>NC_063449.1:46070471-46398705 GCF_020379485.1 Brassica napus | reverse complement strand
TGTGAGATTGAACCCGTGACGACAGACGCGAGTTTGAGAGATCCTGAGATGAGGATTGAATGATGAGAAGAGAGGGCTCATTGAGAAGAAGGAGAAATGAGAGAGGAGGATTTCTGATGAGTTATCAGTGAGAAAGAAAGAAAGAAAGAAGAGACGAAAGAGAGAAGAGAGAGATAATGCCCAAAAAATAAAATTAAACTGAATCATTTTTGTCCGTCAGATTGAGTATATCAACGGTGGAGATCAAATATCGTAGTTATCCTCACCATCTTGTTTTAACCAATAAGAAATTTTTCGCTTTGTTTAATTAATTGGCCATTGAAAAAAAAAGATTAACAAAAGATAGTGGTGTAACCATTGGATTAAAAGTAACTAATGGTCATAGATTAACTAATCAAAAACTGTTTTTTATTTAATAGTTGTCTTAAAAATTGTAATTTTATTATTTAACTAATTTTATTTATATAAAAATTAAATTATCATTTACATTTATAGAGTTAATATTAAGAACTATTGAATTTTACATTTAAAGTATAAAATTTTAGAGTAAAGGTTTCTGTACAGGGTTTAAAGGTTAGATTTATGGTTTGGAAAAGTAAACTTGAAAAGATTATATATTTTGTAAGTATTATCTTTTAGTTTTCATTTTATTAGAACTTTAAAATATTAGAATGGAATTTTTTATTAAAAATTATTGTTTATATAAGGTTTGGATATGGATATATGGTTTAGGGTTTGAACGTATAGTATAGAGTTTAAAGGTTAAAGGTTTTGGGGTATTGATTTTAAGTTTGAGATTATTTTTGAAAAAATATAATTTTTTCTGGGTTTATAACTAAGATTTGAAGTTAAATTTACGATTTGATGCTGAAATATTAGAGTTTCAAGTTTGTATTTAGAATTTAGGATTTAAAAACTTGTTTAGAGTTTAGAGATTCAAAAAGTCAAAGATAGCATTTTTTATTATGTTTTGCTTTTAAATCTAAGTGTTACATATAAAACCATACGATTGCATAGCGTTTTCATATATATCACTCTATCATATATAGCGTTTCCAAATATATAACCGCTATCTAAAACTAACGGGTATGTCAACCATAGTACAATCGAAAAAAACGTTACGCTGCTGTGCTATTAAAACACAAATTTCTTGTATTGACACTATGTATCGTTTAAAAATTGTTTGTTTTAAAGTAAGTGTTGTCTTAGGGTTTTAATATTCAGTTCAATGTTAAAACTATTATTTAAATTTTAAAGTTGATTTAAATAAAAATTGTCAAATTGTTTCTTGAAGATATAATACAATTTTTAATGTATGTGAATTTATTTAAACAATATGTATAATGTAGTAGCTAGAGAGAGTATTTATATGGTCATAAGATAATTTGATATATTTTTAATTTATATGAATCTAACCAACTTGTTGACAGATTTCTTCATGTCATTTGCAGGTTGCCTGGGTTCTAGAATGGAAGTTAAGATAAGGGCTAGCTATGTTACGAACTTCTTTACAGATTTTTTTAAACTTGTTAATCCAAAGATTGGGAAGTTTATATTTTAGTTAAGTAGTTATCGTTTGATATCTCTAAGTGCAATTTCAATCATGATTTTCTATTGTAAACATAGCTTTTGGCAGTAACGAACATTTTACTTATTGGATTCAGTGATTATTCTGAACTAGTGATGAAAAGGTAGTATAATAGAAAAAAAATTCATTCATTTACAGCTAGATATATGATATGAACTGGACTAACCCATCATGATTAGTTAGCAGCATCTTAGTTCTGTAATCTACAAGTAAAATATACATATATATATATACATATATATATATATATATATATATATATATTACTTAAACGTACACCCCAAGTAAAGATCTCATTGTTAACATGTGCAAAGAAGTACTTTATAACATGTTGAATGTTCGCTAATTAACCGAATTCAGCTCATCATGTTATGAGTAATTGGTCAGATGATGACTCAAAAAAGTTTTAAACATCTATTTAACACAACCAAAACCACAATGTGTTAATCCCTTTGGACTCCACGAGAGAGTGTTTGTGTACTTTAGTAAAGTATACACTTAAACATCACGAGTCATGATCATTTGGGTAGATACATCAAGTTTTTTTTTTTTTTTTGATACATCAAGTTTTGGTTAACACAGATCTGGAAATGCGACCAAACATGTGTCGATAGGACTTAGAAATTAATCATCGTCTCAAATAAGAGTGCGTCGTATAGACATCGTTGGATCTATCACATGTGTTCGAAACTAGAATATACGAGATTACCCTTACGGAAAGAGAGTCTTGCGTTTTAGGGCAACGAAGAGAAGAAGACAAGAGAAGGAGATGAAAGATTAATAAGATTCCTTTTTCCACGTGGACCCCAAACCCCACGCTCTCCCTCATTATGTGCATGTGAACTTGGCATCTTCTTTTTTATACTATATAGTTGTTTCTTCTTTTTATAATATAAAGTATTTTGTATTTATTTCACCAAGGAAACTGTCACTAAAAAGGAATAGTAACTCTTGTCTCTAAATCCCACCTTATAATTACTCTTTTTCTTACTTATAGAACAAAACAATAACAATAACATGTAAAAAGACAAATACTACACATCATCATCATCTACAACAAGAACCATTCATTTAAAGGTTTTGAAAAAATATTACAAAGTTACAGTTATTTATTATTTTCTCATCAAAATCTCACCATGTCCCCATCTTCTACCATTATTTATTTTATCTCAAAAAACAATAATCACATTTATTTATTTTTAAACTCACTAAATTTTTTGTTTCTCAGTATAACTTGAAAATCAAAGATAATAAAAAAAAAAGCACCCCCATCCAATATTTAAATTATCATCTTCTGTATCAAAACTTAAAATAAAGATTACTAAATCTTTCACCACCAATCCTGTTCGAACCCTGAACCATTATCCTCGTCACACATTATTCGTCGTCTTGTTATCATTGCTCGGCACTAGCTCAAACTCACCTTCTTCTTCTTCATTCTCTTCGTCCTCTTCCTCATCATCATAGTCTTCTTCATCTGTGCCTTCTTCATCATCAAAGCTCTGATCCAACGGCTGAGCAGGATGATCAGTTGCAGGAGGCCATTGCTGTTCCGGTTGGACCATCAAAGGAACCGAATTATCCGGTTTAGTTGAGGAAGAAGAAGCTACATTGATGTTGGTGGTGGTTTGGAACTTGTT
Organism: Brassica napus; assembly: GCF_020379485.1. Lineage (NCBI taxonomy): Eukaryota > Viridiplantae > Streptophyta > Magnoliopsida > Brassicales > Brassicaceae > Brassica > Brassica napus. Next base: position 46,395,477 of record NC_063449.1, on the reverse strand, counting down.
CCTCTCTCTATATAAAGCATCAAGCTGGTGGAAGTAAGGACAAGTCTTGGAGTCTTGAGGGCGTTTCTTGTTGCTCTCCTTCACTTTCTTGAAGTATTTGTTTATGTTCTCCCACTTCTCTTTGCATCTCTTCGAGTTCCTGTTGAATCCTAGCCTCCTCATCCCCGCTGATATCTCTTCCCACAACGGTCCTTTTGGTCCGTTCTCTAGATACTTCGAATCGAGATTCGTCCTCAGCTTTATCAACGCCTCTATCTCCACTTTAGGCCACCGAGACGAGGAAGCAGACGCCGGTGTGGTCATAGTCTGATCGCCATTGTCAGTTTTCGCAGTCTCTAAGGTTGGCTGCGGCGGAAGCGGAGCAGGTGGCGGTTGGGACGTTTGCAGCTGATTGTTGTTGTTATTAACCTGCGGTTGCTGTTGCGGTGGCGCGGTAGGTTTCTCCGAAAACTTCTGGAGAAACTCCATGACTGCGGCGTCTTTCGCCGCGGACATGGATCGTTCTTGAGCTAAGATCTCGCGTTCGCGGTTGATCCTCGCGATCTCTTGAGCTCTCCAAGACTCTTCTCTAACCAATCTCTCGCGCTCGCGCTTCTCGACAGCTTCCAAGAACTGACGCTGAAGCTCCTCTTGCTTATCAACGACCTGTTTCATAAGCCTCTCGAAAAACTCCTTCCACTTCCTCTTCCTCTTCTTCTTCCTTCCTCCGCCGCCAATGTCCACGTCGGAGGAAGTGGAGTAAGAAGAGGAAGAAGATGTCGAATTATCCGAGGGGAAGTCTCCGGAGATGTTTGGAAACGAAGGTGTAGTTGTCGGGGGGATAATAGTTGTTGTTACAGGAGGAGGAGTGGAGAACATGGAACTGTTGTTGTTGTGAGGTCGTAGAGGCGGTTGCGTTTGCGGTTGAGGTGGTTGGTGTTGTTGATGATGATGAGTCTCGAGAGCTTCTAACTGATCAAAGAAGCGATAAGTTTTGCCTTCGGGTTTACCGGTACGACCTTCTTTGGTTCGTTTGTGGTATTTGTAAACATTTTCGAATTTCTCTTTGCATTTCTTTGCGTTTCTTATGTAACCAAGTTCCCCCATTTTCCTGAAAAATAAAATAAAATCACAATTAACAATTTGAATTGTTCATGAAAAAGACACGAATTTTGCTTGTCTAAATAATAATAAATTCAGTAAAATGAGGATATATATATAGTTGAGAGAGTGGATCAATCATATCAGCAATGAGTTTGAATTTGTGATAGACTCATGAATAAAACATGACCCAACTTATTTTATCTAAATTAACACTTAATTAATTAAAATTAAAGTTTTGAAATTTGGATTAGACACACTTCAAAGAACTGTCGTGTCCGAATCTGAATCTCAGAAATCTAATTGGACTATTGACGAAGAAGAAGAAGAAAAGACATCTTTTACGAAATTTTTCGCTGAATTAAACTCTATAGAAAACCAGATCTTTAAACTCTTTAAAAAAGACACAAGCTTTGTGTAATAAAAGAGACAAAATCGCGGCTTGGAAACGCACCTTGAAACCTCTTCCCACAAGGGACCTTTAGCGCTAGCGTCTCGAAACGCTATTCCCATGTCAGATCGTATTTTCAGCAGCGCAACCGTTTCCTGCCGCGGCCACCGGTTTCCTCCGAATCCACCACGGTCGTTCATCTCCTCCGACACCTCGAACGCTCCAACCGTTGCTGCAGCTGCCGCAGCTTCTGTGGCGGCGGCCGCATCGTTGGATTGTGGCGGTCGCGGCGCCTCTGATGTTGTGGATGTGGTTGTAGTACCACCACCAAACTCCATCGTTTAGTTTTTTTTTTTTTTATTTATTCACTTCTTTTGTATTTTCCCCCTCTCTGTCTTTGACGAGAAGTTACAGAAATGAAAAAATTAAAATTAAAAAGGGGAAAAATCAAAATTCATAGAAGAAAGGGAAAAGAATGGTATAGAGAGAGAGAGAGAGAGAGAGAGAGAGAGTTTTACATGAGGAAGAAGAGTAGTGTAATCTCTAGGCGCAGGGTTTTATGGAGTTTAAGAGTTCTGTAAATACCTAAAGTTAATTTTTAGTATATTTTTATTTATTTTAATTTTTCTGGTGATGGGATCTGCCTGTAAATCTCAAGGAGCCATTCTATAAATATTTTTATATATTTCTTTCTCTTTTACCTATTTTATTTTATTTTTATCACCTTTTATTGATTCTTTTTCTTTATTTGAGCCAAAATGGAATCTTCAATATTTCTCTTTCCTTTATATTCCCAGTTTTGGGTAAATTGGTATTTACTTACTACCCTAATAAAAAATATTATACTGAAATGTGTGATTAAGATTGATATTTGGGCAGTTTTAAACTTATACTCACCAATAAGCAAATAGGGAGCCCTAAGCAAATATCATATCATATGATCCTTTGGTATTTCTACAAGTCTGTGTACAAAGTAATACATTAATGGTTAGTATTAAGTTGAACCGTATCAATGTGAAAATATATAATAAATGAGATTTAGTAGCTTCTTTCGAGATCATGTAATAATATATATATATACAGAGGTAAATTAGCTGAAATATAGAAAAATATATTGCCAATCTTTTTTAGTTGACCAAAAAATCATCTTTTTATTTTACAGAAGAATTTATATTTAATATAGTTAGTTATAATAAAGTACTTACATACTTTTAAAAAATATTAGATTATATTTAATAAATATAGCCTGGAAAAGCGTTACGTTAAAACTAATAAATAGTATGGTTATAATTTGTAATATAGCGATTTGTATTATTGTTATCGTGTCATATACTAAATTTGAGTGTAATAAATATAGCATTATAAAAACTAATTTTAGATTAAATTTTGGATTTTAAAATGAGTAAATAAGGAAAAGAAAGAGAGCAGATGGGGGATGTGAAGTAAAAATCAAGAGTATCAGTGTATCATCATGGATGATATGTGTAATGACGAAAAGTGAGCATAAAAAGGTACTTTCTCCCTTTTATAATAGATAATAATGTTTTAGAAAATATTTTTTATTTTAAAATAGTTGATGTTTTGATATTTTGATATTATCTTTAATTTTACTGAAGACTGTGTAGTCAATCAGATTTTACAGTCATTTCTATAATTGGTTAAATAATTTTTAAAATATTTTTTTTAAATTGCTTTTTAGAGGAAACTAAATTTTATAATATTTGTACATTAAACTAAAATATCATGTATTGTGAAACATAATGAATACATACGAAGGAAACTGGGGGACTAGTTCTTAAACCAATTATATTCTTCTTTTTTTGAAGAAAGTTATTTATTACAGATATCTATAATAAAAATACAGATATCTATTGACAGCTGCGGGTAAAGACGGTGGTGATTATTATTAGTTAGTTTTTGTCCGTCCAGCAAAAACGTATTTTCTTTTAGTTTCGAAGTTGTTTCATTTTAACATTACTCTTAACGTACATTCATTCGTTGTTTCACCATATAATCATATTAAAGCCATATGCATACAAGATTTGAAATTCAACTCGAACAATAAAACAAAATATTTGAAAGAAAAATATACAGTGTGTCTAAACAAACCTATATGCATGTTTTAAACATCATCACAACTTATATTTAGTTTATGATATTTTTATACATCTTATTAATAATAGAGAGGTAAACCGTAAAAAAGATAGGTGGAGATGGGGATCAACTTTGCTTTTCGGAAGGTTAAATTTACATTATTGACCCTAACGTGGATCCCATTGACCTTTAATCATTGAGTGTTATTTACTTATTGTTTTCTTAGTTCAAACATTAAAATGATTCATTAATAAACTAATCATCCATCCTGATTACTGATCTGGATTTGTCCCCCTCACATTCACATACAAAGATTATTCTAATCGCCACAAGTATTGATTTGATCGCCTACAGTCTATAAACACGGGCTTGATTTCAAATCAATCCGGAGATATGATGTTTTTTTGATAAAATCATAATAATAACCCAAATGAAAGCAATAAAAAATATATATAAATGACGAGGCGATGTTAGAAGGGAAGTGGTTAGATGCAAGTCGCTTTCGGGATTGAAGTAAATGGTCACCATTTCCCGTTGAGGCCATACATAGCTTCCGTTATGGCGTTATATTATTATTTTGAAATATTTTTATTGATTTTTGTATCATATTGAACCGATTTGACGGCCGTCATTTAACTAATTAACTAAATCAATAATTTGATCACTTAAAACATGACGACCAACACAATCAATTTCAATAGCTAAGTAATTAATACCATGAATATACAACCTTGTGGAACAAATACATACCATGTCTTTTCAGAAAAAAATACATACCATGTGAAACATTTTAGTATGTTTTCTATCTTTTTGTTTATAACAAATTATATTTACATTTTTTCTATTTTATTACTGAAAACAAATTGCTTTAGGTCAAGTCTAGTATATTTAAGGGGTCTATGTTTAATGACCCAACATATTAGAGCGTGACAACATATATAGCAAAAGGACATGCATTGCAGATATTTACAAGGAGAAAATATGTATACTGATTGATTTTGATAGGAGGTGCAATTAGGGTTAACAATCGTGACCCTTTACTAACATGTAAGGGGTGAAAACGAACAAATCACACGAATAAAGCATCAATTAAAACAAAACTCTCGAACATAATTTTGAGATTAGCGAGGATCAGACTCTTTATCTCCTTTATAGCTTACAAATTACGTAGTCATTATAATCGTAGTATACCATTTTTTGTTGTTTACAGAAAACATTATTATTGTTTTTTTTAAACATTATTATTGTTGGTTTGCAACAACTGATTTTTAATAATAAGTTGTTCAATCTTTTTATTATTCTTCGAATGGATCAAATACTTTTTCTCCAGACACTTTATTTTTTTAAAAAAAATTCCATAATATTAATTTACTAACACATTTGTAGTTTTGAAGTTAATACTAAAATGTAAATCATCAAAGAGAGCAAGAATTGTATCCAAACTAATTATGGTCGTCAGCCTATCTAGCACAGCGTACATGGTAAACGATTTGGATATTTAATGGATTACATGAATATGTATTGAAATGTTAAACCAGGGACCATCCTTTTGGTAGCTCCTAAAAGCATTGAATATGATTTTCTACAAAATGATATAATAGCCACTCGATTCTCGCATGGCTCTCGACTCTAACGTTACAATTTTTTATCTTATTCTACTTAATAATAAAAAGTATGTTTATCTGTCGTGGGTCTTTCTCGTTAGTGCACTTCGGAGTTGAAAACAACCATTATAATAGTCTCAGAAATAGTATTGGATTGCGTACCATTATATCCGTATATATGACTAGTAATTTTCAAAATGGCGAGTTTAAAACACTGTTGGGAATCTAGATTTTCAAATGACAGTTTAAGAACTTGGTAGCAAACTCAATAAATAAATAAAATTAACAGAAGTAATGTACAAAGAGAATATTTTTTTTTGCTCAAAGCGAACCAAAAAGCCTCAAAATTAAGTAAATTTAATTATTAACGGGCCATAGTAAATTTTAGGTGGAAAAGGAAGAGGAAGAAACATGCAAGTGGATTGAGTAAGACTTTATTCTTTATTAACTTTATATTCGTAATATATGACTAGTAATTTTCAAAATGGCGAGTTTAAAACACTGTTGGGAATCTAAATTTTCAAATGACAGTTTAAGAACTCGGTAGCAAACTCAATTAATAAATAAAATTAACAGTAATTACACAAGAAGAATTTACTACAGTAATTACACCCAATACAAAGTGAAAAATGTTTGTAATTATATCCCATTCCCATCAACTTTTTACCCCCTGTAAGGTAACTGAGAAAGAAAAGAAAACTAGTCTAGTAGTATTAATTTAGAAGCTACTCCCTCTGTTATATTTTAAGTGTTGTTTTAGATTTGTGCACACAAATTAAAAAAATAATTGATTTTGTATATTTTCTTCATAAAAACACAATTACATATACACTTAACCATATTTCAACCAATAAAAAAAATTGCTGAATAAACTTAATAACACTTATTTTGTAACAGAAAAATTTCTCTACGACAATACTTAATATAAAACGGAGGGAGCATTAACTTAGATGACAATTATGTTCAGCTTTAGTTACCATCATTACTCGAACGGAAAATCACACGTATACAAATATGCTGTGCACGGAAAATCACACACAGTATGACTCACACACATGAACCTATGTGTCAGTGTGGTCCGAACTAATTATAATCTACTCACCTGTCTGAATTTCCAACATGGCACCAACATTTGCACATAAAAAATGTTAGCCAATAACGTCAAAGAGTCGTAAACAGTGAAATGTATCCGTAGACTAATAGACTCCCAAGTCCCAACATAAATATTGGGTATTTTGATTTTCTTCATGCAAACTATCATATTAAAAACGATCATATTGTTTTGTTCAAAAAAAAAAACCGATCATATTGTTATAGTAGTATTACAAACTTAAAGTATACTCCAGCAGATATTTACATTTTATAGAAAGTCTAAGTTGAACTAGAATCGAATATTTATGTGGTTCGGCTTACTTAACGAATACTTATACCACTAAACCTAAATACAATGTGAAAGTGGATGGATGGTTTGATGACTCGTTGGGATGATTAACATGTCTACATCACTCTATAAAAAGTATTATTTGATCTACCTACATATATCATAGAGCAAAATGTATATAATAATTTGTACATAGCAGACAAAACTAATTCAGAAACGAAAGCAATATTTAAGGATTCATAAGTCATCCCAAAGAATAAACATATATTTGTATAAGTTAAAGAATAAAATAAATAAATAGATTCTGCTACTAAGAAGATTAACAATTATACGAGTGTAAGGCTAGCAATGTGAAAGGCTCCTTGGTCCAGTGGTTTGACCAAGGGTTCATTAATGATTTTACACCAGGTGATCTGAGTTTCAATTTCCGGAGAAGACAGAATTATGCGAATTAATGGAGAAACGACATACAAGAGATCTGCAGCATGGCGCAAGGAGTACCGTCAAGCATGGTTCCGATAGGGCGAATCAGGTGATGCAGTCAGTCGTGAATCCTCATAAAGCAGGTAGAATTGTCGGCTGTAGAATCGTCTGTAATATTTCTCAGAATTTGTAATAGCATAATATATCCAACGTTAAAAAAAGGCTAGCAATTAATTAAGGAAAATAGAGTTTGCCTGCATATTAATTAAAAGATTTAAAGTTTTCAACAAAGGAGAAAAGGGTTGATGCAAGTGTAGGTCCACATATAGGATTCATTAAGAACTTGAAAAGGGTAAATATTTTGGGATTAACTTTTGTATATATATAAAAGTTGGTAGGTCCATTTTTAAATTACGAGCAATGGCACATATATAAGAGAAATAAAAAACTTTTTAATCACAACCTTCATGAAGCTACTAGGCAAAGTAGAAATTAAATTTGACGATGACCATATTGACCCATATATTGATACTTCATGATATATGTAAACGTGAATTGGGTAAATAATGTACAGAAATAATAAAATAGGTAACCAAGCGCTCGTGGCTTGGTGGTAAAGGATGTACAGCTGTACTGTCCGTCACCCGGGTTCGAGCCTTGGCCGCTGGACCCCCTACGGGGGATAGTTGGGAATGTGGCTGCCCAGATACTAGAGTTAAAAAAAATAATAATAATAAAATAGGGTAAATAATAATAGTAAAGGCGAGTGGAGGGGGTGTAAGAAAATCGGGGTAAAAGAGCAGTGGAGACTGGAGAGGAAAATAAGGGGTAGAAATGGAAATATAGAAAATCACATGGGAAGGGGAAGGCATGTGGATTGTGAGACCATCCGCATCAGTGAAACCCCATGGAAGGGGTTCACAAAGTATTTTTTTATTATTTTTTTTCTGTTTGATTTTTGTTAAAAAAAAAAGTTAATTAATTGGACCAATTGCGGACCGCCACGTGCCGTGGGGCCCGCGCTACAGTGAAGATCCGGGTTCACTGCAGTGATCCTGCAGGAGACAGGTTCACTTATTTTGTTTATTTTAATATTTTTTTTTCGAAAACTGTGTGAACTCCCCATGGAGTTCACTGATGCAGACGCTCTGAGTTATCTACGCCACTTTGATCTTACCATGTAATTATGACTAGACCATGACCAGCACGGCTTTAAATTTTCGGTTTTTGGTTATTTATTTAACTAAATAATGTATTTGTAATATTTGATGTATTATATTCACCAAGTAAATAATTTTTTTGGCATCTTAAACCATCTATTTACGATGAATATTCGATCATATAAAAAAATAAACAAATAGACGTAATTAGAGAATTGTATACGATATATAAAAACAATGGTTATTAATGTAAAATATGAAGAAATATTATATTATGAGTTAGTATGACATAAAAGATTATAAATTAGTTATACATGTTTAAAAAAAATAAAATGATTTTTAAACTTCTATGAAAAATTTAACATATAAAAAAGGGCGATGAATTAGTCATCAAATTATAAATAATTTCATAATTTTATTAATAATAAATTATTTATAGTCTTTGTTTTTCGTCAAGATAATTATTAAATGTCCATAACATTAATATGTTAAAAGACCATATTATGAAAGCACATGTTGTAACCGTTTTTTCCGGGAAGTGTAACAAAAAAATATTACATTTAACTCTTCGTTTTGTTTAAGTTTGTGTCGGTAAAAGATCAAAAAAAAATCTTTCTATCTTTTTCAATGTTCAATTTGAAGCTTATTATGCGGAAATCATACGCAAATATAGGCAATTGGTTGGAATCTCTATATCTTTATATTCTTATAAATTTTAAATTTATTGTTTTCTCTTCTGCAAGCAAATCAATTACCGAAGTAGTAGATCAATTGGTTGGAATCAAATATATTCTTATAATTAGTGTAATTATGGTTACAATTTCTATATTTAACAGGTACATTAAAGATACGACATTGAAAATATTATGTTTTGATTAATATAAGATATTGGATTTTGAGTTTGTATTTATTGATTTGTTTTTTTTATAAAGCTTAGAAAATCAATGGGATGATTGGTTGGTTGATACATCCTATAAAGAAAACGAAAACAATAGGTGGTTTGAATATTGTACATCGATCGATGCATGATGTAAGTTGACTATATAAAACTTGAACATGATCATTTCAAACTAAAGTATAGGTAGGTTATATGCATTTGTTATATTGTAGTGAATATATTTTAAATATTACATAAGTCAAGTGATTCACGTTTTCGTAAAAATAAAATTCAAGTTCATTATTGGGCCGTACTCGTACGTAATAAGCTACGTTAAATATAATGTATTTTAAGGTTCATTTAATGATATTAAATTTAAATTTGATTAAGAAAAACTCATTAATTTAACTGAAAAAGATAAATATTAAAATAAGTAGGTTTAGATATGTGGAGTGTGTATATCTGTTGAATTTATTTTTAAATCTGTAATTAACTCCAGATTTAATAAATACTAAAAACATTAAAATGGTCCACATATAGGATTCATTAAGAACTTGAAAAGGGTAAATATCTTGGGATTAACTTTTGTACATATATAAAAGTTGGTAGGTCCATTTTTAAATTACGAGCAATGGCACATATATAAGAGAAATAAAAAACTTTTTAATCACAACCTTCATGAAGCTACTAGGCAAAGTAGAAATTAAATTTGACGATGACCATATTGACCCATATATTGATACTTCATGATATATGTAAACGTGAATTGGGTAAATAATGTACAGAAATAATAAAATAGGGTAAATAATAATAGTAAAGGCGAGTGGAGGGTAAGAAAATCGGGGTAAAAGAGCAGTGGAGAGGAAAATAAGGGGTAGAAATGAAAATATAGAAAATCACATGGGAAGGGGAAGGCATGTGGATTGTGAGTTATCTACGCCACTTTGATCTTACCATGTAATTATGACGTGGAGTGTATATATCTGTTGAATTTATTTTTAAATCTGTAATTAACTCCAGATTTAATAAATACTAAAAACTACTATTCGTTTTGTGTTGTAAATTATGCTTATCAGAATTTTATTTAGATTAGATTGAAACAGAACAAATATTTTTTCCCAAAACCTAATTTTATAAGAAGCAGAAAAGTAAGATACGGTTCATTATTTATTTATGGACTTATTAAAAATGAATCAGGTGGTGTGTTCAAGTAAAAGATTATTTTTTCAAAAGTATAAGTTAAGCAAACAATGTGGAAATGCTAATTAACAATCCTACCTTGAATTCAGTATAACATATGAAGGCCAATTATATTGCATGCCTCGTTTGCTAATTAGAACCTTTTTTGTAAATGATAAGATGCCGAAAGGAGATGAAAAGATGAAGAAAGGCACAACAAATTGGAAGATAAAAAAGAGAGGAGAGGCTCTTGTGAATAAGGAAAAGGCAAAAGAGGTGAAAGACAGAAAAAACAAAGGCCATTTCACATTCTTCATTTGCCTTTCTTCCATCACACAAATCATACTCTTAACCTTTCTTTCTTCCAATTTGTATATATTACTAAAGGCTTTTTGATCAAATTGTCATATGGAATTTGCTTTTTATCATTAATGTGGTGGGTATAGAAATCAGTAAACATATTAATGCCATGGCCTAATTTTTGTTTTCTTACTAGCCAAAAAAAAAAAAAAAAACTTTTTGGGCCAAGCTTGTAATTATTTATTTGTATTTTCCTTGCACTGATCATAAATTTAGATTTTCCAAAGCCAAACAGTTGCAAATTTTGTTGTGCTGCTTTGTTTTCTTTCTCTAAAACCAAAAGGCAGATTCAAAAAGATACTTCAGTGACCTAAAATCTCATGGCCTCATCCCCTTAAGAGAGAATCAATTCCTTAAGGAAGAAAGCTAATTTAGGGCAGTCATAGTCTTTGACAAGTAACTATCTGTTCTGGTCCCTTTCACTGACTCACTGACACTTGCATGACATAACTAAGCATATAGAGCCACTTTCTATATATGGAAACATATAATCATAAAATTACAACAGAAACATGGAAACAAACACAATACCTCTAGAATAAACAAATGCCTAATGTTATAAGCTAAGCAAACTGATGTTTCATAATTGTTACCACTTCTTGTTGCAACTACATTGGACTTAGACTCAATACATATGGGCCTTAATTGGGCCTTGGCCCAAACCTTTCTAAGAACGAAACGTGTAAGCTGCTTCTTCTGGGTTTGTAAATAGCGGCCGTGCGATTCAGAGAGTGTTGTGTTTACACAATGTCCGGCGAGGAAGACGCCACCGTGAGGGAGCCACTAGATCTGATTCGTCTGAGTCTCGACGAGAGAATCTATGTCAAGCTCCGCTCTGACCGTGAACTCCGCGGCAAGCTTCACGTGCGTTTTCTCTAGGGTTTTGCGCCTTTTTTGAAAGTTTCGATTTTTTAGTAAAAGATTTTCGATTTATGGCGATTAGATGTAATTGGGGGTTCTGGGTTGTAATGCTTTGATGGATTGAGCCTCAAAGTTGGTGACTTTAGGTTTCCCCGCTTATGTCTGATTTTGCTTTGTGTTTTGTTCGGACAGGCGTTTGATCAGCACTTGAACATGATTCTGGGTGATGTTGAAGAAGTTATCACGACAGTAGAAATCGATGACGAGACCTACGAAGAGATTGTCAGGGTACGCTCTTTGTTAACGCAAAATAGGATTTGTGTTAAAATCTTATGGTGTTTGATGAATATTTGATGGGTTAATATCGCTCTACGTTAAGGATGATGTTAGAGAACAAGTGTCTCTTAGCTTTTGTTTACACTCATATCTCCTATATGCAACTTTCAGCTCAATGAGTTTCTGTTTAGACCCTAGTGCATTTAAAGATGCTCTTTGCTCAGACTCTCCTCTAGTTGTGCTAGTTTTTTTTTTTTTTGATATGACTAGGATAAGTGGGTTTTGTCTCTCTCCCCTGTAATATGTTTTGGTGTTGTGTGATTGCAGACGATAAAGCGCAATATTCAGTATCTGTTTGTGAGAGGAGATGGAGTGATATTGGTGTCTCCACCTTTGAGGACAACCTGAGCTTAAAAAAAACTCAAATCTGAAGCCTAACTTAAGGAAGGCCTTTGTGACTAGTGGTGTGTATTTTATTCAGTCGTGTGTTGTCTAAAAACTCAAAAAACATCAATGTTGCTTTGATTCCAGAAAAAAAAACTCATTTGGTTTATCTACTTGGCATCGTGTGATATACTTACAACTCAAATGATCTGTGTTTATACAAATACAGGCAAGTTTTAAAGAAGTGCTGCTACAAACAAAATGGAGATAGAAATTGCAATTGAAAATGCTTGTAAACCAATGTTGAAGTAGAAATGTTTATGAAAAACAACAATTTCGCATAGAAAATACAAAAAAACTAACGAATTAATATCCAGCTTTCAAAAAAAAAAAAAAACTAACGAATTAATAATTATTTGCGAATAAAATCTATTAAAAACATCCCTAATTCACATGTTTGATTAATTGTCTTTAACATCTAACATATATATATATATATATTTTTTTTTTATTTATTCAAAAAGTTGCTGAAGAGACTGGTAAAAGTAAAAGTGAGGAGGTTGTGGAAACTGCGAAGAGTAAGAAGAAGAAGAAGAAGAAAAAGAGTGGAAGGACTGTACAGGAAGAGGATGATTTGGACAAGCTTCTTGCTGAACTTGGAGAAGCCCCTGTTGCTCCAGAAGAGAAAGTTCAAGTTCAGCCTGAGCCAGTTGCATCTCTAGAGAAGGAAGGAGAAGAAGAGACTGCTGCAGCGAAGAAAAAGAGAAAGAAGAAGGAGAAAAAAGCAGCAGCTTCTTCTGTGGAGGCTAAGGAAGAAAAACAAGAAGAATCAGTGCCTGAGGCGAAGAAGAAAGAAAATTCCTAAACATGTTAGAGAGATGCAAGAGGCTCTTGCGCGGCGGCAAGAAGCCAGAAGAGAGGAAGAAGAAGGAAGAGGAGGAGAAACTGAGGAAGGAGGAAGAGGAGCGACTTAGGCAGGAAGAGCTTGAGAAGCAAGCTGAGGAGGCTAAGCGCAGGAAGAAGGAGAAACTGTTGAGGAAGAAGCTGGAGGGAAAGCTTCTAACAGCAAAGCAAAAGGCTGAAGCTCAGAAGAGGGAGGCTTTTAAGAACCAGTTGACTGCTATTGGTGGAGGTCTCCCTGTTGCAGATGACGGTGAGCCTGCCACAAAGCGTCCCGTTTACGCCAACAAGAAAAAAAAACAGCTCGCCAAAAAGTCAATGACTCTGCCTCGATTCAGGTGGAAGAGGCTGGAGGTATTACTCAGCAGATTGGTGCAACGTATTTCCCTGCGGAGAACATCCGAGAGAGGACCAGAGAAGAGTTCATTGTTGCATTGAATAAGGTGAGATAAGAGTTTTGTTCTGTGTTGTTAATTCCCGTGTGGAAAATTAATCCTTTCAACATCCAGGTGGATAGGCTATATGGATGGAAAACATGCAAGAATGCTCCTATCGTGAAGGCAATGAAACAGCAAACTAAAGATGTTGTAACTGAATTTAACATGAGGCTCACTGGGGTGAGTTTCTTACGCATGGCTTGAGCTATCACTTTGTGTACTTATTATTCAAAATTATGGTGTTTCGTTTGGTATGTCAGATTATAACCCAGTTCAAGGAGCAAGGTCTCAACACTGAGCTATACTACAAGAATAAAGAAATGGGAGAAACTTTCAGTATCGTTCCTACCCTGAAGAGCAGAAAATGTTTGGGAGGCATTTTGAGATGGAAGATGAGCTTGTGAGTCACATATCGAGGAGATCCATCGACATACTCAAAACTAACTACCGGGTAAGTGAAGAAGAAGTTGCTTCCACTTGTATTTGGTTTTCTCCAATTTGAATTAGAGAGAAGTGGTCTAACTCGTAAACTAAACACAGATGAAAATGCTACAGGATGAGTTATCCATGGATGAATGGAAGCTAGTTGTGAAACTGAAGAACATCTTCAAGATACAGTAGATCCCCTCTCTGCTTTGGATGGAGTTTGAATCACACTCACACAGGTGACATGCCTTGTTATGCCATGTCTGCGTCAATGCAGGATGAACAGATACATCTTCCCTGCTTTAACCGAAGAGCATTCACGGAAGATTTTGAGAGAGGTTAGAGGGAGAGAGAAAGAGAGATACAAGAGGGGTTTTGTTTTTAGGATTTTTTTTTTTTTGCTCTTTTTTTTCTCCATGAGAATGATTCATAAACCTCAATGCTAGCAAAGTTGCAGGGAAAGAGGTTGAGTTTTGATATATACAAATATCACCCTTTTTCTTAATTGTCTGTTTCTCCGTACTTATCACCATTTTTAAAAATCATAATATCGAGTTTTACTTAAACCAGTGAAAGTATCATATATAGATCACTATAGACACTGAATTTTGGTTAAAGTTTAGATTCAGTTTTACTTCCAGTTAGTATAACGAATTTTGATTTAAATCCTTTTGTTTACGGCACGAATATTTTTTTTTTCTTTTGGGGGATGTATAACTAAAAGCAAGAGCTGCTTATGGAGATGTGGAAACTGGAAAGCATGAATGGAGATAATAATACATCAGATTTTATAAATTATATACGACAACAATTGTAAAGTATCTCTCTTTTCTTACTTTATGAATGTTGTCAAGATCATTGATTAGTTATGATGCTATGAGTGATCGATCTATTGAACTCTGGTCCATTGCTTTACTGTATCTAATATCAACCTTTATACTACTTGTTTTTTCCCAAGGATTTCTGTTTATATGTCATCTAGACATTTAACTGATTTTTAAAAGTTAATTAGTAGTAAAAATATATTTTTCTTTAACTGCGCCAAGAAATAAATAAACAGCATATGGTATGATCTAATTATTTAACTAAAACTAATGTCCAAAAATATATGATATGATCCAATATTAATTCATATCATGTTAGGAGTGAACACAACTTATATGACCAAGAGATTAATACTTTTTATATTTTAAAACTTGTTAAATCATCTCAACTGTTTCTATTGGCATCTTTTATAGACAAACCTGCACAACTTTTTTTTTTTTTTGACAAACCACAACTTATTCTTCCATAAAATCACAAAGTCACAATCATATAGACTATATTATCAGCAAAACGATTATTGTTTCATTAAATTCCATTTTAACATAAACGTTTGCATTATTATTACAGAAACTTCTATCAAAGTTGCCGGAAATAAAACGAACCGTCATCGTAATAGTTTACAACATGTCAACATCCACCGTAAAACAGGTCTCTCAGACACTATGATCATCAAATCTAAGTATTGCAATAAAACTAAAACATACTGTCACGTTTCATGATCTCATCAATAGATTATTCACGAGCCATTCAAAGTCCATATAACCCAATAAGCTTAGTTAACCCAAAGGTAACAGCCATAGCTAACCACCCTCCAAACAAAACCCTAGCCGAAGACCTAACCGCAGGTGCCTTCCCTAACGCCGCTCCTAACCACCCAAACCCCACAAGCGCCACCGTAACCGCCGTCACAACCGCAATAATCCTCACTCTATACTCCTTCACAAACGCAGCCGCCAAAAGCGGCACAATCGCACCCACAGAAAACGCAAGCGCAGACGCAGCTGCTGCTTGTAGTGGACTAGGAAGCTTCTCCTTCTCCACTTCACCACTCTCTCTCTCCATCTGAGCTACCTCTATGTCGTACTGAGAGTAAACGGAGACGAACTCTCCTATCGCCATGCTACAAGCTCCGGCCACCATTCCGGCGAATCCCGAGAGAATCATAGCCTTGACGTCATGCTTCACGGCGCCAACTCCCATCATCAACGACGCGGTGGAGACAAGACCGTCGTTGGCTCCCAGCACCGCGGCACGTAGCCATTGAGCGCGTTTGGAGTAGTCAAAGGTTGTTGTTGATTCCTTCTCTATGTCCATGTTACGACCTTGATCCATTTTTTTCAATATTTTTTGGTGTGTTTTGTTTTTGTTTGAGCTAGAGAGTCGTGTAAGTGTGGAGAACACACGCCCAAGCTTATTCTATTTATGGAGGTTTTGGAGTATACTTTTTGCCTTGGTGGAGACAATATGTGGAACATCACCACTAAATGTTTTTTTGTTGCTTACTAATTTATGATATTGGAAAGAAAAATAATGTACTAAACGGCACTAAGTTAGGGTTAATCAGATATAATATTACAATCATGTTTATAGAAGAGCGGTAATTCTAGACATGTTTTTTGGGGTTGATGTAGTAATATGACCCCTAACTATGAAAAATACGATAAGCGAATTAGCTGCAGTGGCATACGTTGTGATCATTTATAAAAAAAATTAGACTATGGAATAACAATTTTTAATATAAATTCGCTCGATTCAAGAAGCTAATTTGGTCGTCCGCGCTCGATTCAAGAAGCTAAGTTGGTCGTCCGCGTACAGAGAAAAAAAAGAGATAGCATTATCGTTGAAGAATTAAATACAAAGGACAAAACATATAACTACAAATAAAATGAAATGGGAAGCCATAAAGAAAGGTGATGTGAAAAACACATTCATGAATGTTTTCTCACCATTTTGCATAGTTAAGATAGAAATCCTTAGTGAGGCCAAAAGAGGCAGTTACATAAGAAGCTGTTGTGTCATCTTCATAAGCAAAGGCATGCATGTCTTCTAGGGAAAAAGAAGAACATACTTAAATAAAGGAAAAAAAGGAATTTTCAAGTTGATTATTTGCTGTTCGCACCTTTAACCCATTTATGTTGAGCATATTTATTTCATCAACTTTTATCCACTACCTACTGATTTTAAAAAAAAAAATACTATTATCATATATTTTCTTATGGTAGTGGATTAGTACATCAACGAGATGAAACCATCAGCTAAGTATATGTTGGGATAATATATAAGGATCATGAGAGTGTATGCGAATATATAGTAAAGAGAGTCAACATATACAGATTATATAATTTTCTCATTTTTATTATCATACTCATCAAATCAGTTTTTGGGGGTTAAAATTCTTTCTCTTTAGATTCTCATTTGTTTTTGGTAGTTTTGCGTACCCTTGTCTTGATAAAGAAAGGAATCAAAAAGGAGAAAATAAGGGAAGATGAGTAAACCTATCACACTGTTTCTATACAGTTTGATTTTAGTAATGTTTGACCAAAAGTTATCAATAATTGTATATTTTTTAGTAGTGTTTGACCAAAAGTTATTAAAAATTTAAAGGATTTATCAAACTATTATATATTGAATAGAAATGGTTTATTCTGGGAGTTTTTTAGAAGTTTCAGAGTTGGAAACTAATGTATTTCAATTCAACCAAAATATACAAGAAATACAGTTAATTTGCTTTTGTTTTTGTTTTAACAAGTTACAATAGAAGCTATAAGAAGGTTTATTCACGAATTCTTCTTTGTTTATGTAGTGGTATTATATACTGATTTTCATTTTGTTAGTTTCTTAAAGCTTCTATTGTAACTTGTTAAATCAAATACGAATCAGATGTTTATTCACGATACCAATTCTTAGATCCCCTGAAGATTACAATGAGCAATTATATCCGTTTGAAAGTGAAAACCCCTATTAACAAATAGATAGTGAACATATGTAAGTAGGGTTTCGTTATATATAAAGCAATAAAAGGAATGGATTGGTGAATTGGAAAGCATTGCGAAGATTAGAGTGAGATAAAATAGTGGAAAGAGGTTGATCAATAAAGAAAAGACGAAGAGTGTGGTTTCCACACGAAGAGCACCATCCTTCACCATCATCACCCACGTATCACAACACTTGTACATACACCACCACTCGATTCATCTCATTTTAATGTAGTCTCTAACTAATTTATAATTATATTATTAATTTAAAATTTATAACCTTTACAACAAGGCTGAAAATGTAAAAAGAAGAAAATGAAAGATGATACAAGATTTAGTGAAAGAAAAAATCCATGTGAAAATATTATATAAAATGCATGCTGGTTTATATATATCAAATTGTTACAGTTAAAATGTATATAAATTGACAGAACGACGAATTTTGTATTTCTCACAAATAAAGTAGGGTTGTTATTAGTAAGAAAAACGAGTGAATATCTATAGATTATCAGGAAAACAGTTTTACAATGAATTTATAGCGTAGCTTTTAATTAAAAAATATATATCAAAGCGAGTACATATTCTCACATACTTGTGTTTTATAATCATGATTTTATGAAATTATGTTTCCGTAATTATAAATATTAACTATATTTTTCTTTTGCAAATTTATTAAAATTAACTATATTGTTACCGTAATTAACTATATTGCTAATTTCTTTTTAAAAATCAATTTATCCATTCATTTAGTAGCCATGGAAGCTGTGTGTGTGTTTTAGTATACCATCTGATTGAGAAAAAGTTTTAACTTTATTTTTCTTTCCAAGTTATAACCAAATAATAGGAAGAAGAATTCGATATGGAACAACCTGGAGTGGAGGTTCAAGATTTGACGGTTCATGCTTTCCATTTCAAGGCTTTTACAAAAAAAAAAAACTAATGTACCGAATACGTGTCTCGTTTTGTCTTCCAATATAACGAAAAAGAAAAATATTCTCTTATCTTTTGCATACTATTCAAATAAAATCAAATAAGAAAAGGAAGAAAAACCCTAACTAAAAGAAAAAAGTTTCACAAAATAAAATTCCGGCATTTATATTTACTTCTGGAGGCCCAACATGATTAGAAGATTGAAACACAAGTTACACAACAAGTTCAGCACGCCTCTGATTTCTTTCGTTTGAACCGAGACGTTGTGAACTGTTTTTATGGGCCAGCAAATCAGATAGAAACTGAAATAGAATGGGTTTCAATACATAGGCTCATTTTTTCCAATTGGAAGATGTAAACTATTCATTTACCGAAGATTGTTTTTATGTTAATTTGATGAGTTTTGTTCAACAAGTGCCACAATACGTTTTATTTAATTGTATTGAATCAAGATGTTCTCATTTGGCTAGACACTGACCTGAGACTAGACCAATAGCTCGTTAGCTCATACACGTACGAAAATCAGGATTTATAGAAATCAGATACAAAAAACATTCTTTTTTTTTTTAAGCACAAAACATTCAAAATATATTTTTATATTACCATGTTCTGCTACTTAGAATCTTAGATATTTTAACCAAACAGTGAAACAGAAACACTGGCTTAGATCTAGATCGGTTTATGTAGAAAAGAATTATGTTTGATTGGTGTATGTCTGGAGACTGGAATGACAAATGTTTTTTTTTTTCAAAGTTAATTTTCTTTTGAAATCATTTTTATGTTTAAAGTTATTACACAAGAGTGCTATACTATGTATTTTATATGTAAGATTTCAAAAAAAAAACAACAGATAAAAGAAAATGCCTCAGTATTTAGCTGTACACCAGCATAAACAGATATTCAGATCTACATCCATTATAGTAATGTAATTAATTAGTGGATGCAGACTTGGCCCACGTCCATCTAATAAGTACGAATTTATAAGATTATCATCGCTGATTGACTAGCTGCTAACTTGTACTATTACATAATGTAAATATTTCGAAGATGTAAACTGGGGTTGCTCAACCACCCAAATCTTTGTTGTTCATTAACACAAAATTCTAATTTAAATATACGCTTTGTAAAAAAAAACCATATCAAAACTGATATCCAGACGTACACCAATTAGAATAATGGAATTATTGGAGGCAGACTATAACTATTATAACGTAAATATTTTAAGATGTATAGTAATCTCTCTAAGCACCAGTGAATAGCGATTAGCTTTAATACACTTTACAACTTATGAACAAGAGTGTAAGATATAACTATGGATATAAACTAAAAATATCGTAACATGTGTGCATGAATAGTAGAATGGAAAATAGTTCACAAGGCAAATGGTCACTGAACACGATCAAGATCATGACAATCTTGCGAAGAGATTCGAATTCTAGTTCATAATTAATAAAATATAAATTAGTAGTTCATCAGAAGTCAGTGTCCACTAGATTTGGATCTATGCATGCTCACCTACCATTCTCCATATTTTTCCCCGTTTCCTCACATTTTTCACAATTTAAACCTTTTTAAGCAATTCCACCTAACAAATTTAGTAATTCGTGTAACTTAATAATTTCAGCCTATTCAACCAAATAATAATGCCAATTCAGCTTATTACATTATCTAAAAAATATTTTTAAATTCAGCCTATTACATGTTTAACAAAAACTATTCAGCCAAAAGTTATGACCATTATTTTGGTAAAAAAAACTAATGACCATTGATAGCTCCTTGCTTATGTTTCTGCGTGTTTAACGTGGTTGCTTGCTTTGAGGAATATATTTTTTTGAATGAAAAGTCCCACAGTCACTCGGCGCCTTGTGTTTTGGAACGTCCTCGATCAGGGACAGGTCCAACAATTTACTACATTCATTATAAAAAAAAACATATAAATTAAAGGTATTTACATAAAATCTATATTAATTATTGAAGGAAAACAAAAAAAATAGTGCGGACCACATGCCACACGTGAACTTCACCTGCGTCCGCCCCAGTCCTCAGTGATGTGATTGCCAACTATTTTAGGCTAATATTCAAAATAACTACTCTTCGGCCATCCATAGTGGACTGTCAAAGCAAATAAAACAAGATAAATAATGCTTAATATTTTATGCATATGAAGATCATCCCCTTCTCTTTTACTTATTTTATGTTAGTTTTACATCAAAATAATTACAATTAAATTATCATAGACATCGATGAGGTTTAATAAATTATTCGCCTATAAAAGGAAGCACAAAGATGCATCTAGAGAAAACATATCCTCTTCTCTTTCTTTTCATCTAAGAACATTAGCTTCACTGAGGAGAAAGGAAAATCAATAATGGGACACCTTGTAGACCCTAAAACCATGAATGAGATTAATGGAGATGATGAGACCGAGCTTGGTTTGAGGGCAGTGAGGCTAGCCAATTACATTACCTTCCCCATGGTTTTCAAAGCCGCCATTGAGCTCGGTGTCATCGACGCTCTCTACTTAGCTGCTCGTGATGACGTCAATGGATCTGGATCGTTCCTCAAACCGTCTGAGATAGCTACTCGGCTTCCCACACCGCCTAGTAACCCTGAAGCACCGGTTTTACTGGACCGTATGCTTCGTTTACTCGCCAGTTACTCAATGGTCAAGTGTCAGATAGTAGACGGCGAGAGGGTGTACAAAGCTGAGCCCATTTGTAAGTATTTCTTGAGATACAATATTGAAGAAATGGGGACACTTGCTTCTCAGTTCATTCTTGAACTTGATAGTGTCTTCCTCAACACATGGTAATAATTACTTTCTTGATTTATTTACAGTTTCTGTATTCTCTTTTTTATTTCATAATCTAAGTTGTTGAATTTTTTTTCTTCTAAATATTAGTTATTTTCACATTTTATGCAATTTTTTATTTATTGGTTATTGTACGACCAACCAAATTATGCTGTTTTTTATTTATTAAAATATATCTAGTTTATATCTTAAATTAAAATTTTAAAGTGTAATAACTTTATTACATGTAAAATAATTTACATTATGAAACATAGGGAGTATAATTTACAAAAATGGTTTATTCTTTTACAAACTTTTTCAGGGCACAGTTGAAAGATGTGGTGCTAGAGGGAGGAGATGCATTTGCTCGTGCCAATGGTGGGTTGAAGCTCTTTGATTACATGGGCACAGATGAAAGACTAAGCAAACTCTTTAACCGGACTGGATTCAGCGTTGGAGTTATGCAGAAGTTTCTTGAAGTTTATAAAGGTTTCGAAGGAATCAATGTGTTGGTTGATGTAGGAGGAGGAGTTGGAAACACACTAGGTTTTGTTACTTCAAAGTATCCAAACATTAAGGGTATTAATTTTGATCTAACTTGTGCTTTGGCACAAGCACCTTCTTATCCTAATGTGGAACATGTGGCTGGAGATATGTTTGTAGAAATCCCAAGAGGAGATGCTATCATCTTGAAAGTAAGACACAGCCACAAACACTTACTCTTGTCTAATATATTAATACTTCTCAAGTTTTTTTATCCTTTATACTTACTTCATATGTTACTCCTGTCTAGTGTGCTAATACTTCTTAAGGTGTTTTATTATTTATACTTGCTTCATATATTAATCTTGTCTAATATGTTAATACTTCTCAGGTGTTTTTTTTTTCTTTATTCTTACTTCATATGTTACTCTTGTCTAATATGTTAATACTTCTCAGGTGTTTTATTCTTTATATTTACTTACTTCATATGTTTTCCAGCGTATGCTTCATGATTGGAATGATGAAGACTGTGCAAAGATTCTCAAGAACTGCTGGAAGGCATTACCGGAGAATGGGAAAGTGATAATCATGGAGCTAGTTATTCCAGATGAGGCAGAGAGTAAAGATGTGCAGGCCAACATTGCATTTGATATGGATTTGTTGATGCTCACACAACTCTCTGGAGGAAAAGAGAGAACAAAAGCTGAGTATGAAGCTATGGCTGCTAATTCAGGTTTTGCAAGTTGCAAATTTGTGTGCCCTGCATATCATTTATGGGTCATTGAGTTCTCTAAATAGGCTTAAAGGTTGTTAAGCTGTTTCCTCTCTTGTGTTCTAAATAGAGGCTGTAATGTCTCATGGTAATAAAAGTTTTATGGATCTTGAGTTCACATTTCAATTGAATTTTTGAATAAATGAAAAAGATGATATTGCATGTGTTTTGGTAAGACCTTGTAACATCTAATAACTATATAAATGACATAAACAATGTTGATCTTCCTTGTTCCTCACGCTTCTCTTCTTCACCTAAAAAACAAGAAGAACCCTAAACCTAAAGCCCCCTAAGGAGTAATCTCATTTTTTTTTGGATTGGATCAATTGAATAATGAAAACAATGATTGACATAAGCAGAGTAGATCCAGCAACACATGGAAAACATAACTTTTTTTCTTTTCTTCTTTTTTGGTTTACTATCTTTCTCTTCGGTTTCTTCTCTATCTTCTTCATGATCCCTTGTTTTTTCTTCCTCCATTATCTCTTCTTCTTCCTCTTCCATCTTCGGCTCTTCTGCTTCTTCATCAGGTTTTTTCTCCTCTTTGATTTCTTCTTCTGGCTCTGTTTTTTCCTCTGTTTTCTCTGTTTCTGGCTCTGTTTTCTCTGCTTCTTCCACTTCCACTTCCTCAATCTTCAACCCGTTATCCCCTTAACTTTCTTGGGAAATGTAACTGTCAAAGTCCCGTCTTCTTCATCAAACCTAGCTTTGATCTTGTCAAGATTGACTATATCTGGAATCCGAAACACTTTCTTGAACTCCTTAATCTCACTTTCCTTTCTCCACTTCACCCACTTGACCAAAACCATTTCTTCAACTTCTTTCCTTCCTCTTATAGTAATCATATCCCCTTCTTTGTTGATCTCAGTGTCAATACCATCCTTCTTGAATCCTGCATTCAGTTTTCAGTTTTAATCTCTCTCAAAAAAATATGCATGAAACTTTCAATATAGATTTATATGATGAAGAAACCTTTTAGGCGAAGAGTGAGGATGAACACATAATCGGTTTCTCTAGAATGCCAGAGCTGACCAAGAGAATCTCTGGAAACCTTGAAATCTGTAGAGGAAGAGACATCGTTGTCTCTTGCCCTAGTGATCTTCAGACCTAATTCAAGCTCCATTTTTTTTAACCTGTGCTGCTTCTTCTTTAGCAGTATCTGTTTTTTTAATTAGGTTATTACATAAGTATCTTTGAAGAGTCCCCACACAAGAATATATTCGTTACTCCCTCTTCAGGAAACTAAAACAGTGATCAATGCATATACCCTTACATTGCACTGCTGTAAGAACACTTTTTATCTACGAGAAGTATATTGCATTGTTTTCTTTTGATTAACCACAGTTTCCGGTCCCCACTTAGTGGGGCCGACTAATCTGTGGGACCCCGGTGTGTCGATCATGTAAATCTCTGGTGGCCAAGCGGAATCGAACTATGGATACCGTATTGGGTTTTTCTCTCAAGTACCTCTAAACCAACCCTGCTTGGTTGTACATTGCATTGTGGTAAAGAGAAGCCAAGACTTTGGTCCTTGAGGTTTGTGTTCTTACCACAAACAATGATCACATTGGTCTACATTAGTTTTTTTCTTTTAAGAAAGAAAAATCCTGAATGTTAAAAAGGTTCATAAAATAATTGATGAAAACAAATTTATAGAGATTTATTGGGATTGGGTTTGGGTTACAGTGAAGAAGTTTGGGAAAAAGAGCTATCCGTGTTTTGTGTTTATGTGGGGCCATAAGGCCCATAACAAATAATAAAATACAATAAATACACCGTGGACTCGACAGTAGTGGATCACCAACTCTTTCTACTACCTTCTGTCACTTTCCTTTCAGACACATTCTTTGGTCAAAACCCAAACAGCAGTTTTCATAAAAGTGTCGACCTTTCTCTGCGATCAGAATCACGAGATCGTTTCAATGGCGGCTACTTCTCTCTCACCATCTACAATCCCATCTCTGAATCGGAAAGACTCGTCCACTGTTTCCGCTTTCACTCCGCGCTCTATCTCCGCCGTCAAATTCCAGTTCCCACTTCGCCGGATTCGAACCGGAGACTTAAACCTCTCCTCGCTATCTTCATCAACTCGATCCACTCCCCGCGCTGTAAACTACCTTCTTGTGTTTCTTAACCTTGTTAAAAACAGTTTAGGTTCTGTCTGAAAAAAACTAAACTTAGATTTAATACATGAACTAGTCTATCTACGCACGTGTCAAGGGTTAGTCTATAAGGCTTTGGATGTGCTTAAAGTGTCTTCCTTTATGGCTTTATCTACTCCCCGGTTTAGCTTTGAGCTTACTGACGAACCAATGTCGTGTTTATTACTATACAGATTGAAGCAAAGAAGCAGACGTACGACTCGTTCGATGACCTCCTTGTGAACTCTGACAAGCCTGTTCTTGTCGACTTCTACGCGACCTGGTGAGTTTTGTTTTCTCTGACTAGTGTTGGTTGTGGTTTTGGGATGCAATGTAGCCTGTTTATTGTGTGGCAGGTGTGGTCCCTGTCAGTTCATGGTTCCGATTCTGAGCGAAGTGAGTGCAACATTGAAAGACAAGATCCAGGTGGTGAAGATTGATACCGAGAAGTACCCGAGTATTGCTAATAAATACAAGATCGAGGCGCTTCCTACGTTTATCCTGTTCAAAGATGGGGAGCCTTGTGACCGATTTGTATGATGAGTTTCCTTCACTTCTTAAATGCCTTTTGTTTTTTTTTTTTCACTTAGAGCTCACTAAGAAGCTTATGGCTTTTCAGGAGGGTGCTTTGGCGGCGAAACAACTTGTCCAACGGATTGAAGATTCTCTTGAAGTGAAGACTTAGTTAAGGGATCATGATCTCTTTTGATTGTTGGTATGTTTTTTTGTTTCTACTGTCCCTGACTTGAGCAGGGCTTAGGGGTTAGCCATGTTTTCGTCTAGTAGTTCATCGATTTGACAAAGGATAAAAGATTGTCTGGATTTGAGAAGAAATGAAAATTTTATGTATGCCAGATTTGCAAAACCTTGTTGTGAGTAAACGTATCTTTTATTCTCAAGCAATAGTAACAGAGGAGCTATATCTCAGCGTCCCTCTTCAAGTCTTTATAAGTCTCACCGTTAACAACATGATCGGCTCTCCAGAGCAGTGTTGGAGCCGCATCAGTGAGGCCCAGCGGCAACCTGTTTCTTCACCAAGCCTGAGATGTTACACAAGGCTTATGGAAGGAGAAGGTGCACCCATGGTTGGTTTCATGAGAGGTCGAGCTGTCACCGTGGAAGAAGCCACCATGAACATGAGTGTCACAGTTAATGTAACCATGAAACTGGGATCGGTAGCCATTTTCTTTGAAGATTGATAGGTTCGAAAGGAGAAAAGACCAGGAAGCTAGTGTGGTTGTGAATTGTGATGTGAAGGGAATAGTTATTAATCGCTGACGAGTCTTTAAAAACAGAATAGACTCTGGGATCTGATTTTATCTGACCTTTGTTTACAATATACAACTAATTATTTTAATGGTAACTTTTGCTGCACAATAAATCAAATAAGTTCAAAAAATCTATAATTTAACAATAACCAAACATTTCTAATTCTTCCGTCAGAGTGACTGTCAGGCAAGTAAGTTCGGCGTCCCTAGAATGGGCTTAAGATTCTCTCAACTTGGAGTAAAGTAGTGGTACGTGGGTCCCTGAAAAAGAAAGAAAAACACGTTTTCCTGAAGCAGTTCAACCACTTTGTGGTTCTTTCTACGTTCTTTTTAGTAAAAGTGAAGATAAGATCGAGTGTTCTTTGATCGTGGAAAAAGCTAGATCGGATTTGGGGCAATCAATCGGGTGAACGTCTTTGGTTTTAGTCTGATTGGAGCTTCGAAGATTATCTTTACCGATGTCGGCGGCAATGGACAGAGCCTTGATGGCTCTTTCACTGGAGGAAGAAGATGAACCGTTCGAAATGCCGGATCTACCGGGGTTCTGTTCGAATGAGAAGAATAAGCTGAGTCTGGTGGGTAGAATCCTAAACCCAGAATGCCAGAAAATGTCAACTTTAATTTGGAGGATGCCTGGAAAATGGCAGAAGGAGGGTAGATGTCGAGGAGTGGCTCTGTCCAAGGAGCGTTTTCAATTCTTCTTCGACCATGAGTACGATTTACTTGATGTATTGGCGAAAGGAGTACATACCTTCAATGAATGGGCTTTGGCGATTGAGAGGTGGGTTGAAGAACCACCAGACGATTATCTGCAGTTTATTCTGCTGTGGGTGCGGATTAGCAACATTCCTATGAATTACTACACAAAGGAAGCTATCATGGCGCTGGGAGAGCTGCTGGGAGAAGTTAAGGAATTTATCTTTGACCCCACAAAACCGCAAACTCAACCCTATGAAAGAGTCCAAGTGAAGTTCAATGTGGCGAACCCTTTGAAGATGTCAAGGGTTGTCAACATTAAAGGAGCAAAGCCGGTGAAGATCCATTTTGACTATGAAAGGATCCAAAAGCGATGCTTTACTTGTCATAGGCTGAACCATGAGCAAAAGGTGTGTCCTCTGGTAGTGAAAAGAAGAAAAGATGAAACTCTTGTAAGAAGCCAAAGGATCTCAAAGGAGATGGAAGTAAAACAAGTTGTTTTAAAAGAAAATGATCCTCTTTTTGGAGTTCTTACTGAAGATCAGGTGGGGATAAGTTCAATTACTGGAAAGCCGAAAATAATAAAAGAGGTGCTGGATGAAATGAGACAGTATATGATGTTGGCCACCGAAGAGGACAGATACGTGAGGCAAGAAAGAGTGAGAGGCTCGGTAGCTGCGGTGGAACAAGATCCTATGCTGAAGCGTACAATGTTGAGACTTGAGACACCTCCCATTATTTCTCAAGACTTTGACAGAGGGAAAGGGATAGTTTTCAGCTATGAGGAATTAAAGAAGCCTTTGGAAGGCAGAAACCAACAGGAGAAATTTATGGCTTCTGCAATCAGAGCTGATACAGCAGGACGATGGAACGCTGAAAAGATCACAATGGGTGGAAGTGATGACACTAAGTTTGATGCCATTTATATGGGTTCTCCTCCTAGTTCGACGGTGTTTAGTACTGGTTTTTCGGAACCGTGTGCTTCATCCGGGACTAAGAAGAAAACATATCAGCGTAGACGTCCTCCCAAGTCAAGAAGAAATCCTAGGCTGCTTTTGAACGCGGAAAAGGAAGAGGGAGTCCTATGGGATAAAGCAGCTGATAAGAGAGTGGAAGGGAGTAAGAAGAGAAAGGTAGAAACTGAAGTTGGGGATCTTCTAGTTTCGGAGAAGTCTAAAACCCTAAAGGTGATCCCGAGGAAGGGATCGCCCAATATTTAATGAGCATATTGAGCTGGAATTGCCAGGGCTTGGGACGTACTCAAGACCTGACAATTCAGAGACTCCGGGAAATACGTCGAACTCATTTCCCGGAGATCATGTTCTTAATGGAGACTAAGAATTGTAGAAACATTTTGGTGGATTTGCAGCAGTGGCTCGGGTATGATAGGGTATTCACAATTGATCCGAGAGGCTTGAGTGGGGGCTTGGCATTATTTTGGAAAAGCGACATCAAGCTGGATATTAAATATGCAAATAAGAATCTGATCGATATGCAGGTTCAATATGGAGAGGTTAGTTTTTTCCTCTCATGTTTATATGGTGAACCGTCTTCAGAGGGGAAGGAGATTGTTTGGGAAAGAATCAGCAGGATAGGGGTCACCAGAAGAGATAAGTGGTGCTTAATTGGAGACTTCAATGACATCCTCAACAATGATGAAAAAACGGGAGGCCCCATGAGATCTGAAGCTTCATTCAAACCTTTTGGGGATATGCTTGCGGCTTGTGGAATGGAAGAACTAGAGTCATCTGGCATCAGATTTACATGGGCGGGGCAAAGATGGCATAAGTGGATCCAATGTTGTCTAGACAGGGCTTTTGGGAATAAAGCTTGGCTGAGATTTTTTCCTGGGTCGAATCAGAGGTTCCTGGACAAACGAGGCTCTGATCACAGACCTGTGCTACTGAAACTTCAAGCTTATCAAGAAAGAAGAGTGGGTCAGTTCAGATTTGACAAAAAATTCTTGTTTCAACCGGGAGTGAAACATAAGATCATAGAGGCGTGGAGAGGTGCAGCGGAAGGGTCCGAAAATAGAAATGTGGCGAAAAGACTTCGAGACTGTCGTGGTGCTTTGAGTGAATGGAAGAAACAGAGGGTCTTCAATGCCAAAGATAAAATTCATATTTTGGAGAGGAGGCTAGAATGGTTTCAATCAAGAAACTACCCGTGTTGGCATGCGATCAGGGTGATAAAGAAAGAGCTATGTAGAGCGTATAAAGAAGAGGAACTCTACTGGCAGCAGAGAAGCATGGAAAAATGGCTTAAATATGGTGACCGAAACTCCAACTTCTTTCATGAATCGGTTAAGGCAAACAGAGCGAAGAAAAGACTGGTTAGAATCAAGAATGGGAATGGAGTAGAGCAATGGTCAGAAGCAGCAAAAGCTCAAGTGGCGGTCGACTACTTTAATGAGCTTTTCAGATCTTCTAATCCCCCAAGCTACCAGCCTTTGCTACAGGATATGAGACCAAGAGTTTCAGATGAAATGAACCGGCAAATGACCGTCGAAGTTTCTGATGAGGAAATCAAATGTGCTGTCTTCAGTATAAAAGGCGCAAGTGCTCCAGGGCCGGATGGAATGTCGGGTTTCTTCTTCCAGCAATATTGGGATGAGATAGGGCCAAGAGTATCAGCTGAAGTAAAGAAGTTCTTTGTAACAGGGAGAATGCCGGCGGATTGGAACTTCACATATATCTGTCTCATACCTAAAGTCCAGGAGCCCGAGACTATGGCTGATATGCGACCGATAAGTTTATGCTCCGTCCTGTATAAAATCATCGCAAAGGTATTGGTATATCGCCTACAGCCCATCCTCCCTGAGCTGATATCCGTCAATCAATCTGCCTTCGTGGCGGAGAGGCTGATTACAGATAACATTGCAATTGCCCATGAAGCGGTTCATGCTATACGGACTAATCCGAGCATCATGACTGAGACAATGGTGGTGAAAACGGACATGTCAAAGGCATACGACAAGGTGGAATGGAGCTATCTTAGGAGCTTGATGGAGGCTATTGGTTTCGACGCCAGATGGGTTAAGCTGATTATGGCATGCGTCACTTCTGTTTCCTTTGCAGTACTGGTGAATGATCAACCTTTTGGGATGGTCAAACCGCAACGTGGTCTACGACAAGGTGATCCCCTCTCGCCGTTTCTATTTGTGTTGTGTACGGAAGGGCTTACACACCTATTGAATAGAGCAGAAAGATTAAGCTTGCTAAACGGCTTGAAGTTTGTTGAGGAGGGGCCCTCAGTTCACCATTTGCTATTTGCCGACGACAGTTTGTTTATGTGCAAAGCGTCTGAAAATCAAGCTAGGACTCTGAACCAAGTGCTCGAGGTGTATGGCTGTGCAACAGGACAGACGATCAACTTGCAGAAATCAGCCGTATCCTTTGGATCTAAGGTTGATCCCGCTGTTAAACTTGCGATTCAGAGGGTGCTGGGTATCTCGAATGAAGGAGGTTCAAGCAAATATTTGGGGCTGCCGGAATGCTTTAGCGGCTCTAAGGTAGACCTGCTAGGCTATTTAAAAGGAAAGGTGAATGGTAGACTGAATGCTTGGTACCTAAGGAACCTATCACAGGCCGGCAAAGAAATATTATTAAAGACGTCAGCATCGGCCCTGCCTGTTTTTGCGATGTCAGTCTTTAAACTCCCGAAAACAATCTGTGCCAATATGTCCAGTGCCATGGCAAACTTCTGGTGGGGATCTGATGCGCATATTAGGAAAATCCATTGGATAGCTTGGGAGAAGCTTTGCTTGCCAAAGGAGAGTGGTGGAATGGGATTTAGAGACTTGGAAGCCTTTAATCAGGCGTTGCTGGCTAAACAGGCCTGGAAAGTTCTTACTTTCCCCCACTGCTTGTTGGCCCGATTCCTCAAGAGCAGATACTTTCCAAGTTCTAACTTTTTGGACGCCAAACTGGGTGACAAGCCATCCTTTGCTTGGAGAAGTTTGTTATCTGGGAGGGAACTGATACTTAAAGGTCTTCAGAAACGAGTTGGCGATGGAAACTCTATACACGTTTGGACGGACAAATGGGTAGAAGATGAAGCGGATGGGTACGGCATGAGAGCTCCCTGGATAAAAAACTGTACATTCAATGTGAATTTGAGGGTAAGGGAGCTGATAGATTTCCAAAATAGAAGATGGAATATTCAGGCATTGGAAGAGGTTTTTGTGCCTTCAGACATCCAAATTCTTTTGAATAACCAACCGGTGACGTCTAAAGAAGATTTCTGGGTGTGGAAGTTTAACAAATCAGGTGCTTACTCGGTTAAATCGGGTTATTGGCTAGCGGCCCAGGAAAAGAGCAAAGAGATACGTCAAGTTGCCGAAGCTCAACCATCCCTCAATAGCCTGAAATCTCAAATCTGGAAAGTGCAGACGGCCCCTAAGATAAGAACTTTTGTTTGGAAAGCTGTGTCTCAAGCCCTGCCGGTAGCTGATCTATTAAGGGAAAGGGGAATGAAGTGCGATGATCGATGTCAGCTGTGTGGCTTTGAAGGGGAATCGGTGAACCATATACTCTTTTCCTGCCACCTACCTAGGAAGTGTTGGGCGGTATCCAATATCCCCTCTCCTCGGGGTGGTTTCAGCGACCATTCGATCTATGAAAACATCGCATACCTCCTGAAGGTGAGTAAGGATGTAAGGTTCGATATTGAAATCAACAGAAGCTGGCCGTGGGTCCTGTGGTACTTATGGAAGAACAGAAACGCCTTTATCTTTGAAGGAAAATTGTTTGAAGCAGATGAAATCAGAAAGAAAGCCAAAGAGGAAGCTGATGTATGGTTTGTAGCTCAACAAGTTCAGAGTGGAATGGACCAAGTGGAGGCGGGTGTGATAGAGAAGGGAGTACTAGGTAATGCTCCGAAAATTGCCAAAGGATGGGTCCTTTGTGAGTTTGACATGGACTGGTCGAAAGGTCTTGGGTTCATGGGGGCGGCGTGGATAGTGAAAGATGAGAAGAGAAGAGTTCTACTACATAGTAGGAGGGCTTTCTCAGATGTGAAGTCGATCAATGAGGCTAAGCTACAGATCTGGTTGTGGGTTTTAGAAAGTATGAAGAGTTTGAAGAAGAATAAGGTGATCTTTCTTTCAACCTTTGGGGATATAGTTGAGGCAATAGAGAAACCCGCCTTGTGGCCTAACTTACAGTTTGAAGCTACAGAGATTAAGAGAGAGCTCCGGTCTCTCGAGGCATGGGAGTTAAGGTTTGGACTTTTGGCTTCAGTTAGATGTGCCTCTTTCATCGCTCAGAGTGTCAGGCAGCTTGGTCTGATGCAGTCTTATGTAGCGGTTGGCCATCCACGTTGGTTGGATCATATGTACGTGAATGAAAGTGGAGCATATGATAGTTAACAGAGTCATGGCAATTTCCTTTTGGTCCACCCTTGTGTGGGTGTTGATGATGATTGTGTAGTTATGTATCATAACGGTTTTTGTTGGGGAGGTTTGTGGAATCGTAATCGGATATGCTCTTGATGGTTGTAAAAGCCTTTTGTTATATATAAAGTTTTCAATTTGGGAAAAAAAAAAAAAATCAAAAGCCAGAATGGTTTTAACTATTTGAAAACACACAGGCAAATAAAACAAGTTTGAAAGGTTTACTAGACATGCATGTCACAAAGCAAATAAGGGAAGTTTGAGACAAACCATAAACGTGCATGAGATATGCCGATTCTCTGTGTCTTTCTAGTTCTTCCTCAAGTCTTGGAGCGGCTGTCTCTTCGATGTCCTTGGAGCTGTTACGTTAAGATTATCCACAATCTTTGAGTTTGGTGCATTCTCTTTCATGTCATGCCATTTAGGCTTCGCTTGTGTTCTGTAAATCAAGATCGGTTCTCTTGTTACTCGCTTCTCTGATAACGTACCTGATTCACCAATGTTATCAGATGGCTTAACCAAGGCTTCTTCAGGACTCGGAGTAGCTTTTCCATTAACCATTTCATCATCTGCCGCAGCTATTTCAAAAAGGAAAAAAAGAAAGTGATTTTAAGTGTAAGTCATAGTTTTAGCTACTCGAGCTACGGAAGATGTGTTAGAAATCTAACCTTCTTCGTTCCTGTTTTTCTGAAGAGTAGATCCATCAGGAGTTAGAGAGATGTCGTTCTCTGTGAGATTTGCATTGGATTAGTCAAGAGTATCCAACCATAGTAAGTCTCACCTGGAAATTGCTTACATGTAGAAACGAAATTTACCAAATGCAGTATCAACATGATCAGTTACTTCAGAATTATAGCCTAAGTGCTCATCCTCTGTTCCAGCTAAGACGCATGTCTTTCCAGAGACATCAGAGCCACCTGAAGAGTCAACGTTCTTCGTTACTTTTGCTTCTATGAGCTCGTCTGCTTTGCTATTGTCTATAAATGATTGGAAATAATTGAAAGATCTTTAAGTTATCAATGTCTTCAAGAAAAATGTGATGTTGAAAATAAAGGAGTGTTAATGTGCTAATCACCTGTTACTGCCAGTTCCTCGTTCAGAGCGTCATTTATATGGTTCTGATTGTCCATGGGAGGGGTAGATCTTTCTGCATTTCAGGGATGAAGAAAGACAATAAAGAGTATTTTAAGTCAACAGAGAGAACTACATAAGTGTACCAACTTTAAATAAAAAGGAAACTTATTATTAGGCCACATGATCTCGACTTCATATTAACAAAAGTGTCAGAAAGTTTCTCACCTGACACCATGGAGCAGGTCCCAGTAATTTCAAGTTGGCTGGGATTTTCAACAATTGACTTGGAATCACCTTCATCTGGTAAGCCAATTGTCTCGGAATCACTTTGAGTGTTCTTGGTTAACTTTGCATCTATGAGCTCGTCTACATCATTATAGTCAACGAATGATTGGAAACATTTGAACTATCTTGCACTTATGTATGTCTCCAAAAACAAAGTGTATGATGCTGAAAAATAAGAGTGTTAATGTGTTGGTTACCTGTTACTGGCAGTTCCTCCACTGCATCATGTATCTGATTCTGAATGTCTGTGGAAGGGCCAGATTCTTCTGCGTCGTAGGGAAAAAGAAAGAACATTCATGAGCATGATAACTATAGGCTAATACTAAATCCATGAAAATTTTAAGAAAAGTTGCTCACCAGACACCAACGAACAGGTTCCAGCAACTTCTATGTGGTTGGAAATTTCGCCAATCGTCTCAGAATTACCTTCAGCTGGTAAGGAAAGAACATAGGAGCTCAAGGAAACATTTCTTTCTGCATCCATGATAGTGTCAGCCCCCATAGTATGGCATGTGTCAACATGTGGAGAATTCCCTCTGCTTTGCTTTGATGTCCCTTGTATGGCATCTAGACCTGCAACATTTTTTGCCTGAGAAGCTTTTGGCATAAACTCTGCACCTGCAGATACTTCCCCGGCACTGAACTCATGGCTATAAGAAACTTTGGATGCGATACTACCACTTGAATCAACAATAGTGTTTTCTCTGAAATCTGGAGCTGCAACTTGACATTCCCGAGCCACACTGTCGTCCTTCAAAATAACTTTGGGAGAAGAAGCATGATGGCTTTGATACTTGGCTGAGCCAGACTTGCCATTATCAAGACGGTCCTGAGTAGACTCTCCCAAAAGTAAACGAGTCTCGAGCCTAGTGAAGAAGGTAGACTCGTCCTTGAACTCCACTTCCTTTCGTTCTTGCTTTCCAGCAGTGTGTGGTTCAGTGTTTCCTAGATGGTGTCGCCTTTCTGGAGAAATGAAAAAAGAAGACTCTTCGCAAGTGGCTGCTGTATTATATTTTATCTTTCCATCTTGTCCAGACTCTTCGTTTGTGGAAATGTTAGATTCACCCAACAATTCCACATCCTTGTTTTCTTTTCCATCTGGCTCAAAGGCTCCCATAATAGAGTGGCTTTCAGAAGCAGTGAGAACATCGGACATATCATGAGACTTAGCATTTACGTTGGCGGCAGTGAAGTTGTCACAGTCAGCTTGCGATTCCAAAGCATTGTTTTCTTCACTTTTTGCAGCTTCTTCCTGTTCAGACTCTTCCGGGAATGGATGTCTTTCTGGAATACTGGGAACAGCAGACTCATCATGAAACTCTGCAGGCGCCTTTTTTGTTTTCTTTTGTTCAGAGTCTCCATTTAACAATCGCCCCTCCAGGCTACCTGACTTGTCATCATTATTAATTTCTAGCCATCCTGCTTTGCCTAGTTCAGGGTCTGCTAAAGGTAGATCTTTGTGCATCTCAGTGGATAATCCAGCTTCGTCATAGAACTGTGCATCCATATTGAGTTCATCTTCTCTAGAATCCCCAAAAAGCTCATGCCTCTCCTCCAGACCAGTGAAAACAACAGATTCTTCATATAACTCCATATCTTTGTTTCCTCCACTATTCTCTGCTCCATCATGTTTATCCTGTCCAGTGCAAGTGCCGGATTCACAATGGAGCTCAACAGTCCGATTTTCTTCATTCCTTTCGTTTCTATCTTCTTTGAAGTCTCCTACACTGGATTGTCTCAGTGGGCTAGCGGTAATGTTAGGCTCGTCATGAAGCTCAACCTCTATTCTTTCTCCTTCATTAAAAGCTTCATTTTGGCTGGTATTGAGAATATCAGATTCATCAGGAAAGTCTGTGGTTGTATGCTCCTCTTCCTTTCCCACCTCATCTAGCCCAGAATCACCCAGCAGTAAAACTTTTTCAGGAGTTGTGAAAACAACAGACTCTACTGCTTCATCATTGTGCTGGGTCACTATATGAGCTTCACAGATCTTTCCACTTTCGCTGAGCTGCTCCATTAACATCAAGTTCCTCTCGGGGGTAGTGAATAGAGATGAACTGTCAAGTTCGTTGCTAGCAGCTTTATTTATTGGTGTAGGTTGGGATAAAGCTTTCATTTCCTCTTCCTCCAAACACTCTGAAACGTTCTCTTCCTTGTGTGAGTGAGAAGCAAATTCAGTTGACAACGATCCACTTAGCACCAACGGATTTGGTTCACAACCTCTCTCACTAGAAATTGTTTGCACAGATTTCATTAGACTCTCATCCTCGACCTCATCGAGCTTCTCCCGGTATACACCATGACCAGCGCTAATACGACCAACTTTACAGATGTCTGCTTCTTCTTCTGCATTGCTATTCTCAGCGTTGTATTCAGAGAAGTTTCCATGTCGCTTTGCTGATTGTTTTTCCTTCTCTAAGGAACCTTTACCATCATATTTGATTGAAAGACTCTTGTTCGAACATTCAGCTGAATTTTCCAGGACTGCTGTGAATAAGCGTCAGAAAGAAACCAGATTAGATTAAAACAAAGTTGACCATAAAAGCAAAAAATTACTAAAAATGAAAACGAGGATATACCATCTGTTTCTGCAAATTTAGCTACAAAGCTCTGCACTGATTTAGGAACCTCCTCGGTTTTAATATCTTCCTCAGCAATAACTACTGAAACAATATCCTTAACAAGGATATGTCTAGTAGGCACACTTAGCTCGGATTCAGGGTTGCTCACTGCTATCTGTACTAAAGAAGGAGGAGGTGGAGTGGTTTCCACAAATAGCTCAGATGATGATGATGCTTTCTTTTTCTCCTTCTCTGTCTCAGCCACCAGAACTATGTCTAGCTCTTGTTTCTCTTCACGTTCTTCATCCGTAAGTTCAGGATACAACTCTTGAGTGTTTCCCACCGGTGAAATATCAACTGAAACATTCTCAGACATCATGAGAGTTTCTGCAGTTTTGGTCACGAATGTAGAAGGCGACTCCTCAGCCATTCCTTGTGGATTCTCTTTTAGGCATTCTGAACTCACTGTCTTCATTCTCTTGGAAGAGCTTCTAATTTCCACATTAGGTCCCCCTGCTTCTTCTGGCACCAATTGAGTGTACGTATCCAAAAGTTTCTCTGGCGTCAGATTTGCACTCTTACAACCGTCCTTACTAATCTCCACTTCTTCTGAGCTGCTCTTCTCAGTGATGCATTCAGAAAAGTTTACATGCAAATTTTCTGCTTGGACATCCTTCTCCAAGGAACCTTTCTCATCCTCTTTGCAACATTCAGCTGAGTTTCCCAGGATTGCTGTGATTAAATATCAGAAAGATACGCATATTAGAAACGAATTAGATAGCAAAACTGTAATAGAAAAATATAAATCTAATGAACTAAGAGTACATACCTTCTACTTTTGATATCTTAGCACCAGCGTTATCCTCCTTAAGCTCAGATGTAGGGGTTAAAATAAGGGTTTCCTCCTTGGTTATAACCGTCGAAACAATATCATTGCCAGTAGGCACGCCTAGATCGGCTTCCGGGTTGCTCATTGCTAATTGTACTGAAGCAGGAGACAAAGTAGCTTCCACAGATAGAGAACAGCTAGTGATGCGGTTATCTAGGCAGGTTTTCACTTCTGAGCGCTCAGTAAGAAATTCAGAGAGTGATGATGTTTCCACTTGGTCTTTCTTAGTCATGGCTAGCTCATGTTTCTCTTCACGTCCTTCTTCCAAAACTTCAGAATTCAACTCGTGACTGTTTCTCACCGCTGACGTCTCACCTGACACTGTCCGTGTAGAATCCAAAACATTCTCAGAAATCACAGTAGGTTCTGTAGCTTTGGTTTCAGATGTAGAAGGTGAGTCGTCAGCCACTTCTTGTGGCTTATCTTTTACGAATTCTTGAGCCACTATCTTCTTCACTTTCTGGGAAGAGCTTCTAGCTTCCACGTTAGGCCGCTCTGCTTCTTCTGGCTCTAACTGAGAGTACTCACCCAAAAGTTTTTCTGGTATTAAATTTACACAGTGAGCAACACTCAGACCACCGATCTTACTAATCTCCATTTCTTCTTCTGCACTGCTACTCTCAGTGTTGCATTCAGAAACGTTCCCATGCAAATTTTCTGCTTGTACGTTCTCCAAGGAACCTTTCTCATCATCTTTGCCTGAGTGAATCTCTTTCCAACGTTCAGTTGAGTTTTCCAGACTTCCTGTGATTAAATAAAACATAAGAGGAAAGCGCATATTAGAAAATGATTAGTTACCCATAAACGTGGAAAAAAATAATCATATCAAAACGTATATACCTTCAACGTTTGCTAACTTAGCTATAGAGCTAGTCTCCTTAAGCTCAGATTCAGGAGAGTAAATAAGGGTTTCGTCCTTTGTTTTGGTACTTTCCTCTGCTATAACTGTTGAAGCACTATCCTTAACAATGATATGGCCAGTAGGGACGTGTAGCTTATCTTTTGGGCTGCTTAGAGAGCGTGGTGATACTTCCTCTTTTTCCTCCTCCATCAGGGGCATAGAAACTGTCTCTCGCTCAAGTTTCTCTTCACATTCTTCTTCCATACGTTCACAATTAATCTCTCGGATGTTTGACCTTTGTGAACTATCATCTGACTTATCCAGTGTAGGGTCTAAAACCTTCTCAAGCATCCTAACAGGTTCTGCAGCTTTGGCTTGGGAGAAAGAAGGAGAGTCCTCAGTTATTATTATTCCTTGAGGCTTATCCTTAATGCATTCTTGATTCTTGGAAGAGCCTCCAGCTTTAACATCAGCTCCACAAGCTTCTTCTTGCTCAAAGTGAACGAACTCATTCAAAGTCTTCTTAGGCGTTAGGTTGCTTTGGTTTGATGCAGCTCCAATGTCCACCTCTGGCTCTCCTGATCTGCCCCGCTTCATATTTCTAGTAACTCTTTTCGATTTGACAAGATTCTCATCCGTCTTCTTATCAACTAGATTCCCTTTAACTACTCTTGAAGCCTTCACTGAATCATTCTTCGCTTGCCCCATTGATGTGTTCTCCACACTAGCTTTAAGCCTCACTGACCTTCTCTGATCCTGAGCACTGGTCTGCTCATTCACAAACCGCATAGACCGCCTACGCACCATTTCAACTTTAGAACCACCACCCTTCCTATTAGGTTCTCCTATTTCCCTTTCATCTTCTTTGTTAACCACGTCTACAAGTTCTTTTGACCGCTTAGCAGCAGGCAATAAAGTCACCGACTTTGACATCCCACCTTCCTCAGAAGATTTCTCAGTTTTAGCAGCCAGTCGCCTAGACCGTCTCCCACCCTGAACATCTCTATCTTCAAACCGTTCTGGAGCATTCAAATCAGTATCTTTACCCTCTTCTTGAGTACTACCACCAGAGCCAATTCGCTTTGACCGCTTAGCATCAGGAACTAAAGCTACTAACTTGGATGTCCCACCTTCCTCAAATGATTTCTCAGTTTTAGCAGCCAGTCGCCTAGACCGTTTCCCACCCTGAACATCTCTATCTTCAAACCGTTCTGGAGCATTCAAATCAGTATCTTTACCCTCTTCTTGAGTACTACCACCAGAGCCAATTCGCTTTGACCGCTTAGCATCAGGAACTAAAGCTACTAACTTGGATGTCCCACCTTCCTCAAATGATTTCTCAGTTTTAGCAGCCAGTCGCCTAGACCGTTTCCCACCCTGAACATCTCTATCTTCAAACCGTTCTGGAGCATTCAAATCAATATCTTTACCCTCTTCTTGAGTACTACTACCACCAGAGCCAATTCGCTTTGACCGCTTAGCAGCAGGTAATAAAGCTACTGACTTAGATGTCCCACCTTCCACGCATGATTTCTCAATTTTACCAGCAAGTCTCGTGGACCGTCTCCCATCCTGGATACCTTTATCTTCCAACTGTTCAGAAACAATCGAATCTACATCTTTACCCTCTTCTTAGGGATGTTGTCATGGGCAAAAAAACCCGGCCCGGCCCGAACCCAAACTAAACCCGCCCAGAAAATACCCTAAACTATAAAACCCGAAAAAAACCCGGTACTATTAGGGTAGCTCGCGAAAAACCCTAGAACTTTAGGGTTACCCACGGGTACCCGAAAAAACTCTTTTTGAGTTTTGTGGTTTTTTAGTTAAAGTTTTATAGTTTTAACTTAAATTTATATGTATTGAATATTTAATTTTAATCATGTTTTGTATTAAATTTGATTAATTTTCAATTATCAAATTTATTTTCTGTATAAAGTAACAAATAAAATTTTCATCATTCATAATTTTCAATTTGCAAATTTATACTATATCCATAATGTAAGTAAATAAATAAGTTATAGAGAGTGCAAAATTTAATAGTGGGCATTGTATGTTTTGATTTATACATCTAATTTTTGATTTCAATCATTTAAATCCTTAAAAATTAGGGTAAAAGTCGTCCTTTCAATTATATATATATATTTTTAAAAACCCATAGGGTACCCGAAACCCGATAGGGTAAAACCCGAACGGGTAATTTATAAATCAAGACCCGCCCAAAATAAACCCGCGAATTTTGAAAACTGAATATACGGGTTTTGGTTTTTAAATTCCAACCGGGTTTAGGGTACCCTATGGGTAAAAACCCATTGTTAACATCCCTACCTCTTCTTGAACACTACCACTAGAGCCAATCCCACTTATCGAGTTTGACACATCATCTCCATTAGATCCTATCCCCTTAGACACACTCCGCTTCGACCGCCTTAGCTCTATACCTCCACCTGGCTGAGGAGGAGCTTTAGCATCCCCATCTTGGCCGCGACTACGACGCGTTCTAACACTCTTCTTAACCGATCGAGTGAATTCGAAAATTTGATTATCAGTCTCATGACTGAATCTTACTTTCTTAGCTTTTCTGCTAGCAACTAGATTCGCCTCCTCCTCCTTCGTTTCCGTTACAGTTTCTTCATCTTCCTTCTATACATTAAATAAACACCCAAAACAAAATCAATCGACTCCTAACACAAATTTTCCTACAGCGATTCTCACGATTACGAGAATCGAAAACCAGAACAGAAGGAAAAATTGAGGATCGTTTGCAATCACCTGGAAAATAAGAGAAGCGAGTCGATTAGCCATCTCGATGTTCTTGAGATTCGCAGGGATCCCATGCTTTTTACATAGGATTTGTAGATTTTTCCGATTCATTCCATGAAAATCCATCTCGAATTGATCAGAGAATGTTGAGAGATTGAAGCGTCTTTTTAAACAAAAAAAAATTGTAGGTCCAAAGGGAATGGCGGGATAAAATTATTTAAATTTGAATTTTGGGAACCACGCTCCACGCTCCTTGTCGTAGTTAGATCCACGCGCTCTACTAGGTTGCCGCGAGTGTGGTGTAGTCGTTTTTTTTGTGACGTGGACGGTTAACGATTAAAGCTCCCAAAAGCGTCGTGCGTATGTAATGTATTGGAAGGAAAATAAAGTCTACCGATGTTTGCTACGTTTGGGCCGAGAAATAAGGCCCAAGTTAAGAACTATCTATCTATCAAACAAGTGGTTTGGTTTGACTAAAACCTAAAACCTAAAACCACTGTTGGATTAGCTTAATCCATCACAGTATTACAAAAGTCTGATGATCTCAATTATCTTTTTGATAAGTAAAAATGTCATAAAAATCACCGAGCCTCCCAACAGCCCCATGATGACGGCTAGCCCACCAATCTTCACATGTTCATCCATATTCACTTGTTAGTTCTTGTTACAATCTCTTTTATTTTGTTTGGTGGTGTCTTGTGGGTTTGTGATCTTGTTTTTTAAAAATGGGGGATGTATAAATAAGTAAATCTGGACATGTCTACTATTTGATCAGATCATCACATGTGTTTAGCATATATCTGATATTAAATAGATTGTGACTTGCGTTCGTATAAATCTTATAATCATAAGTAGATCAAATGATAATTATATCTTGATTTGTAATTTGTAATTATTTATTTATGTAATATATATATATATAATATAAATATTAAAAATTTGAATGTAATAAAATAAATAAATTCAGTTTCTTTGAAAGATAAATTCGTAATTGTTTTATTTATTATGCATTTTCTTTAAAAAAGGAAGAGCTATGTGAATATATATAATCAGGGCAGATCCGCGCAGGATTTTATACTTTATCAAATATACATGTTAAAGTTTGTATGTAAGTTTATTAGGTTGCATTCTTGTTTGGTTGGGTCAATATTTCACATGATTCTTTTAGTATTGGTGTAATTGTAATTTTTTGTTGGAGATTGTGTGGGCTAATGACAACTATTAACCTTTGGTTCCCAAGTTATAATCCATCGTGAGAATATTTTAGCGCTCCTTAAGCAAAAAGTTCTAAAAATGATAATTAGCAAAACAAATGCAGAAAAATTATTTTCTTGGTCTAAACCTGAAAACTATTAACCTTTAGTTCCCAAGTTCTAATCCAGCATGAGAATTTTTTTTAACGCTGAATTGTATTATTAAGCCTCAAGTAAAAAGTTCTAAAAATGAGAATTAGCAAAACAAATGTAGAAAAAAAATATCAATAAACTAACACACATCTATTTTGCGTATGGATGACTAAATATTTTACATATAAAAGCTCTATATTTGCTTCTGAATAGCCAAATCTCAAGAAAAATAATCTTCGTACTAATCCAAAAACACCATTCTTCAAACTGAATTGAGAACGATTGTCACTCTTATTTTAAAATACTTCAGTAGAAGCCATCGAGACAAAACAACTCTTTATATTGCTCTACTGATAATAACAAATCAAAGAGATTACCGTCCCGTAAAATTTCATGATGTCTTTCGGAGTAACGATAGTTTGCAGCAAGCACTCCAATTTCATAGTCTGTTTTTGTTACTGACCATTGTACTGGTCTTCTCAGGATGACAATGAAATCTATAGCGAAACTAGAGAGTCTTTTTCACCAACGAGGCTGCATTATTTTTACAATTTATTGTTTTAATGTCGCCAAGAAGAGTCTGTCCACATATATTTTGTCTTCGTTTGGGTATAAGTTAGATTTATCCTTATTGACATGCTTTTAGCTTTAATTTGTCTCCGAGATTACAATTTTATCTTATTCATAATCACAACTAGTTTCTATACAACTAACATGTTAGGGTTTCTGTCGGTTGTTTTTAGTTAATGTTATAAACGAGTAAAACAAAAGAAGTGAATATGCATAATTTTGATTAGTAAATTATATAATGGATAAAGCAAAGATGTGTATAATATAAAGAAAAATAAGCATACATAATTCTTGTCTGCACAAAATAACATTTGTCTTTCAAGAACTCGTATTGAGTACTACTCTTAAAATAGATAATGATCAAAGAAAAATATAAGTTGAATGAGCTTAATTTATTCAGATTCTCCTCCTATCAGATTTAGCTTTATGAGGAGAACCCATACTCCAATAGTCACCAAGGCTACTATCGCAATACCGGCGATGCCTAACCCAAAAGCTATCCCCAAAAGCTTCAGAAGATAAATCATATCCATTTACTTGTTCTTTCTTGTTACAAATTCTTTTAGTTTGCTTGGTTGGGTTTGCAAATTTTGTTTGGGTTTGCAGTTTAAAAAATGTTGGATGTATGAATAAGTAAATTTTGACATGTCTAATATTTGATAAGGTCATCACATGTGTTTAGCATATATCTGATATTAAATAGATTGTGACTTGTGTTCGTATAAATCTCATAATTATAGAAATATATTTTTTACTTAAGGGTAAATCTCTTTAAAGTTTTTAATAGTTTTTTTCCCAAAATTAATTCAAAGTCAAAGTGACCAAAGTAAACTTACTAAAATGGTTAAATGACATTATATTCTCATTTTTAATTTAAATTATTTATTAATAAAATATATAATATAAATAAAGATTAAAATTTTGAAAAGAATAAAATAAATAATTTCAATCTTTAAAAAAAATCAGTTTGTATTATGATACGACTTTTCTTAAAAAAATTTATAAAATTTCTGAATATGTATGATATCTTTAAATTTAAAATTTAACAATGATTTCTGAATATTTTGATATTTTCATGAATTTAAGATTTGTCTATGTAATATTTTTAGTCCTTTGTAATATTTTAATTAATCAGACATTAAAAAAGAAAAGACATTTTTTTTTAGATTTGCACAAACACTAAAGTATATCAATCTATTTAAATTAAAAATGATTTATTTATAAGTG
The DNA here is from genome assembly GCF_020379485.1 of Brassica napus. NCBI lineage: Eukaryota > Viridiplantae > Streptophyta > Magnoliopsida > Brassicales > Brassicaceae > Brassica > Brassica napus. Next base: position 46,351,818 of record NC_063449.1, on the reverse strand, counting down.
AAAAAGATATGTAAGTCGTATCATTTTCCTATTTTTGATTATAGAAGTATTAAAAATGAAAATGATAAACAATGTTATTTTCAACAACAAAAGGGATCATATCATTCAGATGATCAATGGAGCTTTAAGAGATCTAGATCAGTGGAAGGAGGCAAACAAAAATACAGGGGATGAAGAGCAAAACAGACCAAATAAAAGTCTGAACAAGATTTCGATAGAAGATAAGCTCCCTCCTAATTCTGACTACTGCTGCCTTGTAGATGCTTCTTGGAAGTCTTCTAGAGGAGATGGGGTTTGGCTGGTCCTTACACAGAAGAGAAGGCACCCAAATCATGCATGGATCCTCAGCAGAAGCGCCTATGAGTTCTACTATAGAGGCTGAAGCAATAGCCCTCCTGATGGCAACACAGCAAATGATCAGACTTAACTACTCTAAAGTTGCCTTCATGGGAGATTGTAAGAGTTTATTTGATGAGTTTAATCAGTTCAAAACTGAACAAACCATCAGAACTTCCGTATCACAGAGGCTGCCTTTGTGCTACAGGATATCCTTGAGATCTCAAGACATAGAGATTACACTTTTCATTACATATCTAGATATAATCTTAATGTTGTAGACTCTCTTTTGCTAAACAAGCTAGGTTACATAAGAAAAACTATGTTGCATCTTGGAATTTTTAATGTTTTTAATGAAAAAGTTTTCTTTAACACACCTCTTACTAACTTTTCACGCCTTGTGAAAAAAAAACTGAACAAAAAGTTTAACGCCGTCTTCTTCCTCGGTCGCTCGCCGTCTTCTCTCTCTCTCTCTCTCTCCCAAAACTCTGAGGTAAAGAAGGTAAAAGCTACATCTGCACGCAAGCTTCTTCTTTTTTCCAATGTTCGTCTCGATACTAACAAATAAAGGTTAGTCATTTCTCAAGTGAATATTCAATCAGGTACGAACAGATAAAATGATTGTGTGTTTGGTGTTTGCGATTCAGGAAGGACAGTTCATAATTGGGTACTGTGGAGAAGTAATCTTATGGAAAGAGGCAAAGCGTAGAGCTCAAACTTGCGTTCTTGTTTATAAGTTTATTAGGTTGCGTTCTTGTTTTGGCTGGGTCCAGTATTTCACATGATTGGTGTAATTGTAAACTTTGGTCGTGGAGATTGCGTACGCTAATGACATTCTTTACTTTTATGTAGGATGGTGGTATGAGATTATTTTCTTCGATTAAACTAGACAACTATTAACTTTTAGTTCCCAAGTTTTAATCCAGCATGAGTATTTTTTTAACCGTGAATTGTATTATTAAACCTTATAAGCAATTAGTTCTAAGCAATGGAAATTAACAAAACAAATGTAGAAAATATACATCATTAGGGATCAAACTAAACTAATACATATCTATTTTGCATATGGATGACTAAAAAATTTTATATATAAAAGCTCCGTATTTGCTTATAGAATAGTTGAATCTCAAGGGAAATAATCTTCGTACTAATCCAAAAACACCACTCTTAAAACGGAATTGAGAACGATTATCACTCTCGTTTTAATATTCGAGTAGGAGCCATTGAAACAAAACAACTCTTTAGATTTTATCTTTGTGTGGTCTAAGTTAGGTTTACCCTTATTGACATTTTTTAGCCTTAATTTGTCTACGGAATTACATTCACAGCTGGTTTTTCTACAACTAATATGTCAGGTTTTCATCATCGGTTGTTTTTAGTCAATGTTGTATACGATTAAAACAAAAGAAATGAACATACATGAGTATGAGTAGTGAATAATGTAGGGGATAAAGTAAAAGATGTGTATAACATAAAGAACTAACAAGCATGCATAATTCTTGTCTAAACGAAATAACATTTATCTTTTAAGAATTTATATTGATTATTATTCCTTAAAGATACAATGATCAGAGAAGAATATAAGTTAAATTAGCTTAATCCATCACAGTATTACGACGACCTGATCAGAATTAGCTTTTTGACGAGGTACCAGACCACAATAGCCACCGAACATAGCAACGACACAATGCCGACGATTAGCAAAAAAATCTTCACACCTTCATCCATATTCACTTGTTATTTCTTGTTGCAATCTCTTTTTGTTTGTTTGGTGGTGTCTTGTGGGTTTGTGATCTTGTTTTTTTTTAAATGTTGGATGTATAAATAAGTAAATCTAGTCATGTCTAATATTTAATCAGATCATCACATGTGTTTAGTATATGATACTCCTATTAAATAGATTGTGACTTGAGTTCATATAAATCTCATAATTATTGTAAGTAGATCTTTTAAGGGTAAATTTTTTTTAAAAAATAATTCATTTCCAAAATAACAATCTAAAATCAAAGTTACCAAAATAAATTTACTAAAAAGGTTAAATGATAATTATATCTTCATTTGTAATTTTTATTTTATTTATTTATGAAATAGATAAAATATTTAAATATTAAAAAATCTAAAATAATAAAATAAACAAATTCAGTTTCTTTAAAAGATAAATTCGTAACAGTTTTTTTTATGATACGTTTTTTTTAAAAAAATAGGAAGAACTATGTGAATATATATAACCATGACAGACCCGCGCTTCGGCGGGATTTTATAGCTTATCAAATATACATTTTAAAGTTTCTTTGTAAGTTTATTAGGCTGCGTTCTCGTTTGGTTGGGTCTTGTATTTCTCATGATTCTTTTGGTATTGGTGTAATTGTAAATTTTGGTTGTGGAGATTGTGTGGGCTGATGACATTCTTTACTTTTTATGTAGGATGGTTGTGTGAAATTATTTTGTTCGTCTAAACTTGACAACTATTAACCTTTAGTTCCAACGTTCTAATCCAGCATGAGTATTGGTTGGGTCTAGCAAACCAAATGTAAAAAAAATACATCAGTAAACTAACACACATCTATTTTGCATATGGATGGCTGAAGATTTTACATATAAAAGCTCCATATTTACTTTTGAATAGTTGAATCTCAAGGAAAATAACCTTCGTACTAATCTAAAAACACCATTTTTCGGACTGAATTGAAAACGATTGTTAATCTCATTTTAATACTCCAGTAGGAGCCATCGAGACAAAACAACTCTTTATATTGCTCTACTGATAATAACAAAATCAAAGAGATTACTGTTCCATATAATTTCGTGATTTCTTTCGGAATAACCATAATTTGCAGCAAGAACTCAAATTTCATGGTCTGTTTTTGTTACCGGCCATTGTACTGGTCTTCTCAGGATGACAATGAAATCTATAGCGAAATTAGAGTCTTTTTCACCAACGAGAGGCTGCACTATTTGTACAATTTATTGTTTTAATCTCGCCAAGAAGAGTCCGTCCACATATATTTTGTCTTCGTTTGGGTATAAGTTAGATTTATCCTTATTGACATGCTTTTAGCTTTAATTTGTTTCCGGGATTATAATTTTATATTATGCATAATCACAACTGGTTTCTATACAACTAACATGTTAAGGTTTCTATCGGTTGTTTTTAGTTAATGTTATATACGATTAAAACAAAAGAAGTGAATATGCATAATTTTGATTAGTGAATTATATAATGGATAAAGCAAAGATGTGTATAATATAAAGAACTAATAAGCATACATAATTCTTGTCTGCACAAAATAACATTTGTCTTTCAAGAACTCGTATTGAGTACTACTCTTAACATAGATAATGATCAAAGAAGAATATAAGTTGAATGAGCTTAATTTATTAAGATTCTCGTCCGATCAGATTTAGCTTTTTGAGGAGAAACCATACTCCAATAGCCACCAAGGAACCGGCGATGCCTATCCCAAAAACTATCCCAAAAAGCTTCAGGTAATAATCCATATCCACTTACTTATTCTTTCTTGTTACAAATTCTTTTAGTTTGCTTGGTTGTATCTTGTGGGTTTGCAAGTTTGTTTAAAAAATGTTGGATGTATAAATAAGTAAATTTTGACATGTCTAATATTTGATAAGGTCATCACATGTGTTTAGCATATATCTGATATTAAATAGATTTTGACTTGTGTTTGTATAAATCTCATAATTATAGAAATATATATTTTTACTTTTTTTTTTTTTGACATCGAACTCCATGCTCTATTAATTCAGAATGAAAATGTTAGCTTTGTGGGCTAACCATCCCGGAATTACAGAGTCTACATGGGAGAAAATAGAGTTTTTTGAACGAGTTCCTTTTGCAAGAAGGTCCGCTCTTACATTCCGCTCTCTTGCGATAAAAGAAATTGAAAACACAGTAAAAAGAGATAATAGATGAATGAATTCATTCCATTCCGAAGCCATAGCTGGCCAATCTTCTTCATCGTTAATCAGCTTGACAAGTTGAAGACAGTCCGATTCAAAGGACATCGATATAACTCCTAGCTGTAGGGAATTTTTCATTGCGTAAAGCAAGATGGTGAACTCCGCATGCGTAGGAGACAGGGTCTGGTCCATACCAATGGAGCCATACGTAACGGTTCCAGGCGCCAGCTCGAGAACAAAACCTCCACCAGAAAATGGCGAATTTGTCACCCAAGATGCATCCACTTGGCATCTTGGATATGGTGACTCATTCTCCATATTCCGGTTAGTTGTGTGTTGGTTTCCTCCAGTCACTTCCCAAAATCTCTTTAAAGTTTTAATAGTTTTTTTCTTCCCAAAATTAATTCAAAGTCAAAGTGACCAAAGTCAACTTATTAAAATGGTTAAATGACATTATATTCTCATTTTTAATTATAATTATTTATTTATAAAATATATAATATAAATAAATATTAAAATTTTGAAAAGAATAAAATAAATAATTTCTAATTTTTTAAAAATCAGTTCGTATTATGATACGAATTTTCTTTAAAAAAAAATTTAAAAAAATTTCTGAATATGTATGATATCTTTATATTTAACTTTTAACAACAATTTCTGAATATTTTTGATATTTTCATGAATTTAAGATTTGTTCTATGTAATATTTTTAGTCCTTTGTGATATTTTAATTAATCAGACATTAAAAAATAAAAGGTGTTTTTTGAGATTTGCACAAACACTAAAGTATATCAATCTATTTAAATTAAAAATGATTTATTTATAAGTGAAAAAGATATGTAAGTCGTATCATTTTCTCATTTTTGGTTTTAGAAGTACTAGGATTTGGCCCGTCCTGCGGCCGGGTTAGTAACTAAAAAAAGTACATAATGTATCATATTTTTTATTAAATATTTTAAAATGTATAGTTTATTTAAAATTGTAAGTAATCTTTAAATTGTAATACCAAAAATTACAATTATACGTGTTTTAAATTTTTAATATTGCAATCATACATTGTATATATTATCTATTTTGATAATTCATTTTTCTGCATTTCGTGTGGAACATTTGTTAATTTTATAATATTTATTATAATATGTTTTAGTTATAATTTAACACTTATCTTGATCTAACAAAAAAATATTTTAGGTATTTCAATTCATATCGTTTTCGTTTGTTTAAAGGGGGAGAGTTGTTATTGGATAAATGTTAATGTCCTTCAAAAACTTATCCCGAAATTTTGGAGGCTTTGAAAGTTGTAAACTTTTTAATAAAGAATTTAATAGTTTGGGAGTCTTAATAATTTTTTTTTACAAATTTGGGGGTTTATATCAATAACAGTTTTTGATCATTTGGATTTGTATTGTGTCGTCAATATTGTTAATTTTTTTACAAAGCAAATTTCAAGTAACTCTTTTGATTGTATATAGAGACAGAGATATCTATTATTTGAAAACAAACATATAATTAAAGTGTTAAGGAAAAATACACATATAATCAAAGTGGAAATTTTTTCTTTTAATTCAAAAATATTTTAAGTGATAGTGTAAAAAGAAATAATGTACATATTAGTTTGAACTTATTTAATATGAAAAATTTCTCGGGAAACTTACTTTAGATAATAACACTTACTTGCAGCAGTCTATGTATTAAAATAAAAATGAGTACTACATCTTATTGCATTCATTCGCTAAGTGAGTACTGCATCATAATCGTAAATTATATATATAACTTTTTTGCTGAGTTATGATGCAAAACTATATGAGTCAACACTCTCAGTTTCATCTACAAACCTAAGATCTGCAAGCATTAACGGCAAGGAAACAAATGAAATTACTAAAACAAAATACCCAAAGATGTAATCTCACAAATTTATTATATCAAGTCTAGAATTTGGCAATCTGCAATAGAATCCAAGACCCATGAACTGTTTGCAGTTCTTGCTCCTGCTCTCCAAGACTTCAACATCAATTCGTCTTTGTGTCAGAGTTTTCTTCTTGCTTGGCTCAAAACTACACACTATAACCGTTCAAGTCATCATTAGAAATGGATCGCCTCCATTGTTCCTCCTGCTACTATATCTTGAAGATATCCTTTGTAAGCAAGCTTGAAATATCTAATAATGTAAAACTTCAGTTCATTATAAAGTTTTGGCTTCTGCGTATTGGTAAATTAAACTGTTACGATGCTTATATTCTCAAGTCTGTTGGAACATATATAGAGAGAGATAAACGAAGCTAACCTTGTTCAAGGCTATGTCTTCCAATATAAGGTCCTTGTCGTGTTCCATGATCATCTATGGAAATCTCATGTAGCTCGGTTACACATTCTATGTTTTTCAGACATGCATTGATCCCTGCAAGAAAAGATATAGAGACACTTTGGCAAATTTGTGATTTGATCAAAATCGCAAACAAAAGAGTAAAAAGAACCATATTTCTCTTCATTTGTAAGTCATGAACAACATAGAACATATTTCTTGGGTAATCCATGAACAGGCTTGCTCTGGAGCTAAATGATGTCAGTTTTTTTGGATACTTGATTAGGCTGAGACTGTTGTGGCCTAGAGAAAGTGATTCTAAGCAATCTATTTTCAAAAATAAGAATCAACTTATAATTCCTATCAACACATGAAAATGACAATACCCTTTACTGGGAATACGCTTGCATTTTTATTTCTTTTGGATTAGTCTCTCCACAGGGGAACTTAGAGGATGCATTTGAAGGGCATGGCATTACAAAGTTCATTTATTGATAAGAAAAGGTGTTAAAAAGGAACTATCATATATATAATCTATGCAACACTTACATGGTCCCATCTGCATTTTGGCATCAGTTTTGCACATTTAACGTGAAACTTTTCTTGCAACTCGCATTGTATCAACCGAGTGATGCACCTTTAGTCGACAGCCACTGCTAGTTATTATCCACCTTCTTGTCAGCTCCGAAGCTAGGTTGACTGCGATAAGGTTGTTGAAGTATACATTTAGAGTCTTGTAAATGTAATAAAGTTTCTTATATTAAGTCAGTGAGTATCAAAAGCATATGTATTCACATTTACTACTATTCACATTTCTTACCATTAAGCACTGTTTTTGTTAACCACTAAAATCTGCAAAGACAGATTCACTTTTATGGTGGTAAGTTATTTCTCCCGATTCTTGTCAATGTAACATTCCAATGAATTAATTGGTTAAAATCACCTAAAGGTCTACATCTAGGACTATAGTGTGAGTTAGTGACAAAGGCGAGAAACACAGAATCAATACCATAATATATATATTAAACTGACCAAAAATCCAGAGGACTAAGATATTCCAGAAAGAAAGAAGCAATACATGTAGATCTTTTGATATTCTGATTTGGTTTGTCGATTGGATTGTGGAAGATCAGGTTTTGTGAGCTTTCTAAAGAGGATCATCAATATCAGGGGAGAGGCCGTTAAAATCATCGGTCATGATTGAAGATCACAAACATAAAGACATATCATTGAATAGGAAAAATATTTCAAAAAGTTTCTTTCTTTTTTTGGGGGGGAAACACAAAGTTTCTGAAATTATGACTGAATCATAAAATAGTCACCATCGCCGTTTAATCTGAGAGGATGAACACGTGATACAGAGCCACAATCAAAGGAGGAAGATATCTCTATCTGTGAATGCAAGTTTGATTTTGGAGACCCTGACAGTGCTTGTGGTGAGAGATGCCTCAATGTGATTACCAATACCGAGTGTACACCTGGTTACTGCCCTTGTGGTGTCTATTGCAAGAATCAGGTAAACACGGTGTTTGAATGTTTGCTACTATGTGCTTATGTTAAGAGTGGAACCTGTGGTTGTACTGTAATTTGTAGAATCGAGCTAGTGTGGGCTTATAACAGTGTTGCTTACTAGTTCACATGTTGCTTGTTACGACTAACATGTTAGGGTTTCTATCGGTTGTTTTTAGTTAATGTTATAAACGATTAAAACAAAGAAGTGAATATGCATAATTTTGATTAGTGAATTATATAATGGATAAAGCAAAGATGTGTATAATATAAAGAACTAATAAGCATACATAATTCTTGTCTGCACAAAATAACATTTGTCTTTCAAAAACTCGTATTGAGTACTGCTCTTAACATAGATAATGATCAAAGAAGAATATAAGTTGAATGAGCTTAATTTATTAAGATTCTCGCCTGATCAGATTTAGCTTTTTGAGGAGAAACCATACTCCAGTAGTCACCAAGGCTATTATCACCCAACCGGCGATGCCTATCCCAAAAACTATCAGAAAATAATTCATATCCATTTACTTGTTCTTTCTAGTTACAAATACTTTTAGTTTGCTTGGTTGTATCTTGTGGGTTTGCAATTTTGTTTAAAAAATGTTGGATGTATAAATAAGTAAATTTTGACATGTCTAATATTTGATAAGGTCATCACATGTATTTAATATCTGATATTAAATAGATTGTGACTTGTGTTAGTATAAATCTCATAATTATAGAAATATATTTTTTACTTAAGGGTAAATCTCTTTAAAGTTTTTAATAGTTTTTTTTCCTAAAATTAATTCAAAGTCAAAGTGACCAAAGTAAACTTACTAAAATGGTTAAATGACATCACATTCTCATTTTTAATTATAATTATTTATTTATAAAAGATATAATATAAATAAATATTAAAATTTTGAAAAGAATAAAATAATATTTTTTTTTAAATCAGTTTGTTATGATACAACTTTTCTTAAAAAATTTTTTTATAAAATTTCTGAATATGTATGATATCTTTAAATTTAAATTTTAACAATGATTTCTGAATATTTTTGATATTTTCATGAATTTAAGATTTGTCTATGTAATATTTTTAGTCCTTTGTAATATTTTAATTAATCAGACATTAAAAAAATAAAAGGCGTTTTTTGAGATTTGCACAAACACTAAAGTATATCAATCTATTTAAATTAAAAATGATTTATTTATAAGTGAAAAAGATACGTAAGTCGTATCATTTCCCCATTTTTGATTATTATAGAAGTATTAAAAATGGAAATTAAGTTTTTCTTTAACACACCTCTTACTAACTATTTCACGCCGTGTGAAAAAAAAAAAACGGAACAAAAAGTTTAACGCCGTCTTCTTCCTCGCTCGCTCGCCGTCTTCTCTCTCTCTCTCTCCCAAAACTCTCAGGCAATTTTTTTGCCTATGGTTTCGATTCTACACGCAAGCTTCTTCCTTTTTCCAGTGATCGATAAACCCTAATTAGTCAATACGCAGTGGCACGATTCGCACACTCTCTCTCTCTCCACAATCTGGAAAAAGAATGCAATTTACTTGTGATCCTGTAAGTTCTCAGCTTACCTAATGAACGGGTGAGATTTCGATTTTGGGTTTTCTCTAAATTCGAAATGTTTTTGATTTTAAAAGGATCAAGAGGGAGACGAGGTGCCACAGTATGAACACATCTATCAAAATGACTTCTCTTATCGAAAGTAAGAACCTTTCTTCTCTAAAGGAGTATTCCCATTTTTAAAGTATACATTTTTACTGACTCTATAGGCACAAGAAGCAGAAGGAGGAAGATATCTCTATCTGTGAATGCAAGTTTGATTTTGGAGACCCTGACAGTGCTTGTGGTGAGAGATGCCTCAATGTGATTACCAACACCGAGTGTACACCTGGTTACTGCCCTTGTGGCGTCTATTGCAAGAATCAGGTAAACACTGTGTTTGAATGTTCGGCTTTTGATGATGTAAAGAGTGTAGAATCATTGTCTTAAAGCTCGGTAACGTTCTTAGTAGTTTACTTGTTTGTTGCTTGGTTACAGAAGTTTCAGAAATGTGAATACGCAAAGACGAAGTTGATAAAGTCCGAAGGTCGTGGTTACGGACTAGTGGCTGTTGAAGACATAAAGGTTAGTCATTTGTCAAATTGAATATTCAATCAGGTTATGAACAGATAAACTGATAATGTATTTGGTGTTTGGGATTCAGGAAGGACAGTTCATTATTGAGTACTGTGGAGAAGTAATCTCATGGAAAGAAGCAAAGTGTAGAGCTCAAACTTACGAAACTCATGGTGAGTACTGAGTAAAGAGATGTTGAAGGATCTTCACAATGCTGAAACTGTGTGTTACACATGGGTGCAGGTGTAAAGGATGCTTACATAATATCTCTCAATGCGTCTGAGGCTATTGACGCCACTAAGAAAGGAAGCCTTGCTAGGTTTATAAACCATTCATGGTAAGAAAAAAAAAAACAAACAACGGGGTTTAGATAGAAATCTATAGCTACAGAAGAACTGTTTCTTACTTGTTGTTTTGTTCCTGCAGTAAACCAAACTGTGAGACGAGGAAGTGGAATGTTCTGGGAGAAGTAAGAGTTGGGATCTTTGCCAAAGAGAGCATATCTCCAAGGACTGAGTTGGCTTATGACTATAACTTTGAGTGGTACGGTGGAACCAAAGTCCGTTGTCTCTGTGGTGCAGTGTCTTGCTCTGGCTTTCTTGGAGCCAAGTCTCGCGGCTTTCAGGAGGATACATACGTATGGGAGGACGGTGATGATCGGTACTCAGTTGATAAGATTCCGGTCTATGATTCTGCGGAAGACGAGCTTACATCTGAACCTACTTCTAAGAATGTTGAGTCCAACAAAAATGAAGAGAAAGATATTGTGAAAGAGGAGTCTACTGCTCTGATTGTTGAGCAGTCAGATTCAGCTCCTATGGAGGTAGATGCTGTCACAGAAACTGTTAAAACCGAAGAAGATATGAAGCTGATGACCTCGCAAGATTCGTCGCAGAAAACAGCAGTTATATCTAAGGGTCTTGCGAGGAAAAGAGGAAGGCCGATTACAAAGAATGTTGTGAAGAAGCACGTTGACATAGCAAACGTGGTTCAGCTACTAGCAACCAAAGAAGCTCAAGATGAAGTTCTCAAATGCGAGGTAAAAGAGTTTTTTTTTTTTTTTTTTTTTCTGCTCACAGTACATATTGATAAGAAACTTGATGAGTTTTGGCAAAAATTGTTGTCAGGAGGTGAAGAAGGAAGCAGCGGTACGTCTCACGTCCTTGTACGATGAGATAAGACCAGCGATTGAAGAGCATGAGAGAGATAGCCAAGACAGTGTAGCAACGAGCGTGGCGGAGAAGTGGATACAAGCAAGCTGTTATAAGCTCAAGGCAGAGTTTGATCTTTACTCTTGTGTGATAAAGAACATCGCTTGCACTCCTATCAAACCACATGACTCGGCAAACACCAAAGCTGAAGAAGCAGAGACCAAGCCCTCGGAAAGCTAATGAACAATGAGAACGAGCTCCAAACCTGCTAGGTGGCTCGGAAGGTTATGATTATGATTAGACTTTTGTGAGTTTCGCTGTAAGTGACATTTGTATCATTTGATTATTCATAAATCCAATGAGAAGCTGACGAAAAACCGCGTGGAGAATAATATAAAGTCCATTTCTTTTCTTTTCTTTTCTTTTTTGCCGATTCAAATTGAAAACCTTTAAAGAAAAAGTAAAAGACTTTCTTCTTTGACTCGTCCATCTAAAGCGAACAAACAGAAAAAGGAAAGTGAAATTTGAAGAAGAGGAAACAAAGAAAGAAAGAAAGAGGAAAGCTTTGATTTTGAAGTGCTTAAGAGGAGAAGAGAAGTTGTTGTTTTTCTTGTGTTCTTGTGTCAAACATTTGATCTGAGTTAGTTAGTTAGATTCGGTTTGGATTATAGATGGTGAAGGAAACAGAGTACTATGATGTGCTGGGCGTTAGCTCAACTGCTACAGAGTCTGAGATCAAGAAAGCTTACTACATCAAGGTTTTGAATTTTTATCTTTTGCTTTCTGGGCTTTGGTGTTTTTTTTTGGGTTCTTTTTCATCTGGGAAGAGACCTTTTTGTCTGTTATTTGAATTTTGGGGAAGAGTTGAGATTAAAAGTTTGAAGCTTGATGTGAACAAGTATAGTGATTGTTGGCTCCTTTTTGTTTAAATTTCTTTACACAGGCACGCCAAGTTCATCCAGATAAGAACCCTAATGATCCTCAAGCTGCTCACAACTTCCAGGCAAGTTAATGTTTGAAAGATAAACAATTTCAATTGTTGGAATCAGATTCTGTTGATAGTAACTGTTAAGCTTGTGTGTTGTTGTTACATAGCTTGAAATCATTAGTACCAAAGTTTAGGTTCTCTCTCATTGTTTGTTTAACATAAAGAGTTTTTTTTTTTAAACTCAGGTGTTGGGAGAAGCCTATCAAGTGCTAAGTGATTCAGCACAACGCCAAGCTTATGATGCATTTGGGAAGTCTGGGATCTCAACGTTAGTGTCTTTTCCTTCTTGTTGAGTCTTAGTGAAATAGATCTTCTTGTGTGCTAAAACCAATGTTCTAAAAATCGCTAGGCGGTGGTTAGGTGCTCGAGGATTATTGTTTAGGGGGACTAGGCGGGACTAGGCGGGCGCATAGACCGATTTTTAGAACGCTGGCTAAAACTATTTGGTTCTTACTTTGTTTGTGTTCATCCTTTTCAGTGATGCAATCATAGATCCTGCGGAAATATTCGCAATGCTTTTCGGCAGCGAGCTTTTCGAAAGGTACATAGGACAGCTAGCTATGGCGTCAATGGCTTCACTCGATATCTTCACTGAAGGGGAAAATGATACCAAAAAGATTCAAGAGAAAATGAGAGTAAGTGTTTGCTCAAAACTCTCTCAGGTCTCTTCCTTGTGTACACAATATTAATGTTGGATTGTGTGTTTTGTTGCTTTCAGACAGTTCAGAAAGAAAGAGAAGACAAGCTTGCTCAGATTCTCAAAGACCGGCTTAACGTGGTTAACAGAGACGAGTTTATCACCAACGCCGAAGCTGAAATGGTTAGGCTCTCCAAGGCAGCGTATGGTGTGGAGATGTTGAATACAATTGGGTATATATATGTAAGACAAGCATCAAAGGAGCTAGGGAAGAAAGCTCTCCTTCTCGGAGTACCATTCGTCGCTGAATGGGTTAGGAACAAAGGTCACTACATCAAATCCCAGCTCACTGCTGCAACAGGCGCATTCGCGTTGTTCCAGCTGCAGGAGGAGATGAAGAAGCAGCTAAACGGTGAAGTGAATTATACGGAGGAGGAGCTTGAGGAGTACCTTCAGTCCCATAAGAGAGTGATGGTTGATTCTCTGTGGAAGCTCAACGTTGCTGATATCGAAGCTACTCTTACCCGTGTTTGTCAGCTGGTTCTTCAAGATTCCGAAGCCAAGAGGGAGGAGCTTCGTGCAAGAGCAAGAGGGCTAAAAACTCTGGGGAAGATCTTCCAGGTTTCATTCATTTCTAATATTTTATTCAAATGTGATTTGTAAGGGTTGTAACTTATCGGTTGCCATGCAGAGAGCGAAAACAGCTAGTGAGAGTGAACCTATAGCAAGAACTGAAACTCAAAAACTAAACGAGGATGAAAGGGACTGTGATGATGATGCATCTACATCTCCAAAGTCTAATGAAGCGTCTCACTCTACCTATGGTACTCAGGTATCTTCTTCCTCACATAAACCTTTTTAAGTTCATCTCTCTCCATCTTCAATAATGGAGTATAATGCATGACTTGCACAACATTTATGCTTGTGTGTTTGGTAGAATTAAACTCTTATTGAATACATTTTATAAACTCTTTACTTTGTTTTGGCAACCGTTAGGAACAGAAGAGTCCCTACGTGGAGGAACCGAAGCTAGGAGATGAACAGTTCAACTATTACTTCCCAAGACCCGCACCACCACCTGGTGCAGAGAAACACACTTCTTCAACTGGCTATGACTGATTCTGATTCACGTGAGAATCAGTAAGTGTCTCTTAGTATATATATATATATATATATTTACATACTCAGTCTTAGTATATATTATATTTCCAGTTGTGTGCTGCTATGTAAAAGCTATTCTTTTTTTCCTTTTGTTTTCAATGATTTAATGTGATTTGCCTCTGTTATATTATAAGTGATGTTGAAAGTATATATGATAAAAGCTCTTTTGTGATAATGTGTTGTTATAATTGCGACAATGTGTTATTAGTACATGATTCAAGAAACTGTTGATCCGGGTTTGCTAGATCAGTCCTTCATGAACTGGTCGATCAGATAGCCATTACTCATTAGGCACCATGACTCGAGACTCCATCGAAGCCTGCATGCAACAACAACGTTTTTCAAGAACTCATATGTTAAAAGTGTCTTGAATGAATATAGCTTCTTGACTGGTCATCAATGCTTACCACAGCTTCCATAACGTTCCTTGCTGCGAGCCTAAAATTGTTGACTTTGACCACCGACAGCAAAATGGTGTTAATCATTTATACATTCTTTGTTCTTTTATTCTTTTGACTTTGACCACCGACAACAACAACAAAATGTAGAGTTTCCGAAACATAGGAACGATTACACCAAGGCTCGACACAGATAGGATATTTGTGATTTGTTTTGTATGCTACGGAGATCTAATTTTTTGATTTATTTTGCTTCGAAAAAATACGGATATCCGGAAAAATGGATATTTAAAAAATAAATAGATATTTACGGATATTTACGAATACTTACGGATATCTCATCCGCTTTGATTAATACAAATAATCTTAAAAATTTAATATAAATATATTTTTTTGCATGATATATAAAATAAAAACTAAAAGAAATAGTGAAACTACATATTTTATAAATTTTAAACTTAGTTAACAATTATAATAAAACAAAACTTAAGAAAAAAGTTATAATTGTTTTATAAATTTTTTTTCTCTTCTTTTTCATGTAATACTTTTATATAAGTAATAATGTGAATAGAATTTGTCAAATCATATGTTATAATAATAATAATATAAACTTATACATTTAAAACATTAAGTATAATCAATATGTACATGTATTTATATATTTCCGGATCGGAGCGGATATCCGCTTCTTAAAATTTCGATATTTGTGATTTGTTTTGATTTTAACGGATATTGATTTTTAGTATTTGCTTTGCTTCGAAAGTCTACGGATATTCGAAAATTTTGGATCGAATCGAGACGAATAACTAATCGAATCAAATTTAACGGATAAAATGTTCGGCCCTAGATTACACCATAAGAATGAGAATTCGTTTTTCTTTTTATTTGCATGTTCGCTATAGAAGATTAACAAAACACACTAATTATCACATAAATGGTCCAGGAAACTAAAGCTAGTTTGTGTACTGTGTAGCCACCACTTGCTCAATGGTTTATGAACAGCTCCAACAATATTAAACTCCGAGACTTGCTGGCCTAAAATGTTTTTTGGATGTCTTCAAAGTAACTGGAGACAGAGAAAGCTTATGTATTGTGTAAGTTTTTTTTTTGTATTGTGTAATTTTGAAACCTAGAGAGTAAGAAACATGGAATCATTAGTACCATTGTTTTCTAATGAGTCCAGGTTGTATTAGATGTGTGCCATTCTGTGTACAGTTATGCCTTTTATTCTTTGGTTTTTGAAGAATATGATTAATGTTCCAAAACCACATGAAAGTGACTACACTTTTTGTAATAACGTGTTGATGTTGGAGATCATGTGTTCTCATTTCTATTTGCGTTCAGGCACAAAGGACTAGTAACAACTCAAAATACAAAAATTGATTATTTGTTTTTGGAATTATTATTTATTTATTTATGAATGATACTTCAAGCAAGTAGATATATTTGGCTTTTAGTGTGAATGAATGTGATGGTGTGCCACCGTGAACAATGGTGGCAATTGAATTGTGAAAACTACTTTTAATTTTCTTTAAATTTAGATCTGTAAATCATACGAGGCTTTGATAAGGGCAATTCTCTCAATTTTGATAATGTCATAGCCGTTGATTGCTATAAAATAATAATATATTAGTTTCCCCATCACGGCACTTTACAATTAAATTAATGATTCTGTTTTTAGTAATTTAAATCACTCGTTAAACGTCTGTTTTGATCAGTTCCCCCGTGTGGCTTAATTAAAGTTCTAACGAGTAACGCGTTGATTAAACAAAATCGGAAATTTATTACGTTCTTATAATAACATAGAAAGCGAAAAGACTAAACTAACCTTATAAGGAACTCTCCTCGAAAGAACATAACCAGTGGACCAGAAAAATGTAAGAAGAAGGTCAAATAAGGTAAACGATGACTTGTGATCAGCGTCTGTGACCAAAATCGAGAGCTGGTTTCCAAAATGGAGAGCGAGAAGAAGCAGTCGTCGTCAGTCTCCGACGTCGGAGCATGGGGCATGAACATCGTCAGCTCCGTGGGGATCATCATGGCTAATAAACAGCTCATGTCTTCCTCCGGCTTCGGATTCAGCTTCGGTACGTTTGTCAAATCTCATGATCTTTGATGAACTTTCTAATTAATGACGATGAACTTCTCTTTCTTGTGTGTTAGCGACGACGCTAACGGGATTCCACTTCGCGCTCACGGCGCTCGTTGGCATGGTGTCGAACGCGACGGGGCTCTCTGCGTCGAAGCACATTCCTCTTTGGGAGCTTCTTTGGTTCTCTCTCGTAGCTAACGTCTCCATCGCTGCTATGAACTTCAGCCTCATGCTCAACTCTGTTGGCTTCTACCAGGTAAATTCAATAACTAAATAAATAAATAATCGAGGTAGTTAGCTCAACTGGAATGGATCTTGGCCATTGTGTCAAAGATCCCTAGTTCGAGTGACCGCCCACACAAAACTAATATTACTGGAATGGCCAAAGATCCCTAGTTCGAGTGACCAACTGTGTCAAAGATCCCTAGTTCGAGTGACCGCCGACACAAAATTAATATTACTGGAAAGGATCCTGGCTATCGTGACATGTCAGTAGTTCTCAGTCACAAAACTAATATTATATGCTGTGGGAAATTACGAGTTTCGGTTCTGAACCTCTCTTAGTATTCAAATTGAGTATATCAAAAGAAAAATTTAATCCTGCACAAATCCGCATAATCAACATTTTGGTTACGAGAAATCTCAAAAGAGCAGTAGCCAGTTGGTTTAAGCGCAGGCGTCGTGCTGTTGTGAATGTCCATTTCTTCGTCCTGGGAGATTATTCGGGCCGAATGTCCGGACACCTGCAAGTTGACAAAAAGAAAAAAATCTTAAAGAAGTCATTAGCTCAAGTGAAATGGATATTGGCCATTGTGTCAGAGTTCTCCAGTTCGAGTAACCGCTGAGACAAACCTCATATTATATGGTGTGGTTTCGTATTTGGGGGATAACGAGTTTTGGCCTCTAGTATTCAAAGAGTATACAAAAAATAAAAGAAAACAATAATTCTTTGATCATTTTCAAACAAATCCGCAGACTAAGTTTTTTTTTTTTTTTGGTTTATGTATTGGTTTTTAAACGATTGTTTGTTCTTGATTCATCCGTTGTTTTTGGTTATAATTTTTTTGTGTGCGTAGATATCGAAGTTGAGTATGATTCCGGTTGTATGCGTGATGGAATGGATACTACACAGCAAGCATTACTCTAGAGAAGTGAAGGCGTCTGTTATGGTTGTGGTTGTTGGTGTTGGCATTTGTACTGTCACTGATGTTAAAGTTAATGCCAAAGGTTTCATCTGTGCTTGTACTGCCGTCTTCTCCACTTCCCTGCAGCAGATTGTAAGTACCAAAAGCTATGTTTGTTAACCGACAACTATTCTCTGTGTGTGTGTCTGTCAATTGTTTGTCTTATAAATTTGCCTTTTTTGTTTATGTAAACAAGTCCATAGGCTCTCTGCAGAAGAAATACTCGGTAGGGTCTTTTGAGTTGCTCAGCAAAACAGCTCCGATCCAAGCACTTTCACTCCTCATCTTCGGCCCCTTTGTTGACTATTTCTTGAGCGGCAAGTTCATCACTACTTACCAGATGACTTATGGTGCCATTGTAAGTCATTCTCTCAACTCCTTCCCTTTTAAAGGATTTAGACGTTACTCCTCACTTTATCTCTATCTCTTTGCAGTTCTGTATTCTTCTCTCCTGCGCATTAGCCGTATTCTGCAACATAAGCCAATACCTCTGCATAGGAAGATTCTCTGCAACGTCATTTCAAGTTCTAGGCCACATGAAAACAGTATGCGTCCTTACACTTGGATGGCTTCTCTTTGATTCGGAGATGACATTCAAGAACATCTCCGGTATGGTCGTAGCTGTTGTCGGAATGGTGATCTATAGCTGGGCGGTTGATCTAGAGAAACAGAGAAACGCAAAGTCGACTCCTCAGGGGAAAAACAGTATGACAGAAGACGAGATAAAGCTACTCAAGGAAGGAGTAGAGCATATCGATTTGAAAGATGTTGAGCTCGGTGAGACCACTAAAGTATAGATAGATACAATGTGTGTGCTTTTTATCAAGTTTCAAATTACACGTCGAATACTTCTTTTTTGTAAGACTATAAAAGTACAAAAAGTTTCTCCTCATCACACGTTATTCAGTTTACTAGTCTTCTTCTTTTGGGCCTCTTAAGAACATATTAGGCCTTTGTGAAGCCCATTGTTCCTATTTGGTTAACAAGGACCATTCCCATAGTACCATGTGATTTTAATCATTTTCTAAAATGAAATATCAAAACATATCTTTTGTTTTATATACTATAGTTTAATGGCCATCAAAGCTTTAACAACGACCAGTTTCCAAATGTTTCGTTTTCGTAGAAATGACATGTAACTCAGGACATGTGATGTGTGTATTATAAATAATACAAGAAAGTACATGTGATGTGGTCTACGAGTAATTATTGAGATAAGTTAAAATAACTGGAAATGACTTGTGTTAACTAGTTGATCCATGGGAAGTTTAAGAAAGAGAACAAATTTTACTGGATTTGTTAGTAATTTATTTTTTTACTGGGTTTATGTAGAAGAGCAGGAGAAAAATAATGAGAAGGAAAGGTCCCATTAACATGAATCCCAGACCTCGAAAAAGATCCAAATCCTACAACAACTAGGTACCACCACCATACTATTACTAGGCCCTCTTTTCTGCTTTATTGGAACCCTCAAAACCTAGAGACAATTCATAAAGATGAAAACAAACATTTTAGGGAAAAGAATCACCTTTTTTTATTTTATTTTAATTATTTAATCCCCTAAATAATGTTATAGGACTTGCGGGGTATATTTATTTAGATGATGAAGTATGTCTGAAGTAAAGCCAATTTAAATACATCACCAATATATATACAGTCTTCTTATTTTCATAATCCAGATTCAAAATGTATTTATTTGACCAATTATTTTTCATAACCTTATATGCTGCTTTCTTTGACCATTTTTTTGTTTTTTTCAAAAACTAAAAAAATTCAACTATCAAAGCCAAAATAATCACAACAGGCTTTGTTTCAAAGTGTTTGCATTTAATAACTTCAATAGAGCCGCTTGACTCAGCAGTTACACTGATTTTGGACGTGTTTTAACCATTATTAGTAAACATCCTTCACGTGCTCAGGGAATCAACCATTTTAAGTGCTTAGATATCTAATTTAAGTAAGATTAACCATATAATGACCGACTTAACTACATTTGACAAAACCTTAATAACTTCTCCCAAAAATGAGTAGAAGAAGGAATTAACTTTTGAGGAAGGGAGTGTGTGAACCGAAGAGATTTAACATTAATTAACATAGATTTTTTTCTTTTCTCTCTTTCCCTTTTACTCCTTTTCTCCTTTTTTTTTATCTTTTTTATCTTTTTTAATCTTTACTCCTTTTTCTTTTTGTGTGTCTGTGTTTTTTTGTTTTCTGGTGAGCTCACATTCTGATTAAAAATAAAGAAAATGCTTTTCCTTTGGTAATAAGGATCATCATCTCTTTTCATGCCGTTTGCAGCAGTGCAGATTTGTCTTAAAAAAGTTTCCCTTAAAATCTCTCCCACTCCAGTGAAAAACTTCTCAACTTTGTCTTCACCAAACCTTTTAATCTTTTTCATTAGCTTTTTTACTGTCTGGATCCTATCAATAAGCTGGAAGAAACTGTGAAACCTCAGATGATTACATCTTTGCCCTGAAACCCTCTACTCAGATACAAAAAGAAGTGATTTTTAGCGAACATACACACCTAAATGGGCTCAGAGCAGCATAGGTTTCTTCAGCAGCAGGAACAGGTTCCTCTCTTAAATTCCTTTACTTTAAATTCCAGTTCTTGGAGGGTTTTACTTAAGCTCAGTCTCTCAAATCTAAGCTTTTCAGATTCGGAACCTGTCTTCTCATGCTTATTAGATCTGACTATTCAAACTCTGTTCGCACACTAATCTAGTTAACAGAGCAAAATGTTCATCAGGGCTTGTTATTAAAGTCTCCACCTTTTGATCCCCTCTGCTCTTGTCTTTTCACTAAACTAAGTGATCATTGAGAATTGAACACAAAGTTGACATCTTTACTTGCAAACCAATCATCCAAAGTAATAAAAATCAAACCTTTTTAGGCTTCTTGATCTCAAGCTTGTAAGCTTGTAAGCTTGTTATAAAATTTAAACCTTTATAGGTTTTGTAAGCTCATTTTTAGTTAATGGGCAAAATGTTCATCAGGGTCTATGTTAGAGTCTCCACCTTTGATCCCTCTGTTCTTGTCTTTTCACTAATAAGTGATCATTGAGAATTGAACATAAAGTTGACACCTTTCCTTGCAAACCAATCATCCAAACTAATAAAAATCAAACCTTTATAGGTTTTGTAAGCTCATTGGCCTTGAAACTTACAGTGGAGTGTGTCCTTTTGCAAACCAATCATCCAAACTAATACTAATCAAAACTTTATAGGTTTTTGTAAGCTCATTGGCCTTTGAAGCTTACACTTAAGTGTGTCTTTGTGCAGAGGAAAAGGTGGGGAGGCTGTTTAAGAGTCTTCTCTTGCTTCAAGTCCCAAAAGGGCGGAAAACGAATAGTCCCAGCTTCTCGCATTCCCGAAGGAGGCAATCCCTCAGCCTCACAGCCCAATGGACCTCACCAAAGTGGTGTCTTAAGCAACCAAGCAAATTTATCTTACTTAGCTCCACCATCCTCTCCCGCTTCCTTCACAAACTCTGCTCTCCCTTCAACAGCTCAGTCCCCAAACAACTCCTACTTGTCACTCGCCGCAAACTCATCACCCTCCGGTCCTTCCTCCAGCATGTACGCCACAGGACCGTACGCTCACGAGACTCAGCTAGTCTCCCCTCCTCCTGTGTTCTCCACCTTCACCACCGAGCCGTCCACAGCTCCTTTCACTCCTCCTCCGGAGCTTGCGCATTTAACCACCCCTTCCTCCCCTGACGTGCCTTACGCTCGTTTCTTGACTTCCAATGGGAAAGGCAGCCATTACAATGATCTTCACTCTACGTACTCTCTCTACCCCGGGAGTCCAGCCAGCGCGGTCTCCCGGGCTTCGGGAGTCTCCACGCCTCTGCAGGAGTCTAACTTCTTCTGTCCCGAGACTTTCGCCAAGTTTTACCAGGATCATGATCCTCAGAACGGTGGGAGGTTGAGCGTGTCCAAGGACTCGGATGTGTATCCCAGTAATGGGAATGGGAAGACAAGGCAGGACATGGAGGAGTTGGAAGCTTACAGGGCTTCCTTTGGGTTTAGTGCTGATGAAGTTGTTACAACTAGTCAGTATGTAGAGATCAATGATGTGATGGATGAGTCTTTACTTAAACCAGTAGCTTACTCGCCAAGCGAGGGACAAAAGCTGCTTAGAAGAGAAGCGAGTTTGCTAACGAGTACCAAATCAGAAACTGGTGAGTATTGTTTTATTAATCTCAATATATTATTATGAGCTGCTGCGTTGTGTGTTGAGTGTTGCATTTTGTGTTGGCTTTTTAGGTCACAAACCAAGAAATGGTATTCATGCGGATGAAGAGGCTTTGTTATCAAGAGTGGGATCTGTGAAAGGTAGCAGAAGCTATCCCACTGGCTTCTCAAGCTCTGATGCAGAGGTGGAGTACAGGAGAGGAAGAAGCTTAAGAGAAGGCAGAGAGAACAGACACAGGAGATAAGACTTGATCAGCTATGTTCTTAAGGTCTTCTAAGTTGCTATGCTAACTCTTTGAGATAAGAATCTAGTTTCTTTTAAGTATATATAGAATAATATGAATATATATATATATTACAGATGGTTTGTAGTAGAAATGATGTGTTGTATAAGCAAAGCAAGGGTGTGAGAGTAGTGAATGCTTTTTTTTTATTTAAAGTTTGTGATGCCTTTTTGTAAGACCTATCTTTCATCTAATTGCAGCAATCTGTTTGGGAGGTTTTTTAATGTCATTTTCTTCTCTACTTGATGCATTTGTTTAAGAACTGTGATTAATTTCTATGTTAACACTTGACTTGTACACAAACACGTTTGCTTCAAAAACACTCAAAAAGACATGGATTTGTGATGAGTTCTTTCTTCTGTTTGCTGGACCGGGTCAATAAAAATGGGCCACTTTTAGATATTGGATTGCGACGCTGCTTCTGCTGCGTTACATCTTGTTTGTTCTTATGAAACTAAGGGTGATGATGATCTATTACTTCAACTAGCTCTATTGGTACACGTCTGAACATTATTATTATATTTTTAACTATAGAATTATATAAAAGATGAAATATATTAACCAACATGTATTATATAATTACTGTTATATTTTTATTTTTTATAAATATTGGAATCTAACAATCCAATATTTTAAAAAATTAATTCATTTCATATTTAGTCATTCAATATCCATCTGATCCAGTTTAATAGAATTGATTTTCTGTTTAGATTGGATTTTTTTTAAAAAATATTTAGTTATTAGATTTCAACGTTTAACAGAAGAATATAATTATAATATTAATGAAGCGTGTGTTAATTTTGATGATATATATATTGTTACATTGCTCAAATAGTTTACATAGTAATATATTAATACTATATAGATGTATGCTTATATGATGTCCTTGATATTTCCATCGAAAAAAATCTTAAAAGATAAAAACAAAAGAGAGATGATAAGAAAGAACAGAGAAGTGAAACTTCCAAGCGCCCACCGATAAATTTCGTGTTGATGCAAGTGTCGAAACAAGTGGCTGCTGGTCCTCAAAATTTATCATTTATTATCCAATTAAAATGGAAGAAAAAAAAAGCAACCGTGTTTTATAAACAGAAACTTTAGACCAAATAATACCCATGAATAACGCCAACACACCTAAAAAAAAATAAATCTTCCCACGTCTTTATACAACTTGACACACTTGGCACACGTCACACGCCTATCTATAAATAGAAACCCTTCCGCCCACAGTTGTTTCATTCAGTCTCTCCGATTCAAACAAAACAAACAAATATATTTTCTTTTGATTATATCATGATGAAGAGTACTCAACCTCAATCATCTTCATCTTTCGTGAAGTTCTGTCGGAAACTGTCACCTAAGCGAAAAGATTCACCAGCAGAAAGTACACAACATAACATCAATGAGGATCAGGACAAGAACAAAGACTTAGAGGCTGTGTTTGCTTACATGGACGCAAACAGAGACGGGAGAATATCTCCACATGAGCTTCAGAAGAGTTTCATGACACTAGGAGAGCAACTATCCGACGAAGAAGCCGAAGCTGCGGTTAGATTGTCTGATACAGACGGAGACGGGATGTTGGATTTTCAAGAGTTTGCTCAGTTGATCAAAGGAGATGATGATCAGGAAGAGAAGAAGACTGAGCTCAAGGAAGCTTTTAGAATGTATATAGCAGAAGGTGAAGAGTGTATTACTCCGAGAAGTTTGAAGATGATGTTAAAGAAGCTAGGTGAGTCGAGAACCACTGATGATTGTAGAGTTATGATTCGTGCTTTTGATCTCAATGCTGATGGAGTTTTGAGCTTTGATGAGTTTGCTCTTATGATGCGTTAAAGAGTTTATTATAGTCACTTGTAGCTTCTCCTTTTTCATTGATGTGTATATATATACGGCTTGTCAGTTGTCACGCAATAAATAAGATTTTTACTTGATTAAAATCCATATATAAATCTTTAATATACTTATATATGTGATCATATAATGTACAGCGATTTTTATAGGAAGGTTCAGTCTCTAGAGTTTATTTAGTTGTGTCATATTGAGTTTCTGCGATATCATATACTGAAAGTATGTTGATGTCAAGCTATTATTCCCTGAAGCACACATTTCAAGACAAAAGTTGAGCATGTGCAGTCAATACTACGACAACTTGTTTCAAATAGAGCTTAAGTCAGGTCTTTACATAACGGCTACAAACTGATGAATCTTCTAATAAGATATCCTTGCTACTAATAAATCTCTTTCCCTTGGCTAGTAAGACTTATTGTAAAAGAAAATTAACACATTTTCCGGATCCGTTTTATTTCAAACTGAATTAAACTACTCTATGTTTTATGTAGAGTATATTCTAATACTTTTTGTTATATAAAAATGTTGTTTTCAAATCGAATTATATTACACATTTTTCGAGATGATGGATTTTATCGGTTTATTTCAAACTGAATTTTACTATTAGATTGACAATTTTGATACCAGCCATGTATTCATATGGAAGTTATATCACATTTGTATGAATTTTCTACTCAAAACTGATTGACAATGAAAAGATGAATTTACATTAACTATATGCTATTTTAGGTCTCATCTAATTATGTATAATTCATATGCATGTCATTTTGAATCAATGAGGTTGGAAATAGCTTTGGGCTCTCAGTAAATTGATAAAGAAAAGCAGTGATTAATAGATGAAGGGAATAGCTGAGGTACCATTATTCTAAAATTCCTATTTGTTTTTCTATAACACATTATTCTAGATCCAACAAACTTCGTTCTTGGGTATAAAAATTCCAAAGAAGTTGATTTCACAAAGATGCATTCGACTAATTCATTATAATCTCCAACTGTGTGTTTTAAAGAGAAATGCCATAGAGATATCAATCAAAAACCAACACTACACTGAGAAATGAGAAACCAGACAAGTTAAAACATTAGGCAGCTTCATAGTCCTCATTGATTGATTAGTGAGAAACAATCACATGCATATTCACTGATTAAAAACATGTGATAATTACCCTTTCTTAAATCCTAGTTCCTAAACTAAGCAAAAAGAACAAGAGAAAACGTGTTTTAAACATGGGGATGAGACCTGTAACTAATATACTAATCTTTGCTACAGATCTAAAGACTACTAATACGTTTTCTTCTAGATCTAAAGACTAATATATTATTTGTTTTCTTCTAGATCCAAGAATCTTCCACGTTTGATACGTTTAACTTTCTATTTTTTTATTAGTCTCATTATTTTCTCAAAACTTAAACATTGTATATAAATAGAGATACCATTTAGACCATCTTCTCATCAAACTGTTAAATAGATAACAAAAGAAGAAGAGAACTTGTCATCATGAAGAACACTCAACGTCAGTTATCTTCATCTTTCATGAAACTCTGCGAGAGACTCTCCTCAGACATCAACGGTGAAAACAAGAACAAAGACTTGGCGGCTGTTTTTGCATACATGGATGCAAACCGAGACGGTAGAATCTCAGCGGAGGAGCTTAAGAAGAGTTTCAAGACACTGGGAGAGCAGCTCTCTGATGAAGAAGCCGAAACCGCGGTTAAACTGTCTGATATAGACGGAGATGGGATGCTTGATTTTGAGGAGTTTGCTCAGTTACTCAAAGGGGGTGATGAGTTTACAGAGGAAGAGAAGAAGAGCAAGATAATGGAAGCGTTCAGAATGTACATTGCTGAGGGAGAAGATTGCATTACTCCAAGAAGCTTGAAGATGATGCTGATGAAGCTTGGTGAGTCTAGAACTACTGATGATTGTGTAGTCATGATCAAAGCTTTTGATCTTAATGCTGATGGAGTTTTGAGCTTTGATGAGTTTGCTCTTATGGTGATGCGTTAAGGCATCATCAGCCCATCCAATGTTGTTTGTGGCTTTGTTTGTTTCTTTGATTGATTGCTGAAAGCAGTTGGCTGTAAATATATGTATGGCTTTCCAAGTAATAAACTCCATTCTCTGTTCAAAAAATCGCCAACTGACGCATGGAATTATTGATTAGGCGCACACCTAAACCGATTTTTTAATTTTTTAAAGCACAAAGATCAAATTTTGTTAAAAAAAATTGTTTTGAAAAATATCATTTTGTTTAGATACAATTTGTTGACTAAACCGATTTTTAGAACACTGCTCATGTTATAAAGAAGAAGAAACTGCATGAATCCTATTCAGTGTGTTTTCTCATTCACAAAACACTAAATGTCAAAAGCATCTGTAACAAGAAAAAAAAAACAGAACAGAGCTGTTCCGCTCTTCTCTGTTCTGGTTCTTAGCTAATGGGATACTGAACAAGCTTATCCAAGACGTTCCAGTATCTCATACAAGAAGGGTTAGTGTGAATCGCCCTAAGCACCCATTTCTCAGAGGTTTGACAGTTTTCAATCCCTGAAGTTGTTTCAGGTCTTTCTTCTGATTCTCTTGCAAGTATATGCATCTGAAAGTAAACCTCTGCAGGTCTCATCTCTGTCCCAAAAAATAAAATAAAAACATGTTCAGTTGTGTCGAAAGTCAGAATGAAGAAAACAGTCTCTCATTCAGTAGTACCTGGTGGCCAGCAGAACCATTCAAGACGGAGATTCTTCTTCCACTTCTCTTTAGAGCCAAGACTCCCATGTGCTTGAGCCAATAAAGCATAGACAATAGGCAAAGGAGTAAACGACCTCGCTTGAACTTTGCTTAGACTCGTTACAGCTAGCGAAAGGAAATGCGAGTCGTTAGACTGTCTAGCCAGCTCCATGCAGACGGCACCATGGCAGAGAAGTAGACAACTCTCTGAATCACCCAACGAGCAAGCTTGTGCAAGAAACTCCTCCGCTGAGGAGAAATCTTTTTTCCCGGAAGAAACTAAGCCAAGAGCTAGACTGTAAACAGCCATCCACTCTTTCCATGAATGATTCTGGCTTGGTGGGCTCATCATCTCCAAGAGGTTAGCGTCAGCCTCCAGATCAAACTGAGATTCCATGAGCTTCAGGCAGATCCAACCAATGTTTGAGTCTGTCTTGAGCTCCAAACACGCTTTGTACTCCTCTTGCATGTCTCTGGTGCTTCCCTTTGATGCATAGACACGGCAAAGCTGCAAATGTGATAGAAACAGGTAGCTACCTGGAAGGGAAAGGGAAGAAGCCTTTCGAGCATGGTCAATAGACTCTGCTGTATCTCCCTTCTGCAAACTCATCTCGGAAGCACAAAGCAGAAGCTGGAGCTTTTGATATCCAGACGCCTCATCAGAGAGCGCCACGGAGATTAAACGCTCAATAGCACTGCAAAGCTGTCTAGGGAACCTCTGCTCACGAGCCTTCTGCATGAGATTCAGAATCAGCAAGTATCTCACATCGCTGTTCCAAGGCTCTTGATGCAAGAATCTGCAATGAGATTGGATCAGTTCACAAACTCTTGAAAAACGCTAAAATGATTGTTAGAAAGATTCTCAAAATACCTTTGCAGTTCCGCAACGACAACAGGAGCATTCAGACTCTGACAATGGCATGTTGGGAAAGAGAACCTTGGAGCAGTGTTGCCGATTACATTGCAAGCAACCGATCCTCCACCAAGGACTTCCAACGCAGACTTCAGACCTTCCTTGTTTCCACACTCGGAGACGTTTATGATAGAGCATCTACTAGCAGCACAGACCTCTTTGGTTCCTTCACCAGCTAACAAAATATATCCAAGCAGGTTCCTAATTCCAACATATCATTACACAATTAAAACTAGATATTGGAGCATTTATCCGAACCGAAACCAAACCCAATTTCATAAATACCAGGATGGATCCTATATCTCTAGAACCCAAAAAATGAAACTGAACCGAAACTTTAAAATAAAAATTATATACTTAAAAATATCGATTATATTTAGTTTCTAAATAACCAAATATCCTAAAAATACTATATATATAAACCAAATTAACCAAATATTTTTTACCCAAAATTATCCAAATTACCCTATATTTTTACGAATTACCCAATATTTAATCTGAAAGACTTGAACTATCCAACGTTTTTACCCATATTATCCAAAATTACCCAAAAAACCGAACCGAATTGGACCTGGTTATAAGATTTTAGAAGGTTCCCAACTTCACTACCTGAACCGAGCTGAAAACGAACCAAATTTTTTAAATAACCGAACTGTTCCTATATCTTTGGAACCGAGAACCAATATACCCGAACCGAAAACCGAATGCCTAGGCCTGATTAAAACCTAGCGTTTATTTAAACTCTGGTACTGATTAAACACTCACCTTAACAAATTACTATGAGGATACATATGCAGAGCTTTCCTGAGGTGTGCAATCCCCTTCTCAAATCCAAGGAACTCTCCTTCTCCAGTTTTCAGCTGCAATATTCAGAGTTGGCATCAATATAAAAGCATTCCAAAACGAACCAAGATCAAAAAGGCCTCACCAGTTTGCTGAGTGCTATCAAATAGTGCATCGCAGCTATCTCTTCTTGTGATGTTATGTAGCTACGAGTGCTCGCAACAATCGTCTGAAGCCTATCACTCTGGTCAAGAGCATGGATGGCGGATACTATAAAGCTGATTTTCGAACTCTGGAAGAACTCTTTGGGCATTTTCTGGATGCTGGTGATAGCAGAATCAAGTCCAGATATGCAGTAAAGCAGACTGCAGATGAAGCTGATTGGGAAAGCTATTGAGGTTTTCTCCATTGTGGAGATCCTACCAGCGAGCTCCCGAACCACTGAGAGAGCCGAATCGTTCTCACCGATCTTCCACAGAGAGAAGGCGTAGATTTGCAAGGCTCCAGCATCAAGCAAACATTTTGACTTCAGATTTGCGCATTCCTTGGCAGATTCTTTGAAACGTCCTGCCTGCAAAACACACACATGCTTTGAATGAGTACTAAGTAGCATTTCTATTGATTGTTGAATTGTAGGTTGGATCTCACCTTGCTGAGTGACCTGACCAAGTTGATAGATATTTTTACAGCCTGAGATTTCACTGAACTGTCTGGGCAAACACTCATTGCAGCCAGTGCTAGCCTGTATGAAGCAATGGCAGTGTGATAGTTATGTCTTGCCTCGCAGACTAGCCCGTGGAGGTTATGGGATTCAGGGTAGTCAGGGGTGCGCTGCACCGCCTGGTCAATGCAAGCGAAAATCTGCAACAGAGTTTCAAGACGGTGTGTTACATAAAGGCTCACTCCGATGAAAAAAGTAGTGTGTTCATACCTGCGGAGATGAGATACTTCCTTGTAGCAAAGCAAGCCATGCCAAACCAACCTGGTACTCCGCAAGCTGGACAGAAGATCTCACACCTTTGTTAAAGCCATCACACTAACAAGAACTTTAAAAAGACAGTTAAAGCAGCACTACTTACAGGTGATATCTGCGCAGCTCGTAAACAACTCTCAAAAGCCTCATCTGATGTGGACTCCCTGAGGTGTTTAATTAGTCTACGGAGGTAAAATTTTAGCTAAAAAGAATTATTTGTCACATAAAAATCATCTACCTAGCATAAGTATCAGCTGAGCCGGCCCAAGGTAGAGCAAGTGTAGGATCTATGCTTCTAGCACAGTCAAAAGCCTGCTTTGCCAGTTTCATTTCATCTGATTCCCTGAAGATCTGTTTAATGCAACTAAGATTATGTAAATCATGAACATAGATGAAACAAGAAAGACAAAGATGTTTAAGGAACAATACCTGGCCCATAAAAGCCCAAGCAACGGCTAAAGATACATCCAAATGCAACGCCCTGATCAAAGCATGTAGTTTCAAAGCACTGTTATCAGACATACAACCCAAAGCAACCCAAAACTCCGAGTTGTCGCATTCAAGTAATAACGCTCCCAGAGCCATCTTTTCAGGTAGCTTCCTGATAGAATTGTAGACTGTCATTACCCACATAAAAAACTAAGACTAACGTTTTAGAACAATCTTACCAAGAACTTGAAGTTTCAGAAACATCGGTTAAGCTTGAAACGAGATCACAGGCTATGGCTATGTCAGTATAAAGATTGGCTTGCCAAGGGGCTAAGTGTAGAGCTCGCTGGTAAGAAGATTTGGCTGAGAGTGCAGCTGAGTAACAAACGCTTCTCCAAGAAAGTATTGAATCATTAAATGTCTTTTCTGAGTTTTCAGTTCCTCCAGACCATGGAAAGCATCTTGCAAACGTAAGCTGCTCATGAACCAAAAACAAACATTCAAAACCCAGATAACTAACAAGCTGATGCGTAAAATACAAGACAGCCTTCAGTACCTGGATATCTCCATGCAGTTTCCATATAGAAGACATGTTGCTGGCCAGTGCAGTGCTTTCCTTTGCAGCTTTACGAGCATCCTACAGTGGATTTACATTAATTGTTAGAGCAGAGAGAATGACATAATCAGAAGAGGTCAGTAGTATTATTAACCTCCAATAACGAAGCAGCCCATCCAAATGCGCCCAGATCTATGCATTCCTTTGACCAACTAAGCAATCCAGAAGCAAGACCATAGAGCACAGAAATATTCTGAGGTGAAATCTTCAGCGCTTGCTCAAAGAGCTCCACACCCTATACAAATACTTCTATGAGACTTCCACAAAACAAACTCTCTATAAAAGTCAGTATGAACAGATGTAGCTACCTTTCTATATGAACCAAGCATCAAAAAGATGTTTGCGCTCTCCACTAATGCAAAAATCTTGGTCTCATCTAATTCAATGGCACGCCCATACGCCTGTTGTAAACATTGAGAACTGAAGTCACAACAGAACCAACCACAAAAGTCCAAAAATGGAAGCAGCTTGTTCTTACCTTGATAGCAGCAGTAAACATTCCAAGTCGCTGGTAAGCAAGGCCAAGAGCCTGCAAACAACAGACGCAAAAAAAAAAAATGATTCTTGTCAAAAACAAATTTTAAGTAACTAAACTCAGGAGATAGAGCAAAGGACTATTACTTCCCATAGGTCAGACACTGTAGGATAGCCTCTAATAGCATGTTGAAGGCTCTGAACAGCTTCAGACCACTTCTTCTGATGAAGCTGCCAACACAACACAATCCAAACCCATAAATAAGCAATTCAAGAAATCAAAAGCTCAAAACTTTCACAATCAAACAACCTGAATGTAACCCAATCTGCAAAACGCCCAGAAAGCCTTGGGAGACTTCTCAGAAGCGTCACGGCAAACCGCAACTTCCAAGATCTCTTTCCCTTGCCCATCCAACAAATCACAAAGAGCCTCTCCAGACTCAGAGTCATTAACGTTCAGCAGCACCGCTCTCTGGTAACACTTGGCAGCTCGATTGCGATCAAGCGTCACGCGCGAGTAGTAATGCCCTAAGTACTTGAACGCAGATGCATTGTCAGGGTTTAGCTTCGCCGACAGAACGAAATGCTCCGCCGCTCTCTCCGAGTCTCCGCCGCGTTCCCACAGATACAAACCCTGTTTTCAATTCAAATCAAGTTCCAAACTTTCTTGTTCATGAGGAGATTCTCAACCAAACCCATATCAAATAATCGAACGGGAAACAAAGTTACAAGTTCGAATTGCAGAGAAGGGTCGTCTGGGTTGGCTTCCACGGACTTCTCCAGCTGCTCCAATTCCATCTTCGCCGTCGTCTTGATCACTGATTTAGAGTGAAGTAATCGAAAGTTTCTTCCTTGTTTGTTTGCTCTGTCTCTACTCAACCATTAAAAAACCTAACTTTTTTTTTTTTTTTACTCTCGCCGGAAAATAATCGTCGGAGTTTTAGACACAGACCAAGCAAGCAACTTGTTTTAACCAGAGACCCTTATATTATTACTAAACTTGAAATAAGGTCGTGTATTGTGTTTCGTTTACATTAAGCCCTAAATATGGAATGATTTATTAGGCCCATTACCCATATGGCTACAGGCCCAAGTAATTACGCCCGATTTTGCAAGACCCGGTTCAAAAGTTATATAAAATATCATTTTATTTTATAATGAATTTCAGTGTATTTTAAAAAAAAAATCTTGATTAAAAATATGAAAGTATAAATTTAATAATGACATAAATATTTATTAAAATCTGTGTATTAAATTTGAAATTTAGTAAATTTTCTTGTTTTAGAAATCTTATAGGAATTTATAAAATTGATTAAAATAAATTACACTCTCTTAATTTTAGATTTATTGGTACTATAGGGTCATGCAAACCAACTCTATTCTACAATTTCTCACTTGAAAAACTCTTTGCTTTACACCAGTCTGAAATACAAAAAATATGAAATCAAACACTATAGGTAATTTAAATTATTTAATCACATCTTGAGGCCAAACACACACACACACAAAACTTCTATGAATAAAAAAAGTAATAAGACCATCCATCATGAGGTCTTGTTTCTTCCTCCGACCAATTCTCCGGCAATGACATACCGGAAACTCAAGTTTTCCGGTAACCATTCAAAACTCTTACTCTTCTTCTCCTTCAAACATTTCTCAGCGATCCTCCTCGCATCCTCAGGTAAACACTGAGCTGTTGCTTCCATGAGCTTAGACACATCCATTGACATGTCTTTAACATAATGCTGAAAGATCTTTGGCAACAATATCTTTGTCCCTTTGTGAACACGAACATTGCTTCTGATAAACTCTTTCTTCGCTTGTCTAAGGTCCCTGAAGATTCTATCCGCAGTGTAAACTCGAACCTAAAAATATATATTATTTACTGTTAGAGTAAACTGTAAACATTTAGAGTTGAATAGGTTTGTAGTTTTTTACCGTGGGATCTGTGAATGCTCCTGAGGATATAGCGAAATGAGCTAAAGCCTCGGGGTACTCCAACGCGTAAACGTGTCGCACACTGCATGTTTTGGACTTTCTTGAAGGTGAAAACAGTGTTTGGAGTAACTGCAAAATGTAGAGTTAGTAGTTTAATTACTATGATGTGGTGAAAAGGTAAAAGTGAAAGTAAAAAATGAAATGGTATATACAGGTGATGGTGATGAGTAATGAGGTCTGATTCCTAAGATTGAGCTTTGTATGATGAAAGGGTTTATGCGGTAGCCTCCAATTTCATAAGCTGCCTGTTTTTTTTTTAAAGAGAATTTTCTTAGAAAAATAACATAACAAATGTTAATCATATATATAATTAAAGATTAAAACCTTCAAAACAGAGGTGTTTCTAGCACGGTTGTGAATTCCATAAGCTAAATAAGCCTGCAAAGAAGAAAATTATAGCATGAAAAAAAGATCATTTACAAGGAAATAGAAAGAAACAAATAAAGGTGTACTTGCATGCATCACAAGAGAATTGTGAATGTAATTTGAAAAAAAAAAAAAAAAATTTACTTACATGCATCACAAGAGCATTGTGAATGTTGATCCAAAACGCAAGCTTCTCTTCACGTTTCATTCTACTCGGATCAACTTTCTCAAGATTCTGAACAAGTGATCTGCACACCAGTAATGTTAAATAATAAAGGTTTTGTAACCAAAAATTTAATATAATCCAAAAATTGTTACCTGAATTTTTGGAGCATAAGAGCAGCATAACTGAAACTACTATCATCCAAGTGTACTTTAAGAGCATCTACTACAAGAGCATCTACTACAAGAGCACCACAAGGCAAAACATTGCCTTGATCTTGACTATGATTCATCAAATGATCCTCACTAGCGCAATGCAGACTCCATTTCTCGGATTTTGAAGAGAAAATGGTTGATGAATTCGACAATGATGAAGGAGAAGCAGAGAAACAAGCTGAGGAGTCTCTTCTTGTTGATGAGCTTCTTGAAAGTGTACAGTACACAGAAGATATACATCTCATGATATCTTCAGAGAGTTTATTCGGGTTTATTAAGTTGTTGTGATCATCAACTATATGAGATGATCCAAGAAGCTCTCCAAGACTCTGCTTACAAGATACTTCTCTAGTCCCTTCCTGAAAAACACACACACATAAACAAGTAAGTTTTGCACACTATTGATTTGTTACAATTGTTCCCAAAAAAAATATTGATTTGTTACAAATACTCAAGGTTTAAGGTTACCCTTAAAGATAAGGCTTTCAAGCTAGTATTGAAACTCCGAGGGTAAGAGATGGGTTTTTCGTAAGCTTGGTAGCTATTTGAGAGAGTTAATGATGATGGTGAAGTAGTCACTGAACGTTGTAACGTTTTTGCAGAGAGATTAGAAAAGGACGAAACTTGTTGTTCGAAAGACTTTCTGTAGAGTGACAATAGATAACGTTCCATGTGTAGAATCTCTAACTCGATTGAAGCAATCTCCTTCTTCAATTCTTCTGAAGACTGTTTAAGAAAAAAAAAAGATATTAAAGATTATCAATAGACAAAGCAA
This sequence comes from Brassica napus, assembly GCF_020379485.1. NCBI lineage: Eukaryota > Viridiplantae > Streptophyta > Magnoliopsida > Brassicales > Brassicaceae > Brassica > Brassica napus. The sequence continues at coordinate 46,317,261 of NC_063449.1, read as the reverse complement.
AACATGAAAGCATATATTAAAACTGAATTATAAACAAAACCTTTGGGATGAGACAGAGATTGGAGCTTTTGTGAGTAATTATATTCTTATCAATCTGCAATTAAATAGAAAATAAAAACACATTCATTAGAATCACATCAAACCATATAAACCCTGAAGAAAATTGCTTTTTTTTCAAAATTGCTTTTTTAGGAAAAAAAAAACAAAAAAGGAATATAAAAATTGAGATGATTTTGGAACAGTACTAGTTTTGTGTCTGAAGAGAAACTTAGAGATGACACATCAACACCACTCTGCACAACCATGTTCTCTCTGTTCCTACAACCAAAGAACATATATGGAACTTTCATGTAACTTTAACATATACAAAGTTACAATCTCTTGCGCAATTGAAATCATTTTTACCTTGGAGAACATGAAGAAGAAGAAGTGGGAGAGGAAGAGGAAGAGGAAGAAGAAGATGAAGAGGATGAAAAAGATGAAGAAGCACAATTCATTAGAGCCAACATTTTCTCACACTTTTTGAGAGCTCTCTGTATTAGAATTATCTTTATCAGAAAGTCAAGATCATGCTTCAAGAATACAAAAATAGCTAAAGCTCCAGCCCTTTTTGTGCTTCTACTCTTGTATTTCTGTGACTTGACTTCAGAACCTAAAAAAGGAATGCCTTTGTAACTTTCCGGGAAATTGAGTGAGAAAGTTATGAAGTGAAACCGACATTTTGTTTTTTTTTCGCCGGGAGTTCTGACGCAAATGAAGTGAGTTTTACTCTACACTCTTTAATTGTTAAGACCTCAATATTTTAATTATTATTAAAATACATCTATTTTAATTTATTCATCAAAGATTTTATTAAAACATTATTCAATTGGATCTGCTATGTCCTCTGTTTTCATATTTATGGCATTTTTTTTTGTGCAGTGTGTGTGATTACAGTCGTTCATAGTGTCCCTATAAGACTACAACCATATAGTATATTTCATTCATAAATCAGACCTACGCAAAAAAAAAAAAATGCAATAAATATATCAAGCCATTCTATTAAAAATGTACCAACCATTAAGATATATGCATGCAACTAAGAAGATCATTAAACCTAAGTACACTTTTATGTGCTATATAATGTTAAGTATATGAATACACAAGTTTTCTACCATTTTGTCATATGAAAAGATGATTAAAACAATATGAAAGCAAGCACACAAAGCTTAAGAAAACTAGAATATATTTATACATTTATAGTGTTGATATGGAATCTACTGTACTGATAACCAATACTAACAGAACAGTGATACAATTTCCCTGCAAAATCAAATTGATTAGCATATGCTATTAATTAGTGTTTCCTGCATAAACTATGTACTTTCTCCGTTTCTAAATGTAAGTAGTTTTAGCAAAAAGAGTTTGTTTCACAATATAAATAGTTTACATATTTCAATGCATTTTTTCATTTATTGGATATTGTGTGACCAATGAAATAATGTTAGGTTTTTAATAATTGGTTGAATTAATTGGTTAAATGATATATTTTTTTAAATAACAATTTTCTAAATATTCGTGTTTTTAAGCAAAACTATTTACAATTAAAAACGGAGAGAGTATAATAAAACCATACTACATAGTAGAAAGAATTTGGAAACGAGGCAGTTAATGCATTTGAGCTAATAAACAACTAAAACTTAATTAAGTGGGGACAAATTACTTACATAAGAGTTGACATGGGGTCGTGAGGTAAGATACCAATAAATATGTTCCGATCACTCCCATACGAGAAACTGACAATATCTTTGAAATACATAAAATAACTGTCGACCTAAAATACTTATTTTGTCAGCAGGTGATTAAAACCCTTTTATAATGCGAAAATTCGAAGTTCGCAGAAAAGAAATACTAATAACTAAACCAGATCTAGTTGAATATGATAGACTGTATACAGAATGTATTAAATAATGATAGAACAATTTTTTTTTGTCAATGATAGAACACTTTAAGATGTATTTTATTGTATATAAGTAATTTTGTAGAAGAATCTAACAAGTATATATGACTAAAATATGCATGCATCCGTGCCATTGCATGTTAGTGGTCATAAATGCATAGCCACGAGAGCTGTCCCCATAAATTATTATGCCACCCTGTCCAATTTTTATATTTTATATTTATAAATTTATTTATTTGCGTGTATCTATTAATTACTGCTATTAATACGTGTTAGATACTTTAGGACTTTATAGTGCAATTCATACGGGCAAAGTCATATCGATGTTCATTCTCTTTTAAGTTGGTTTCGTACTCGAAACGGTTGCAGTAGTAAACATAAATGTATGGAAAAACAATTCGCTAAGTATTTTCTTGGTTTTACACATCTCATGAAATTAGGTTTTATATTCGCTTTGCTGTTCTGTAAGTTTGTGTGTAGTACAACATCTAGGTCAAAATTAAAACCCATATTATAACTTTAACAAATTTAATTCGATAAAAACATTAACAATTTTAACACAATAAATGTCAATATGTACTTTTCAAATGGGTCATGTGCGACTAATATTTCATGCAAAACTTATGTATAATCGGTAAGTGTGATATTATTCTATCTGAAATTCCTTAGCCATCTAAAGATCGATGAGATCAGAGATATGAATGTACTGTACATAGGTGTATGTGTGTATACAATACGCCATCTGACTGAAGACAGTTATAGAAGCACGACTGAATACTTTAATAATTGGAAAACTTGATTTGATCAGTAATATATTGATCCTTTATTTCATAAAATGAACATAGAGGTGGACCGACTTTCACTTTCAAGCTAAAATATGATTTGGGACTTTCCTTAGCACCGACTTCTATGCTAACACAATGAAGAAGAAAAAATACTGACAAAGAAACTCAGGCACGTTGGGGGTGACCCTTTTCATTTGTTTAGCTACCCCATCTCTAGATCCATATACATATTTATTAGATATCAAATTAAATGAACATTGCTAGCAAAAAAAAAAAAATTAAATGAACATCTGTATGCAAATCGATAACAACTCACTTGTTTTACCGTCCATGCTTACTATACTATTTAACTCATTAATTAAATGTCAGGTTACAATAACTTGTTTCATTTATAATCAGTGAGCTCAGAAAACTATTAATGATAGTGTTTTGTACCTTACAAAATAGTAGCTCACACTCGTACATACTACCCCATCTTCCTAATCAATTACTCCACTAATATATCTCCGGCAAAAAAAAGTGCAAGTAAAAGGAAACTTCACATTTGACAAAATAAAAAACTTCACCATTTTCTAATAGTATCATTTTCACTACTTAGGCGTTTAACTCAGTTAATTAGCAGAAAATCATTAACCTATTCACACAATTCAACTTTTTGTTCCAAAAACTGTAACGAATTATGTTATACTGCATTCCTTTGTGAATAAGTGTCACAAGGGTATTTTTCACACAGATTAAAAAAAATTGTTGAAATATATGTAAGTTATTATTAATTACACTTCTCTGACCAATAGTATTTGAGATAAATAAAATTATTTATAAAATCAATGCAGTTTGCATTTAATTTTCAGCTAAAAATAAGTATAATTTACATTAAAATTGTAAAGTGACACTTTTTATGTAGTAAAAAAAAAAGTTAAAATGACATTTATTATGAAATGGATGGATTACTTCTTACTTAAAAAAAAGTTATACTCCAAATATAATAAGCTTGCCAATTTTACTAGTGAAATTATGTAATAATATAACCTTGCATGATTGTAGCGATTCTGCGTGACACGTGCTACCTGAAATTCAGTGACTCTTTTAACACAAACTTTTGTTGTTTTTAATAATACTACGGGTAATGCCTCCGCGCAAGCGCGAAGTTTTGAACAGAGTTTTTGTTTCATCTCAATATTTTTAGAGTTATTGTAGCTGTGAATTTTGCGTTGTGGGTTGATCATTGTTTTTCAAGTTTTTTTATTGTTATAGAATTATAGTTGTGATGATGAACTGTGTATGCAATGTTCTTCACTCATGAAGAACTAAACTGTGTTAGTAATGTGATTGAATTAGTTCGTGGTGTTGCTTGATGTGTCACTGAGACTTATTGTTTGTTTGTCTTTTTAATTTGTTACTTGTATTGTTGAGATTACATAAACTATATTAAGGTTGTTGAGAGTACATTTTGTTTCTGGATATTTTTTCTTCGGTTTAGTTGTGTAAGTTGTGTGTATTAAGTAATAATTTTTTTATTCTTATTATGTTGGTTATATGTTTTTTTTTTTTTAAACTTGTTGCTTTTACTGGACCTTTAAAACAAATACATGAAGACTTGTAGAAATAACTATAAAATGAGTGACAATTAATATTTGGGCCTTAATGAGTTTTAAACGAATATATGTATTTTTCATAAGAAGACAATAGCATTGGTCTGTTGACATTGAGCATGTAAGTTATTTTCAAAAGACAAGAGGAGTGAGCAGGTGGAGATGTTGTTGTCGCATTTGTGTCGGTTGGGATTGTCTCTTGTATCTCCTGGTGTGGTTGTGTTTGTTTCTTTTTTATTTGATGGGTAATATGTAAACAAAAATCATTGTTAATTGTATTTATCAGAGTTTGTAACTTACTCTGCTTTTTTGTTTAGGTAATTTCATTGATCTTGGTTATCGTCTTCGTCTTCTTCGTAAGCATCTGCGAAAGTAAGTTTGCAAATTGTTAAATAACTGGCTGTGTAGTTTGTATTTGTTTAGCTTGCCATGTATGTGTCGTTAAATTTTAGTTGAGTTGATTGGTTTGATATATTTGTTTTAAAGTTTATTTGTAAGATTAAACAAAAAGAGAGGTGATCATTAATGATTCGTCTTTTTTGGAATTCTAGTTATTGGTGTTTTGATTGTTTGGGTTATTGTGGTTTCTTTTAAGTTGTAAAATAAGGATTTGTGTATAATTAGATTGATAATTAAGGGAGATAAATAGACAACCACAAATCTTGGGTATAAAATATTTTTTATAATTGATGTTAGCACAATATAAATAGTAATATAAAAGGAATTATGTGTTGATTATTTCTTACAGATCAATGAGGAGACAAATAACGACTCGGGTTGTTTTTTTGGTGAGGTTAGAGCCCTGGACATAACGGATTTGCCCAACCACATCTGCGAGTTTAAATATCAGTTATGATATCGAAACATAATATAAACTCAGATACAATATGATAATATACATGAGAGTTCTAGGTTTGTGTTCGCAATCACTTAGAGATTGTCGAACAGTATAATCTTGACTGGAGATTGATCTCAGGAGCACCCGTGATGACTTCATCAATAATGGTTAGTGAGATGAAACGAATGAGGAATGGATGATCAGTTATCTTGTACATGCTTGAGCACCTAACAACCTCAAAATGATCAACTTTCACAATAGAATCTGCTTTCAAAGATTGCATGTAATGATTAGCCCGTCCGACGGGAGTAAACCCATGAATCACGAAATCTGTAAATAATATTATTCAATAAAGAATCATGAAATCAATTGAAACAATTATGTTAAATAAGTGTGATAGATCGAAGATTAACTTACTTTTTCATCAAGGAAGAGAATTGTGATTCCCACAAACTCCCTGTCTTTCTTGAAGTTCAGGGAATCCCAGAAGCAGAGGAAGCCAGAGGCTATGCTCTAACTACTACGACCAAGACGGAGAGACTCGAAGGTTGAGTGACGAACGCCGGGAAGCCAGTTTAAGGAACTGGATAGGCAGAGAGAAACATTTTCTAGAAGATGGTTAAAGCTAAGAGGAATCAATGAGTTTTGTGGAGATGCAGATTGGGTTCATCAAAGATGAGAATCATATATATAGGGTTTACAGAGGAGCTACAAATCAGGAACATTTATGATCAAGCGATTTAAGATGGGGACATGAAGAGTTCACCAGTGAAAAAATAGATTATGAACAGACACAAAACGCAATTCTGTAACTCAGACTTGTTTAAGACAATGATGAAAAGAACTCAAACTCATGTTAAACGACAACAATTTACAATATGGGAAAACTATAATTGTTGCAAACTTGAGCTTTTTTCATACAACGTGATGAATTTCATTTAAAAATGAAATTCATAATACACTTGTAGTCCCGACCCTCAGATGAAGCCGAAGAATCAAGGGCTTTCGACCTTCATATATATATATTAGGTTCGGCCATCAATGTACAAAGTATCATTTAGCTTAGTGGTATAAATGTTGGTGTTTATATTTCAATAACCCGGGTTCGAGCCATGAGTTTGACACTTTTTCACACTTTTTAAAAGTGGAGTCCACAAAATGATGACGTGGCACGCTGAGGGGTGAGCAAAAGCTCAACTATTATAATATATAAATTATTCTTGTCAACTGTTTAGTAGTAAATATTGTAATACCGTATTTTTGCGAGGGCATCTCCAATGACACACAAAATTTACTATATATTTCACACTAAAGTAAAATAATTCTATTATATAGTTGAATATGCTCCAATAGTTCGTTTTATAATAAAATTACTCTAATAAAGTGAAATATAGAGTAATGTTATTTTTTTTACTCTGTATTTGGAGTGAAAAAAATAATATTACTCTATATTTCATTCTATTATAGAGTAACTTTATTATAGACTATAGAGTGAACCATTTGAGCAAATCAAACTCTATAATAGAATTATTCTATTTTAGTGTGAAATATAGAAGAGATTTTTGTGTACCATTGGAGTGATTTTTTTTTTGTCAACTTGGAGTGATTTAATCAATATATTATATAGTTTGCACCTCTGGAAGCATAAGAGCACCATTATTCGTATAATATCTAAAAATGGGTTTTCATAAGTTTTATATTAATATTTTAAGCTTCGAATGATAACAGGGAATTGAACTGCGTGGAACAAGCGGTACAACTGCGGTGTGGTTCTAACAATTATAATAACGTATAAATATCTCTATAATTTTATTTGAGAAGTCAGTTTCATATGTTTCGCTCTCACGTTAACTCTCATGATGGTTGATTACACTGATACCCTAAATAAATTTAAAATATTACATTTAAAATACTATTATTTATTTTTTCATTTAGTTTCCTTTTTAAATATTTCCAAAAACATATACATATAATAAAAAAGAAAAACTTTCATAAAAAAAAATTGAAAAACAAAAATATATGTATATATAATGTGATTTCGTAAAAAAAGAGAAAGTTCACAAAATAATAATATTACATTTAAAAATATTTTAAATAACATAAAATATACTTTTGAAGTAATAAAATATTTTTTTTATATCTATATTTTCTTAGATAAAAATATAAATTTTTATTAAAAAGTATTATTTGAGAAGTCAGTTTCTTATGTGTCGCTCTCATGTTAATTCTCACGATAGTTGATTATACTAATATCTTTAATAAATTAAAAATATCACATTAAAAGTACTATTATTTATTTTTATTTAGTTTCATTTTTAAATATTTCCAAAAAACATATACATATAATAAGAAAGGAAAACATTCATAAATTATAAAAAAAAACAAATTGAAAAACGAAAATGTATGTATATATAATGTGATTCCGTAAAAAAAAAGAGTTCACAAAATAGTAATATTACGTTTAAAAAATGTTTTAAATAACATAAAATATACTTTTGAGGTAATAAAATACATCATTTATATCTATATTTTCTTAGATAAAAAATATAAATTTGTATATAATGTGATTTCATTAAAATAAATTTACACAGATAATCTTGATATTAGAAAAATAAATATTTCTTTTAAACATAATTTTAAACAATACAAAAAAATTCAAAGTTATAGAAATATTTTCATATCTCTATCTATTTTCTTAGATCATTACATTAAAAAATGAAGTAACATAATTAGTATTATTGTAATTCTTTATTTATTTTACATATATTTAGTTGACTATAATATCTTTCAATTAAAACAAAAAAATATCGATAAATTTTATTTTATTTATATAATATTATTTTCAAATAAAATCACAATTTTATTTACTCCTTATTTTTAGAGATATTTAGAAAACTAAAAATAAAATTTTAAAATAAAAATTGTTTGATCAAATAGTTACAAAATAGTTTAATGAGATAGATATATTATATTTTATCATTATTAAAGTTATTTGTTTTCTTAATATTAAATTTTCTTTTAAATTTTATGTGTTTATGTTTGTCGAACTTAATAGAACCATAATCAAAATACCAAAGTAAATCTGAATTCTCATTTTTAAGATTATTTAAAATAAATTTCAGTTTTCATTCAATAAATCAAAGGCATAAAATTATTCAGAATTTATCAAATATTTTAATTATTGTAATGTGTTCATGAGCTTCCAAAAATTCATTTAACTTCCTACTGATCTTCAATTTATTTTCTAATATATTTTTTTTTTAAAACATCAACATATAATTTGATAAATATTATAAAAATACATGCACATTAAAACGATAAATAAAATTGTTAATTGTAATAAAAATAGTTATACTTCAATTTTAATTTGAAAGAATATATGTTATCCTATGAGTAACTTGACTAATCAAACTTATAGATAAATCATAGATTTAAGAATATATAATTTTATAAGAATATAAATTTATTTTATAAATATAAATTATAGGATAACTCAAAACATATTAAAAATGAAAATAAAATATTAAACAACTGTTACAATTTAGTTCTTTTGTAAAATTTATATATATGCATGAGACTTGAGAATATTATCGTTATATTAATTTATGTAATTTGGAATCAGACACTTTAGTTTATTTTTTTTATTTCATTCTAAGCACAATATATCTTAAGTTCTACATAATATTCATAAAATATATTTACATATCTAAGACAACAAACACCTAAATTCAAATAAGAAATTAATCAAAATTTTAATATACAAAATAAAAAATATTACAGTTGAATTCGGAGATGCAATCCAATTTACCCAAATGATAACTAAATCAATTGTAAAAAAAAACAAGACCGATTAAATATAACATATATAAAATTATATGTATAATTAAAATAATATAATATTATTAATATAAATCATGCATACAAATTATAAATTAATTTAAAATTAAAAGTGAATAGCAATCAATTATTATAGTATATTTATTTTAGAAATATTTATATCCGTGCATGAGCACGGGAAAATCACCTAGTATAATATATGTAAAGATTTTGAAGCTTTAATGAGTTTTAAATAATTAGTTAAATTTTAGTTTTTATTGTAAAATTAAACCATTTACTTACAAACACGTATGACAAAAGCATAAAAGAAAGTTTTGGTCAGTCCGCTGTAGAGATACTATCGTATATTTTCTCTCCAACTGTTTTGTATTTTATTATTTCTATTTACTTAGATACTCTGTTAAAATTAACCGATGGAGCTTCTTCTCTAATGAGTCACTAAATGTTTAGTTAACAAACATAAAGAGTTTACTATAATAATTGTAATAACTTTTTTCTTTTTTTTTTCCCATCAAGTTTTGTTTTATTAATAGAACAGGCCAAATCCAAAGACCGAAGCCCAAATACATCATGTACCATACAAAAAAACTCACAACACAAACGGGGTACAAACGACAAAGGCCGAAACCCAATTAAGCTAAACGGGCTCAAGGCCCAAAACTCAAACTCAGCAAACCGACCGGCTCGGCTACGCATGCGTCGAGGAGGCTAGAGAAAGACACATGTGGAGATCTTCGCCGTCAGTACGCCACGCGTCACTCCGCCTCGACCCGACCGTCTCCGCCTCACCAAGCCGCCGTGCCAGACCACAGAAACCCTCGTTTCACCGGAGCTCATAATACCTTTGAGCCTCCGCCGAAACCAACTTTCTTCTTCACCTTCCTGAACCGTTGTCGGAGAGCTTCATCACTCTATTGAGATCTCATCCGACGGTGAAGCTTCAAACCCTTTGAGATCTATGGCCGAGAACCTCTCCCGAACCAAGCACATAACCCACATTCTAACTAGCATAAAACACCAAGAACCTGAAGCCGGCGACATAAGGCTGAAGGAGCCTTCACCTCCCGGAAGCTTGAGCCGACGACGGCGAAATTGAAGGAACTTCCGCCTCTCAGCGATTAAGATCGGCAGCGACGGAGCTGTCGTAGCTTCCACCTCCCGGAAACGAGACTAACCACTGCGATCTACTTCACCGTACCCTCAACTCCGACGACCGCGTCTTCCCTCCAGGAAACAGAGACTCCACTGTTGAAGGCTGACCAGAGCTCAGACAAGGCGGATACCCGAGAAAAAAGTGAAAAGATCCAAGACCGATAGCTTACACGAAGAAACAAAGGGCTCCGATGATGGTATGCACGCTCACGCGCTGGCCGATCGCCAGACCTGTAATCTACTTTTTTTCTCAACTTTCTCTCACCAATTGTATAGATATAGATTATGCTGTGACTGTAGTAACTTTTTTCATCTTTTGGCTTTTTCTTAACAGATAAAGCCAATAACTAGCTGTGTGACTCACAACAGACAAAGCAAAATAAACGCAACAGAAAAGGGCCCCAATAGCTGATCAATTAGACTGTCTTTCTCAGACAATCATAAACCATCCTTGCAGATGTTTACCCATATCAACAAGACAGTGAAGAACATGATAACATCACTTCGTTACAAATTCCATCACCCGCTGAATCGCCTTATGAGAAGATGGTTTAAAGTTACGTGATGAGCTTGGAGAAAAGACTTAGAGCATCAGCAATGCCGATACTCTCGGCTCGATAACCCATGTAAGATTTTTAGATTTTTTTTTTTTCAGCTTAAAAAAATTTAAAAAAAAAAAAAAAGAGCCAATCGCGGGTTTTCACGTGGTGATGGGACCCGTGCACAACAACGAATTTGTCGGAAAATTGGTCCTTAACTACGGACTGCAAGAGACTAATTTGACACAGATTCTTAAATTTTAAGGGCTCCATAGATTATTATAATAACTTAATGCTAATGATTTTTTGTTAAGAATCATTGTTGCATTCTTAGACCATGATTAACGCTGAAATCCAAATGGGTTTTTAATTTTTTTAAAAAAAATTTTTTGTCTGAATAAAAAAAATCAACTAATCGCGGGCCGCCACGTGTCAAGTGGGGTCTGTGAATAGTATAAAAAACCAGCCAACAACGATCCTTATTCTGGCTTTTCTGCAGTCCGTTTTTTTTTGTGAGCTCCCCCCTTAAAAATCCACTAAAAATCCCTCCCCCTCCTTTGATAATCATGTCCTTAGAGCATGCGCAACGGTGAAACTCATTGGAATTCTTAGCGATAAGGGCATTTCAGATTAATCCTGGATATATTAGATTTTTTTCAAAAAAAAAAAATGATCATTCACGGGCCGCCACGTAGTCGTGGAGACCCGCAAATAGTGTAAAGATTCATTAAGAAAGAGTCCTTATTTAGAAATTTTAAAGGTTGAATCCTTAATTTTTGGTAGGATCCACTGATTATTTAATTATTTTTTTTCTAAAGACTCTCACTTAAGTATTTCCGTTGCGCATGTTATTAGATCTAAGTAAATGTTTCTTTTTGATTGATTTGCAAATAAATTGCTTCCCGTAAAGTTATAACCGTAACCGCAAAGAATATTATAGGGAACGTAAGAGTATATGCTTTCTTATTGATCTTTAACTTATGTAACCTGTAACCTATTAATACAAGGGATAATTTGCAAAATACCCCATTTAGGATTTGAAATTTGAGACATATATTGCCTTTAATTTTTTTTTGAAGAGTACACTTATTCATATGTAATAAGACTTTTTTGCCCATGTTTTAATAAATAAAAATATAATTTGAAATTACAAATAAATTTATTAATTTATTAGAGATGAAACATTTAATCCTTAAATATATAAAACATCTAATTAATAAATAATCAAAATACATACATAACTTTTAATTATGGGGAGTCTTTAACAATGTACTTATTGTATTCGTTTGTTTGGAGCTTCTAATTTATCAGATGCACAGATCCACGAAAAGTAGATATACCGGTGACCTTTTTTTTATATACCGGTGACCTCCATTCATGTCAGCTAAAATGACTTCGGACTATGACACACAACAATTTCGCTACAGAATATTCATGTGAAACAAAAGGTTACGATTGAGTCATCAAAAACTGAGAATCGGAAAAAATTGAGGGTTGAAAAATAGATCATCTAACTCAAATGTTAATGACATAGAAGGTGAAACAGATGGTTAAGTCCAGGTTGCCACATGTAGAAGCCATTAACTCATCTTTTTCATATCCGGAATAGGAATATTGCTTAATCATATTTGTATCAGTTTTGACTCTCCAAAATATGTGGATACACTTTTAGAGTCTCCTACATATGGGTAAGAATATGCCCTGGTTCCATATTATTGATTCACTTTACCAGCTGCGTGGCAAAGGTCAGTAAAAATATAGGTTCTCATTCAAAAAAGAAGAAGAAGATAAGTTTATGGCTTACACCTAAGAAAAAGGCTACACCTAATCAAACCATCCGATCTTGGGAATACTAAACATAGCGACCATGGATATTTTGATTAAAAAAAAGCGTCCATGGAAATTTAACGGGGTAACAAGATAGATTATTAAATTCACTGTGAATCAATCGGAGTAGATAGATGCGACAGAAAAAGGAAACCCTAGGCTTCTATTGATTGGGATGAGACAGAGTTTTGTACTAAATTTAAAACGCCGAGATATTTAATTTTAAATATAAATTTCAATTTGAGACTAAAATTATTATAAATATTAATTAGGTTATTTTAGTCATTTCACTTATAAATAAGTGTAGTTTAAAAAAAATAAAAATAAACGGTGTATTCCTCAAAATATAATCTCATTTGAATTTATTTTTCCAAATTTTCCCTTAATACAAACCGTAATGAAAATGAATTCACTAAAATCCTAGCGTAATGTACCAGTGTGAAGAGTAGTAATAAGTATTCGTTATAAAACAAACAAGATCTAAACGTTTTCACATCATTTTGAGCATAGAAAAAAAAATTAATTAATCCTTGCGTATGCATACATCGGTCGGTATATGAGAAATAAAAATTAGTTATTAAACTTTGTCATCATCTTATTTTAAGTAATTGAGTGATTTTGTAATGACCCACTCCCACCATCTCCACTTCTTTCTCCAACCCCACCACTTCCACCTTCTTCTCCACCATCTCCACCATCTCCACCTTCTTCCCACTACAAGAAAACAGGGGGATTCTGATGGCCGAAATCGTCGGAAATTCGTCGGATTCGGTCTATTCCGACGAATTTCCGACGAACCCGTCCGTCGGTATCGTTTCGTCGGAAAAAAAAAATTCGTCGGAATTTCGTCAGAAATTCCGACGACTTTCTGATGAATACCGAGAAACGTCATTCTGACGAACTTCCGACGATATTACGATGCGGCTACACGAGACCAGAGTTCATCGGAAAACTACAATTCCGACGAACGTAGTTCCTCGGTTTATTCCGACGAACTTTGGGCGTCGGAATTTACCGACGGACATCGGTCGTCGGAATATACCGACGAACCACGTTCGTCGGTATATTCCGACGGAAATGAGTTTGTCGGTAAATTCCGACGGATATATGTCCGTCGGTATATTCCGACGACCGTTGTCCGTCGGTATATACCTTTTTTTTTTACAAATTAATTTTGCATTTTTATATATTTTTTGATATTAATAAATTTAAAAAATTGGAAATTTAAAACTAATAATATTATAAAATTTAAATTCATAAAACCGAAATAGGAAAAAAACATTCATAAAGTTTAAAATTCATACAAACCGAAATAGAAAAAAAAAACATTCCGAAAGTTTTATAAAGCCGAAATAAACTAAGATGAACTCGAAGACATCAAACGATCTAGCTTCTGCATAATCTCGGTGTTGAACTTCTTCTGGGATGCCAACTCAGCAAGGATAGTGGCATTCTCCGAACGGATAGTGGCATTCTCCGAAAGGATAGTGGTGTTCTGCTCCTCCAATGCCCCAATCCGTTCATCTTTGTCATGTAGCTCCTCGAGAATCATGGGATCGGCATACGGAGCTTGCGAAGAAGATGCCGGATACGAAGAAGCACGACGGGCCAACCCAACTAAACGGCCTCCTTTCCTTTTAGGAACCGCCTACAAAAATATTTAAAGTAAGTAAATATGGACAAGTAAGTAATCGACATTATAAAAAAATATATTAATAAAAAAAATTACCTTTTCAACCATCTCATTTATTTGCAATAGAGACAGGTTGGTTGAAGCTCCCGTGGAGTCGCCGTCATCAGAGAGAGGCTGAGATTGAGAAACTATCTCAGCTTCCACCAAATCAACTACACCTCTGATCACGGGGTCCTGAATTTGACCCGTCGTCTTGTTAGTGTGAGCCACCTTAATGAGTTGGAGACGATCAACGGGATTACCGTCATTTGCTTCGATCTAAAAAAACCGCCATTATTAGCCAAAAATATATAAAATATTTATTTAAAAAATATAAAGATAAATAATAATAAAAAACTTACAAGTTCATCCTCCTTAGTAGACATGGAGCAAGCGCCGAGGTTGTGCACATACATACCTTTCCCGCCACGATCGCTCTTCCGGTTCCTGGAGTTCCTAGAAGACGTCTCTGCAGTGTCTTCCCTCTCCCAATGAGCTATCAACTGCTCCCACACCCCCCCGTTGATGAACCGTGGCTTCTTGTTCTTCTGCCAAACTGTCTTCCACGCGTTTATCTGCTTTGTGTAAGAGTCCATGGCCTTTTCGTTGAATTTCTTACGGACTGTTTCCGTAAGATCGGAGTGCCAGTTGAACTCTTGCTACAAAACAAACACAATTTAATAAGTAAATATATGTAAAAAAATGTAAAAACTTAAAAAAAATGAAGGGTTACTATACCGCAAACTGACGAAACCACAACTCTCGTTCGTCGGAAGGGATCACACTCCACTTTGGATATCCAAAACGGAGCATGGAGTACATCATCTGGTTGATGCTCCGGCTAATGCCATTTTTCGACTTGGTGAACCTTTAAAAAAAAATACAAGTTAGCAAGTTAATTAAAGCAAAAAATATAACGGTACAAATAAAAAAAAATACTAACCAAGTGCTATGGCCTCGTCGTGGGTTGAGTTGGAGAAACGGGAGATGCTCTCGACCTGGTTGTTGAACCAATAGATGAACCGGCATGACCCCCGGATCCTGTTGAGCAGCAGCGTGAGGGGCAGCGTGAGGGGCAGAGGGAGCTGGAGCGGGAATATATGCGGGAACCGAGTCATGAGACGATACCGATGCACGGGAACCGCTCACCGAACTACGTCGAAGACGGGCTGCGGGGCGGGCTTCATCCTCGGCCCTAAAAAAAAAAATTAACCCATCAAACATATTTTCATTTATATATTTACAAAAGGTTTTATAAACGTTTTAAAAAAAACTATTAAACATTTTATATATATATATATATATATATGTATACAAAATTATAAAAAATTTATAAATATAGAAAAATGTTGTTAAAAATTTATAAATGAAGAAAAATGTTGTTAAATATTTATATTTTAAAAAAAAAATGTTGTTAAATATTTATTAGTGGAAACTTAAAAAAAATATAAAAATTTTTAAAATTTTAAATTTTTTACTATACATGATTTACATATATATATATATGTATACAAAATTATAAAAAATTTATAAATATAGAAAAATGTTGTTAAAATTTATAAATGAAGAAAAATGGTGTTAAATATTTATATTTTTTTCAAAAAAACGTTTTTAAAAATCAAAAAACGTTTTTAAAAATCAAAAAACTTTTTTAAAAATCAAAAAACGTTTTTAAAAATAAAAAAAAACGTTTTAAAAAATCAAAAAACGTTTTTAAAAATCAAAAAATGTTCCAAAAAAAACTAAAACAACAATCCTAACTTATATATCCTAAACTATCCATTCAATCCTAAAATGTTCAATCAAACAACCTAAAATCCGAGATCAACTTCCAAAACCCTAAACAATTGAAAAAAAAAGGTTTGGGATGATTCTTACATGATTTGGGGTTTGGGGAAGAGATAGGAGGGTGAGGAGAGGATTCGCCGGTGAGGAGAGGTGGAGAAAGGCCGGAATCGCCGGAGAGGAGGAGAAATCGCCGGAGTGCTTGTGAGAGAGAGAGAGGCCGCGGAGATAACGAAGAAGAAAGGAGGAGGGTTTTTATTTCCGAGGATTCCGACGGACACGGGTTCGTCGGTATTCCGTCGGTATATTTAAAATATACCAAATGCCGATTCGCGAAAATTTTCAAGCGGTTTGGTTCTCCCGGGCTAATTGAAATTCCGACGGAACGTGTCCGTCAGTATTTTCCGACGGACACATTCCGTCGGTATATTCCGACGGAATTCCGACGACTTAGTGTTTAGGGTGTTCTTTTCAAGTTTCTAAATGCAAAATCCAAACCTTTGATAATATATATAGTATTTGCATAAAGATTTAACAATAAAAATGTTTTATAACACGATTTTACACAACAATATTTTTTGTAGTGTAAGCTTATATAAATATGATTGTATAAGTACATAATGTTAAGATGAGATGTTATGAAAACAATGATATGCATACATAAATATTTTAATGAGTTGTTATATTTGAACGGTTGCGATCTAATACTATACTAAACACTTATTATGTGTTATTTTCATAGTTTTGGCATCTAAATTTATAGATTTTTATGATTGAAACTTTATAGAAAAACATGTCGTCGGTATTTCGTCGGAAAATACCGACGACATTCCGACGAACTCGACAAGTTCGTCGGAATGTCGTCGGTATTTTCCGACAAAATACCGACGACTTTCCAATTTTCAATGAAACCCGTTGTCGTCGCTATGTCGTCGGTATATTGCGAGGGATTTCCGACGGACCATTAAAAAAAAAAAAAAAAAAAAACTAATCAGAATCTTCTGAATCTTCATCAAACTCCCCAACCTCGGCTTCCGGCTCTGAATGTACGACAGCATCATGTCCAAACACAGTCAAATTCTCAACGAGTTGAACATTTTCCAAATCTTCAACTGCCTGGGCGTTGCTGGTAGACTCTGGTTGCAATGGTTCATCATCATCAGAAGTTCCATCCACTCGTCCTCTTGGGTTGATTTGCGTTACAGTAACCCATGGATCGTCTCTGTACGTCACCCGAGGGTAACTGATGTAGCACACCTATACATATCAATTATACAAAGTATTAGTTCAATATATAACATTAATTAATTATATTGGTAAAAAATTATGAATATATTGACATACCTGATCAGCTTGCGAACCAAGAATGAAGGGATCATAATATTGAAGTTTCCGCCGCGAATGAACTGATGTAACACCAAACGCATCAATCTTCACTCCTCTATCTGGGGTGGTGTCATACCAATCACAATAGAATACTACACAACGCAATCCAACCATTCCAGGAAATTGGATTTCCAATATTTCTTTTATGTTGCCGTAGTAGACATCGTCACCAGAAGAAGATGAAACACCAGCATCATATGTTGTCTTAGAATGACCTTTCCTTGTGAATGCATATCCTCGCGTACAAAATTTAGGATATGATTTGACCACATAGTTTGGTCCCTGCACAAATTCGCGTATCCAATCATCGAACACAAGACCTCTGGCCAAACCATCATTCACCTATAAAAAAAACATATATGCAAAATTAATTAGTTTATATATATTAAATTTAAACTAATCATTTGCATAGGGTAATAGGATATATGACTCACATAACTACGAAGCCACGCAGCAAATCCGTTATCTCTAAGTTGTCGAAGCTCATCTTCTGTTGCATGCCTGTGAGTCATACGCAACTCCGCCATATATACACTATATACAAAAATATTATCAATATGAAATAAATTTATTGAATATTAATCTAACAATAAATGAATAAATATTTTTACCTCTCATATTGTAGAACATCTTCACAGTTGGTGAGCAAATATGTTTGCAAATGAGCGTTCTCAGTGTCCGTAAGTCTCCGCTTCGTGAATTTTCCACTAAGTCGTCCTATTTCCTTGAACATGCTTGGGACAGTAACATGATATGTTGCTCTCTCCCCTCTATCATCATGCCGAGCAGGTCTTCGGTGTTTTGTTTGCACTTCTGGTGGAAAATAATTTTCAGCAAAGATTGCAGTTTCTTCATTGATCACCTGTGCCACTATAGATCCTTCCACCCTGCTTTGATTTTTGACCATCTTCTTCAGATGATGCATATAACGCTCAAAAATATACATCCATCTGTACTGCACAGGACCACCAAGTTCCAATTCTCTTGCGAGATGAATAGCAAGATGTTCCATTACATCAAAGAATGATGGAGGAAATATCTTCTCAAGGTTGCACATGCTGACTGGTGCGTTTGTCTTCAAATTATTAATACCCTCTTCAGTCAATACTCTGCTGCATAAGTCACGGAAAAAAACACTAATCCCTGCAATTGCTTCATGAACATTACGTGGCAATAATGCTGAAAAGGCAAACGGAAGGAGGCGCTGCATAATTACATGACAATCATGACTCTTCAAGCCAGTAAACTTTCCTTCGCTTCTATCAACGCAGTTCCCCAAATTTGATGCATATCCGTCAGGAAATTTCACTTTCTCTGTAATCCAATCAAAGAACTCTTCTTTTCTAGCACCATCTAGCCGATAAATGGGAAAAGGGGCCGTACCGTTCTCATCAACGTGAAGTTCAGAACGATCACAAATATCGACTAAATCCAACCTTGACTTCAAATTATCCTTCGTTTTACCTTGGATGTTAAGGACTGTGTTCATCAGATTATCGAAGAAGTTCTTCTCAATATGCATGACATCTAAATTATGCCGCAATAGATGACTCTCCCAATATGGTAGATCCCAGAAAATACTCTTTTTGTGCCAGTTATGTAGCTCTCCAACCGCATTGACTCGAATGTTTTCATGTCCACCTACATCTGGCGTCCTTTCTGCATCAAAATACCTAAACTGCTTCAACAAATCTTTCCCACTAACTTCCTCAGGTGGACCATCAAACACCTGCTTGTTCTTCGTAAACGAAGTCTTACTCCTGCGGTATGGATGATCAGGTGGTAGAAATCGTCTGTGACAGTCAAACCAACACGTTTTCCTTCCGTTCTTTAGTTGGAAAGCATCTGTGTCATCTTGACAATATGGACATGATAGCTTCCCATGTGTTGTCCATCCAGATAACATACCATATGCTGGAAAGTCACTTATTGTCCACATAAGTACTGCCCGCATCTGAAAGTTTTCTTTGCGCGAAACATCGTATGTCTCAAAACCATGCGCCCATAGTTGTTGCAACTCATATATTAGTGGTTGAAGAAACACATCTAGTGATCTTTTAGGATGATCTGGCCCGGGGACTAGAATTGAGAGAAACAAAAACTCTCGTCGCATGCACAAGCTCGGCCGTAAGTTGTACGGTGTCACAATAACTGGCCATAGAGAATACTGCCTTCCATGCTTTCCAAATGGGCTGAAACCATCAGTAGATAATCCAAGATAAACATTTCTTCTCTCTTCCGCAAATTCTGGATATGTTGACTGGAAATGTTTCCAAGCCTTTGCATCTGAAGGATGTCTAATCTCACCATTTGTGGAATGCTCTGCATGCCATCTCATTGCTTTTGCTGTGCGCTCACACTGATACAACCTCTTCAATCTTTCCGTCAAAGGCAAATACCACATTCTTTTGAATGGGATCGGAACTCTTCCCCTCGTCTCCTGATAACGAGGTTTCCCACAAAATTTGCATACATTCCGTGTCTCATCCGCTCTCCAGTAGATCATGCAGTTGTCAATACATACATCTATCACTTCATACGGTAGTTGAAGACCTGCAACAAGTTTCTGAACCTCGTAGTATGAACCCGGTGCAAGGTTATCCTCAGGTAGAATACCTTTGACAAAATCAGTAATCGCATCCATACATTCTTCAGCCAAATTATAGTCTGTCTTAATACCCATTAATCTAGTTGCAGATGATAAGACTGAATGACCATCTCTACAATTTTGATACAAAGGTTGTTTTCCTGCATCCAACATGTCAAAAAATCTCCTAGACTCGGGGTTTGGTTCTTCCCCTCTATAATGATCATGTACCATCTGCTCAGTACCTACACCATAATCTATATCCGTTCTAGATTCTTCTAACCTAATATCAGGCTGAGGTTCACTAACAGGCTGAGGTTCGCTAGTACTACCATATTCATAACCAGTTTCCCCATGAAGGTACCAAACTTTATAATTACGTGAAAACCCTTTCATATACAAATGAGTCCAAACATCAAATTCTTTTATAACCTTATTATTATTGCAAGAAGAGCAGGGACATCTTAACATACCACTTTTTGCATCCGGTTGCTGTTGAACAAGCCTCATGAATTCTCCAATCCCTTGAACGTATTCTTCCGTAAGCAAATTGGTGTTCGGATCCAAATGAGGTTTATCCATCCACGAACGATAATAAACTTCTGAAGACATGATTTTCACGGAATTGTTATGACTAAAGAGAATGAAGAGAGAATGAAGTGTGAATGAGTTGAATGAGGAGGGGTTGTATTTATAGGAAATTGCTTACGGACCTCCGACGACTTTCCGACGAAATTCCGACGGATGTAAAGCAGTCCGTCGGAATTCCGTCGGATTGTCCAATCCCAAACGGCTATACAACGGTCATATCTATTTGTCGGCAACGGTCACATGGTTCGTCGGAATTCCGTCGGAAAATACCGACGGAATTCCGACGTCTTTGCTGTTAATCGGAATGTCGTCGGAAATTCGTCGGATTATACCGACGAACTTCCGACGACTACAACGGTTACATTTTTTATCAGAATGTCGTCGAAAAGTCGTCGGAATATTCCGACGACCCATATTTCGTCGGAATTCCGTCGGAAATGGCCGACGGAATTCCGACGACTTAAATTTTTTGGATTTCGTCGGAAAGTTGTCAGTATTCCGTCACAAATGTCCGACGACCTTGGTGTCCGTCGGAACCTCCGTCGGAATTCGGTGTGTTTTCTTGTAGTGTCCCCACCATCTCCACCTTCTATAAAACTCAAGAAAAAGAGAAAGAGAGAGAGAAGAAGAAGAGGAGAGAAAGCTCACCTGAGCTCGTTGCCGGAGCAACCGTGCGCCGTGATCACGTTCAGCTTGCCACCACCGATAAACACCCTAGGTAACCGCCGGAAACCGCATTCCTTAAGCTCAGTTTCGTTTCCGTTTAGTAAATCACCCATAACTTCCTAACCGTGATGAATCTCGTGAATCCAAGACAACCATCGTGTTCCTCCTGACGAGACGAATCCGTAGCCACCGAAAACGCCTCAATCGGAGCCCGGACGAAGCCGCACGCGCCTCCAGAAGTTCGCCACTGCGCGCGCGTGAGGTACACGCGCCGCCGCCGGGCCACGGTAATCCGCCGCAGCTCCGCCGCCGGACCACCGTCCTCCGCCGCAGCTCCGCCGTCGCCTCCGGCCATATTTCCGGTAAGCCGCCGCCGGAGCTTTGCCGTCGCCGGCGGTGACCGACACCGGTGACTCGCCGGCGACTCGCCAACTCGGCCGAGTCGACCCGGTGAGTCAACTCAGTGACTCGGTCAAACCGGTGGTTTGACTGGTTTGACTGGTTTAAATTGATTTCAATTCGGTTAGGTTAAACCGGTCGGTTAAAATCAATTGGAAATCGGTTAGGAAAAATCGGATTAATTAATTAATTAATTAATTAATTAAATAATTAATCTTTGACCAGCGGGTTGACTTTTCCGTAAATACCCGTTTTAAACCGTTCAAAAAGCGTTCCGACTCGAAATTTCGATCTGATTTCAGATTTGGAGTCCATTTGAGCAGCTGGAGTTCATAGTTACCACTTCTCTTCATTGCTAAGGTGGGGGCTATTCCGTTAAATCCCGAGCTAGTTTAGTACTACCATTATGGAAAGTTTAGTTTCGAAACATGATCTGTCTTTGTGAATCGAGTCTATTTGAGAGTCTTGTTTGTTCATTATTGATATTGGTTGTTAACTGGAATTAGGATAATAGAGGATTCAACGATTGTGTGAAATGATTGATGCTAAGAACTGCTATATATATGTATATACATAGTTATGAGTAGGGACTATGTGATGAGGGCGTGAGTTCAGAGATGTCTGAGCTTCGACGCTACGGTGTGGTATGGGCGTGAGTTCAGAGACGTTTGAGCTTCGACGCTACTGTTTGGGGCGTGGTGCAGAGACGTTTGCATTCGACGCTACGATGGGCGGGGGTACAGAGACAGACTGTACTAGCGACGCTTCAAGTATATGTATATATCCTTATGAGGAGATGCGCGGTGCAGAGAGTAGTTATGTACTATAAGCGCATGAGATGTAACGGCTAGTCCTCTAGCCGAATATTGATTGTTATGTGTGGTGTAATAGGCACCGTGTTTGTTTCATGCTAGAGCTAGGCCTACATTTTAGTAGTGCTATGAACTCAGTCTGTGGTTTGCGGTTTAGCATCCCATACCTCGCTGGGCAACTCCCCTGTTGCTCACCCCTCCTTCTTCCCCCCTTTCAGGTGAGACCGACGAACATGAGTGATTATCGGACCGGTGCTATTGGGCTTTTGGGCTTCTATCGCTTTTACCGCTTTTATCGTTATTGGGCCTTTTGGCGTTATGCTATCGTATTGAATTTTATATTATGGTGGAAATTATTATTATTATTTGAGTTGTATTATTATTTTATTTCCGCTTTTATCTATTTATTATATTTCGTAAGTGGTGGATGCCACAGATTTTTGGATTGAGACAGTTTTTTTTTGATATAGATAGGAAACAAGTTATTTTTTTTCAATAATTCAAATAATTTTTACATCTGATTAAAATTCTTCAAATGATACAACAACAATAATAACATAAAATACTAAGTTACAATTCTTAGTCAAATTAAATTATTGTTAGTCGACATATTATAAAGTAGTATTTCTTGTTTTGAAATTATTTGTCCCAATCATAGGATCTAGATAGGAAACAAGTTTTTTTTTCCAACTCACACAGATTTTACATCGTATTTAAATTTACAAGATGATACAACAACAATAATAACATAAAATACTAAGTTACAAATCTTAGTCAAATTATATTATTGTTAGTTGATCTATTACAAAGTAGTTTTCTGGTTTTGAAATTATGTGTCCCAATTAGGTTAGTCCCAATCAAAAAGGTGATAGCCTTCGTCGCCGCGATTATAATACATCAGAGGTTTATCACCATATCCACCTTCACCGTAGACCTGCCAAACACATTCACTACATTTGTCTCTCCCACGATTGAATACAGTAAACCAATGATCTCCACCTCCACGCCATGTAACATGGCAACGAAATTTTGTAGTGCCTTTCCAATTTACCCTAAAATGGAAAGTATAATCCTGAAAATAAGGGATATGCTTTAACCCCAAATCACTTTCTGTAGAGCTGCAATGTATATTCATAACTTCTTTGTTAATTGCAGAATTTCTTATCACAATAGTTTTCTTTTGAAGAGGTAACAAACTTCTTGCGATGGGTTTTTTCATTGTAGCATCTGTAGAGGCTGATAACGATATTGACAGATAAAAAACAAGAGCATAAAACATGAGTTTTGTGCATGGATGATAGTTGGTGAAAGCCATGATTCTGAAGATTTAAGAATGAGATTTGATGAAAACAACATGTAGATATTTATAGTTTTTAAAATTAGCAATAAGAGATATACGCAAATATTTATAGTAAACTATTTTAGCTATTCATAGTATTTTCTAAAAGAATATTACGTTTCTTTTTATAAGCGATCAGAATATCTCTTCGCCAAAAACAAGCACCTTCTTTCTTTTATAGACAAAATTTTGACTAATCTAATCAATTTTAGTTTGTCAAATATTGTTCAATAAATATAAATAGTTAGTAATTTTCTTTTCCATTTTAACGCACAATCCAACTTGCACAATGCACGTTATGTTCAATCCGCATCAAATCCATACATTCATCTGAATCGTTAACAAATTTTTGATTAATTAGTAGATATACAGTGACTTAGTGGACTTGCAAGAGATTTTTCTCTAAAAAAAATTCTGATGTCTAAATTAAACTCAGATGTATTTGAAAAGTATATAAATTTTAAATGAAGAGATTTGTTAGTGAATCAAAATTTTGTTGTACAAGAAACTTTTGTATGAACAAAGAATTAAGCTAGCCATGGTTTTATTACACTATCTAAATACATACTATAGCTAGGGTTCATCAGTTCAAACATCATGTATTGCATTCATATAAGGGTATAGCCTATATATGAGCTATTTTACGAGTTGTCTCTAAGTTTTGAGTTTAAACCTCATGATGTTGAATTTGTTAAAAATGAGTAGAAGTTTAACGAATTGCCACACACACATAAAGTGACATTATACATATGTTACAAAGTTTTCCCTGAAACAATTACCATACATTACTTTTAAAAGATAAACAATTGCCATACATTTTAATGGAAAAAAGAATGATATATAGTCAAAAGTTAATTACAATGTAAAATAAATAAATATATGTATTCACTATACAATACATGACTGTCAACTTTTTAATTATCAAATACGAACTTGGTTTTCTGTTTTACAATCCTTTATTGGACGATATTGCAATAGTTTTTTCTGAAGAGGTAACAAGGCAACTCTTGATTTTAAGCAGAAAATAAAAAAAACAAGCAACTCTTGATTAGTTTTGGTTTTGGAATTTTGGACGGCAGATTTTAGTCAAGTCGGCAGTTGGATTTGGAGACAAATGATAAAACTGCGAGACACAGCAATTGAGAGATGGTGCCTGGAGGATTTCGAATAGTAGACACCCGCTGCTATGTCTGCTTCGGAATTGTCTACCTTTTCAACCTCCAAATGTTAACTCTGATGAACATGATTATTATGAGTGGAAGCTTACGCCAACTGACTCTGTCACAGAAAAAGTTCCCAAGTACTCCTTCATCACTTGGCTCCTACTGCGAGAGAGAATAGCAACAAGAGACAGACTGAGACATTGGGGAATGGCGGTTCCGTCTGCGTGTTTGCTATGCGGAGTGACTGATGAGAGTATGCAGCATGTGTTTTTCAATTTGTTCTTATTCATCTGAATTATGGAGAGCAGCATTCGAGAATAGTGGATTCAATCCACCTTCAACTTTCTCAGACTTTGTGGGTTGGATTATACCGGCATCTTTCACCAGATTATTTAACCAGTCATCCAAGCCTTCTCAAATGTTACTATAAAAAATTCATCTTCAACTTCGAGCAAGACTTTTGGGTTTGGACATGGAACCTCTAGGCAACCAACGATCCAGCCTTACTACACCCGTAAGGAACTCATCGGGAGAGAGCACCACCTATGTGTCTCATTGGTTTTCGCAGTTTCAAGACTGATGCATCAAGCTTCACATGCATCTATATTATTAAAAGATATTATTAAAAGAAAAGTACCCATTTGAAAATATTTTTACTTTATTAATTACACTCTTTATTTTTTTGTTTGTCTTTTTCAGTTGCATTTATAAAATATCCTAAAACGAATAAAATTACCTAATTTATTATTTGTCTTTTCAGTTACATTAATGAAATATGCTTAAATGAATTTAAACTTCTTATTTTATTATTTGTCTTTTTGAGTTACCTTAATGAAATATACTTAGATAAATTTGGATATAATGTCATTTAATCAACCAAAAAACCTCATGAGTTATCCTTACGTGCATAATTTTAATAATAAAGATTTTAAAAAATATGCATCATTAAAATGTTACCTAAAACATGCAGCACTAATATATAAACTGCATCAATAAAACTAGAATTTGACTCACACAATTGTACGGATATTATTTTCAGTTGATTAAATTTAAAACTAATTATTTATTCAAAAAAATATTTAAGAATGACTATCTTTTTAAAAATTATATGGTATTATTTGCTCATAACTCATTTGTCATTTGCTAAATTGTTAGAAAAAAAATTTAGCATAATATAACTCATTTGTCATTTGCTAAATTGTTAGAAAGAAAATTTTAGCATAATATAACTCACTTGTCATTTGCTAAATTTATGGTTTTTATTTATATTTTTTATTATTTAATTATAATATTTTCATTTTATATTTGAAAGATAAATGAATTTTCTTTCAAACAATATTTTTGTAAATGTATTTTTTTTTTAAATAATCAATTTAAATTGTTATTATCATTGAATATAATTATTTTTGACATAATTTGAGTTTTCGTTTACATCAAAACTTATCATATTTTAGGATAATTTTAATTTAAAATGTAATTTTCATATTTTTCAAACAAATTCTAAAAATATTTTTTAAATATTTTGTTATAATTTTTTAAAAAATATTGAGTTGCATTTCAAATAAAAAGGTAAAGATATCAAAAATATTCTAATTAAAATATGTAAAATTTAATATAGTTTTAAGGAAATGGTCAAAATAAAAAAATTACACATAAAAAAATCATGATTTTTGTTAACTGGACGGATCATTATTTATATAATATCGCACACGAAAGAAAATTTTATGTTTTTACAATTATCTAATTAACTCTATATACTCTTTTTTTTATATTTTTTTATGATATCACACATTCGTAAAAAAATATATAGTTTAAGATGCAAAAAAAAATATTTATTTAATGAATATAATACGAACGAATATTACAAATACATCATTTAATAAAATAAATAATTAAAAACTAAAAATTCATAGCCGCGCTGGCGCGCGGATCAAAGTCTAGTTTCTTTTATTACAGTAGTAAAAGGATTTAGCCTTCTTTATTTCATTTTTTTCATGTCCAGCCCCAATTGTAAAGGATGCTCCTTTTGGAAAGTGAGATAGAAGAAATAATATTTTAAAAGAAAAACTCTTGATTAGTTCTTCGTATGTAGCAGAAAGCTAACAAGAGCGATATTAACGCATAAAAATAAGAGCAGAAATCATGATTTTTGTACACTTCTGATTGTTGGAGGAAGCCAATAATCTCACTATTAAAGAACGAGATTTTGCAAAGACAAATTCCAATATTTGTAAGATGAGAAACATAAATAGTTTATTAAATTTTGTTATTTTTTAGGAATTACTTGATATTTTTATATAGAATTTGTTTACTAGGAACAAGATAGGAAATAAGTATTTTTCTTTTCTTTCAACAACTCCTATAGCTTTTACATCGTATTTAAATTTGTAAGATGATACAACAACAATAATAACATAAAATACTAAGTTACAAATCTTAGTCAAATTATATTATTGTTAGTTGATCTATTACAAAGTAGCATATCTGGTTTTGAAATTATGTGTCCCAATCATAAAGGCTATAGCCATTTCCTCCGTTGCAATCTAAAAGCATCAGAGGTTTATCAAGTGCACCATAACCGTACATCTGCCAAACAACTTTACTTATTGAATACAGTAAACCAATGATCTCCACCTCCACGCCATGTAACATGGCAACGGAATTTTGTAGTGCCTTTCCGATTTACTTTAAACTTGAAACTATACCTCTGAAAATAAGGGATATGTTTAAACCCTAAATCATCTTCCGAAGAGCTGCAATGTACATTAATAACTTCTTTGTTTAATGCAAAATTGATTATCTCAACAGTTTTATTTTGAAGAGGTAACAAACTTCTTGCGACTTTCATTTATTATATATTTAGTTGTCGTAGAAGTGTAAACAAGAGAACCACTTCGTTTTCCTCTGGAAATCTCTTTTTCTGTAATGCACAAATACGTCTTCACAAACAGGTCTTTACTGATAAAACTATATAAAAACATATTTCAATCCCTTGAGCACTACAAACATATCCCCTATATATTATATAAACAAAGGGGAAAGCGCTGTATATGATTTTCCTTATATTATCTAATTCTATAAAGAAAAACAATACTAACAACCATTTACAATACTATGACCGCATCTTGTAATATGTATGGGAACGTTTTCTATATGGTTAGTTACGTTTTGGTTAAGTTCAGAACGGAGCACGGTGTGGTACGCCCTTCCGTCTGCTTGAGTTCCGGTGATTATATATAGGTGGTGTCACCGGAGAAAGATTAAAACCGCTTTCATCACCGGAGCTTGAAGACCATTGATCTCCTGAAAAGTAATCTGATTTAGCGGTGGAGATGGAGAGACCACTCATCAGACGGTTGAAAGCACATGTCTTGCGTATCTTAGTTGGTGTGGTCGCCTCATCAGAGTCCTCCCCAGCTTGATACTCCCTCCCATGCTTCCCTTTCAAAGAGAAGGTTAGACTTTGATTTCCACTTTTCATCCCTCCAAGCTGAATCACCCAAAACAAGATCAACATGGTCAGTGACATATCAAATTATTCGTATGCTCTATTCAAAAAATATTAACTGACATTTAAAAAAATTAATAATATAGTTTAAAAGTAGTAGTTTCAACTTTTCTTTTGAAACTATAACTTTTAAATTAAGATTAGTATACAAATTTAAAATTTAGACAATAATTTATGCATTTATTTAAGATCAAAAACAAAAACAGAGGATGAGATTTTCTGAAGTGGAATGAGAAAAGATATTTGTATTTACTTTGCAACCAAGAGAGCAGAAACGGAAAGAATCAAGGAGACTTCTGCAACATATTTCGCATGTATTGGTAACGCCTTTGCCGATTCTTGGCTGAGGACGTTCGTTCAAGAACACGATCCTTGCGCTGTTGATTATATAAGTCTGAACACAAGAGATGTCTATGTACTTCTGAATCTCATTCACCCTCACAACGTTGTGGTACGATGATCTTCGTATCTAAGGGTAAACATTCGATTTTATTATTATGTTTTTTTTGTGAATTTAAGAGAAAAACAAATTGAGAGATATGATGAAGAACAAACCTGAAGGACACGATGGTTTTTGTGATTTGTCAAACAGTAAGAGCAAAAGGAACTAGAAGTGCAGTCAAGACAGAACATGTTGCATTCGCTTTTGTTGGAATCAGCGTGGATCGAACATGGGACGAAGTAGTTTGCTCTTAGCAATGGGATTAGCCATGGTGGTGGACTTTCTTCTTCTGCTCTCATCACTGGTCCCTGGAGAGTTTTAAGACCAATTCAAACGGTAGCAAATATAAAGAGTCTGCATAGAATATTTTAAAGGGGAAAATAGATAATAAGAAGAAGAGATAAGTCACCATGAGTTTCTTTCTACCGTGCTTACTGGACTCAAAGTTCTTGTGGTTTGATTGAAAAGACTAAGAAAAAGAGATGATTTAAGTTAGTGGCTGCTATAGCTGAAAACGATAGAAATTAAGGGTTACTTGTGTTTTGAGTTTGAAGTCGGTCACGAGGATTTGAGGTTTATAATAACTCGAATGAAAATCATTTAATATCCTCTTTTAATTTTTGTAGTTATCTTTAATTAATACTTTTCTTGGCTGTATTATCTATTTGACAAATCAGTGTATCTAATTGCTTCTTTTGTTCCATTAGAGGCACACGTATAAG
This sequence comes from Brassica napus, assembly GCF_020379485.1. Lineage (NCBI taxonomy): Eukaryota > Viridiplantae > Streptophyta > Magnoliopsida > Brassicales > Brassicaceae > Brassica > Brassica napus. The sequence continues at coordinate 46,287,680 of NC_063449.1, read as the reverse complement.
TTAAGGTGCACATGTGTGTGTCTGTAGAGACCCTAGAAGTAAAAGAGCTTAAGAAAAGTAGTATTATTGAAGTTGAACAATTGAATCATTGCTCGCAAATTATTTTGTTCGGCACAAAATTTATTTTGTCGTTTGCGCTTTAAAAAGATCAAGCCGACTATATTCTTCGGTCCTACATCACTTCCCAATGTGGGATATTTTTCCTATCAAAATTTATTAGTTTATATTACTTATAATGTAATGTTTATGTTGAGTTTTTGATAACTGTACACTGTTTATATAAATGTGTTTTCAAACGACCTTTATATTTGATTCTAAATGTTAGTCTCTCTCTTCCTAAACGCAGAATGTTTCAAAAAAATTTAATGTTTCAGTGTAAGATGTTTTCAACTTTCTAACTAATTTTTATTTTATTAAAAACTGTGTAACCAATCATATTTAATAATCTAATTTATAAATTGGTTGAATACCATTATTTTATAGTTTTTGTGATATTTTTTAGACAAAAAATTAATTTTCTTAGTATGCATATTTTTTTTCTTAACTATCTTAGATTTAGAAACTGAAGGAATATTATAGAAGAGTTTATTTTCTAATCCACTTTTATTTTTAAATATATTTTTATTTGAAAAAAGTAACATTTTTCTACATTTTTATAAAAAAAATATAAAATTTATATTTAAAGATAATTGCATTACAAATATTAGTTTCTATTGTAGAGATGTCTTACATGTAGATAACAACCTATTGTAACTTGAAAGTTCATCAGAATTGACCGACTTCGGATGAATTAGTGAATAAATAGGGTAAATACCAAATACTGAATAGTAGAGTAACAGTGAGAGAGAAAGTAGCGAAAGAGAGAGAAAGTAGATCTCCGGTGATCGGCCGGCGCGTGAGCGTGCGTGCCGTCGCCGGAGACCGTCATCCTTCAGTGAAAAGTCCATGATTGTGTTTCACCTTCGTTTCTAACGGCTTCTGCCTTGCCTGAGCTCTGGTCAGCCATCCTAGGTGGTGGTTCTGTCACTGGTGTGAAGACGCGGAGGTCTGAAGGAGCGGAGTGGTGAAGATGTTTGTGTTTTCGTTTCCGGGAGGTGGAGGCTTAGTTAGCTCCGCCGCCGCCGGTTTTAGTCGCTGAGAGGCGGAAGTTACTATAATTTCGTCGTCGTCAGCTCAAGTTCCCGGGAGGTTAAGGCTCCGTCAGTCTTACGTCGCCGGCTTCAGCGTCTCGAGGGTGGTTGTTTATTCGAGTATGGGCTCTGGTCATAGAGCGGGAGAGGTTTCTTCGGGTAGTGAATTTTAGGGTTTGTATCTTCGCCGTCGAATGAGCTTTCCACAGTGGGATGATGCTCTCCGACAGGGCTTCAGTATGGTGAAGAAGAGATGTGGTTTCGGTGGAGGCTCGAAGGGATTAAGAGCTCCGGTGATTCGAGGATTCCAGCGGTTGGGTACAGTAGCTTGGGAAGGCGGAGACGGTCGGGTCGAGGCGGAGCGACGCGTGGCGCACTGATGGTCAGGATCTCCACACGTGGTGCGCTTCAGCCTCCTCGACGCACGCGTTTCCAGAGTCGGTCGGTATCGGGCTTGGGCCGTGGTAGCCTTGTGGCCTTTCGGTTTGGTTTGTTTTGTTTGGTTGCCCGTTTAGTTTTATGGGCCTGTGTATTTGGGTTTCGGCCATTGGGTTTGGCCCGTATTTTTTAATAAAATCAAAATTTGATGGAAAAAAAAAGAATAGTAGAGTAACAGTCAGTAAATTAAATAATTAGTCAAATAAGAATTGTCTAAAACATTACGTGGCTAAAGGTGAAGAGGCAGTAATATCAACGGACACGGAGGAGACAGAACCGAACTGGAGATTGGTGTAGATTCTGGTCTGAGCCGTTGGATTTTGAAAAAGCTCTTCTCGGAGACAAATCTTTCTATGTGACGTTGCACACATTTTTGTCTTTTACTGGTTTTACCTACATGACAAATCTTAGACCGTAGGATTCGGAAAATTGCCACCACTTATAATCTAATCGTAGGGTCAGCGAGCGTCTTCTACGTGATCCAAAACATTGATAATGTAAAATAAAAGCTACAGAAATGAGCTTTTATCATCTAGTGAGTGTTTTTTTTGTGAAGTACAATCTATTCTAAACTGTTGGATTCTACTTTGTCCAGAATCTAGTAATAGCTGTACGGCTCGTGATTTTCTTATATAGTCTAAACTATTAGGAACTTATCACATTGGTGTGGACATTATAATACTTTTACATTCTTATGTTATAGTAAAATTTCATGCATATACTTCCAAGCTAGTGGAGTAGTTCAACTTTATATCTTTTTCAATTTTTACTTTTTTTTTTCATCTGAATTTTATGAAAAGGCAAAAGCCCGAAAACAAAAACCAAACAACAAAGCCCAACTTCTAAAAGCCCAAAGCAATGGACCAACCAAAAAACCCAACAACTAAAACACGGCCTACGGCCCACATCACCTAGTCGGACAAACCGAGGAAAACACGCCGAAACGTGTGTTGAATTTAGCGAAAGAAAGAGACACGTGTCAACCTCTAACAACAAGAGAAAACACGTGTCTCGCAACCAAGCGCCACCACCAAACATGACCGAACAACCGCGAGAAACGCCGGACCACGTCGGAATCAGAACCACCACTCGGAATTCAACCAGGACCTTAACCAGAGCCACCGAATCCATCTCCAATGACTGTATTGGAAGATTGCTGGAATCAGTTTCTTCAAGCGAACGTTTTGGAGAGTTCAATCGAAATCGAAAACGAAATCAAAATCGAGATCTCATCCAAGATCAGGCCCACGCACACCACAAACTCGTCACTCACCTTGATCACACCCGAGGAGAACAAACAAGACCAACCCAAACATCTGATACTATAACCGGCGATCACCACCACAAAAGCTTCATCGCCGTGAAAACGAAAGCCGAATAGTTCCGCCAGAGAGAGCGCGAACCACCAGAAACAAGGGCCGGCTACACGCCGTCGAGAAGACCACCGTGTACCAGAGTCGAAATTCTTACGCCGTCGAAGGGGCGACCGCAACTCTCAATCTCTCGAAACAGAGAGAGAAGAGAGAGAAAGCCCGCTTTTTCAAATTTCTACTTCTGACCCGAAGTTTTTTTTTTCTGAAAGTATTTTATTAAAGGGACAAAGCTCAACCGGGACAAAGTCCAACCCGAAACAAAAGCTAAGGCCTAAACAATGCCAGATTACAAAACTCAATGGGCAGTCAGCCCAATAAAGAAAAACCGTCGAGAAGGGTAAAGGGCAGACGCCTCACCACGTGTACGATCGACGCACGATTCAGGATACACGCGTCAAGACGAAGCCACACCTCCTCCGGAAAAGTTACGTCGGAGCGCTGGCAACAGCGAGACAAATCTGACCCGAAGTTTAAATACATGATAGCTTCGTTTAAGCTGGTAGAACATACGGATAGATAAGATAACAACATCTATGTCTCGATGGAAAACAGTATGCCAATCGATTGAGATTGCGTGAGTTAACGAAACTCTAAAATGAACATAATTATCTAAGTCCCTACACTAGAAAATAATGCAATCTATATGCTAATTTTTTCTTCTGGATATATAATGAATGTCTGCTATCTTCTACACTTATCTAATAGACTAGTGACATTGAAAGTAACAAGCCTTCAAAAGGACTCCCAATAACAAAGTATTCTCAAGTAAATTATCTAAAATGTTTCTTCTTTTTCTCACTGATTTTTCATAGGTTTTAATTTTCTTTTGCTGTCCAATATAGAAAGGAGTGGGGGAACAATTAGACAAACAAGTACACATTTTAATATAATACACAGATGACTATGGGGTAACACATTTTAATATAATATACAGATGACCATGGTAAGTCATCCACAAATGTAATGTACTATAGTACTCGTGACAGATACTAAATCAATAAACTATATAACATGGAATATGGTTAAGAGATGGTGATAATAATAATAACAAGAGAAGTGTGATCCACGTAATCAGTTAGTAGCTATCAATTGAAAACTAAACATAACCACTAATTGTTCAAAATGTTGGGAGAAAAGTTGACGAATCCTCTTCTTTTTTTCTGCGATCTTATCTCTTTCCAAATCCACATAAAGAAAACTAGTTTTTGTTATTTGTTTGTATATCAAAAAGTGATAGACACTTGTGGGAAGAAGGTGAGTAAAAGGTGCAGAACACTGTTGACCGACCTGAACTATAGCCAATAGCACGTGGTCGAAGTAAATAAAGGAAGGTGATACTATTTATACATATAGCATTATCACCATTTATACATATAGCATTAGAAGAAAGGATGTTACATTACAATCTTATTAGCCACAGCTTCTGTGTTGTTAAGAGAAACAAAAGAACAGAACTAGAAGTGTAACTAAAATAGATTCAAGAATACAAACATAATTAGCCAAAATATATATTTAAAAAAACACACACAGGTATTGAGAAGCTATGTCTACTCTTTCTTCTCTGTACTCTCCTTGCAATAATCAACACTTAATTATACAAAGCCTCTCTTTTTTTTAGACTGAGCCATAATCAAGACCTCCCCAGCTGAAGTGTGACCCTTGTCTGACGATAGGGAAAGCATGCATAAACACGCAGACGCAGACACAGACGGTAGCAACGGCAACCATTGAGTGAATGATCCGAGTTGGAAACAAGCGACGTGTGCCTGATACCTTCTTCTGATACTTGAGGGCCACGCTTGCGCATGTGTTGCAAGATCTTTTGAGATCCGAGCTTAGCCTCTTACTCAAACCAATCTGGTCGATCCCGTTTTCGATGTTTAAAGATACTTGACCGTTTCTCTTGTCTGCAAGTTTGCGAGACACCAGGGTGTTGTAACCGTGGTTGCTCCTCATTGCAGCGTAGCTAAACGGAGTCTGTCCACTTGCATCTATTAACGTATTCCAAGAGGACAATCCAATCTGAAAAAAAAAAACAGTAACAAAAGTGAGAGACTCTCACCAGAAGAGAGAGTTCTAAGAGTAGAGAAACTATTATTACCTCTTGTGGATCATTAGTCAAGACATCAATCATATCCTCCGAGCCAGAAGTAGAAGCAGCCAGATGCAGAGGCGTGATACCACCAGGTCCCTTGACGCTAGGCAAGAAGATGAACCTTTTAGCACTGTAATGAATCAGCGTCTCCGCCATCTTTGTGTTCTTCCTTTTGACAGCTCGGCTCAGCAGCTGAGACTCAGCCAACATATCTAAAGACTCTTTGCTCATCACACCGTCTCTCTCCACTATCATATCCAGGAGGGCTCTCACGAGAGAAGAGTAGTCTCTCTCAACAGAGCTTACAAGCAGAAACTTGAAGCGAGAGAGGGAGAAGTCTGATTCGGATCTACATTTCTTCTGAAACAGCCAACCGAGCTCGTTCAAGAAGCAAAGAACTTCTTCTCTTGAACTTGGATGAAACTCATCTTCAAGGCGATTCAGCTCTTTGCAAATGGTGGTGTTGGCGATAATCAAAGGGAAACTATCGCTTCTGAATCCATTCTCCACCTGTGTGTTGGACACATTAGCTTAGTGTTAAAACTAACATCTTCCAAAACTATGTTAGTTCGGTTATTTCGAGGTTTTACCTCAAGGAAACAGCGCCCCAGAGAGCCAGAGGTATTGACTTTGAACCTATTTACATTTAACTCATCATATTTGGTGCTTCTATGCGCCGTTCCAGTTACTTCCACTGAGGTATAGTTACCCATATGAGCGCAACGGAAACTGCATCACAATAACCTTAAAGGTTAGAACAAAAAAGAAACATAAACATGAGAAGAAATGGCTAAATCGCTGATACCTGATTCCATCATTAGTCAAGCTTCTTCCTCTTACTACCAAAGTAGTTTCTTCACCGGCTACAACAGCCACAGGTGACACCGTGATCAGCTCTGGTGAACTCAACGTTCTCCAAGATTTGCTCAGACGAATTCTACCTGTAACATTGAATAGAGAACACTAAGTTATTATCTATACGCACCAAGGGAGAGAGAAGAAGAAGCTCATGAGCGGCTCACCATGTTTGTAAGACGCGAGCTGTCTCCCTGTGTTGACTAAAAACCTTGTGCTGCTCCAAAACTCTGAATCTTGAACCAAAGAACTAACTCGCTGCAGCAAGTTTTCTTCAAGCTAAACGAAGACGATACAAAACCCCATCAGTAAGAGCAAACTCGAATACTATTAACAAACGTATTCAAGCAAATCAAACTCACTTGTTCCCAAGCAGAAGCTGGCATTGCCACATAGACAGATAGAATAACACAACCAGGCCTAATATAACTCTCCATTTCTGATGGAATGCTAGAAAGCCAGCTAGAGATCTGTAAAATTAAGAGTTGAGCACTGTGAAGATCTTAGGACTTAATAAGGGAGAGCAAACAATAATTCTATTACTTCGGTTCTCAATGTCCCAGGGAGCTGACTAGGATCTTTTCCAAGCAGTTTGAAAACTATCTTCCCTGTGCGGTCCTGTTTAAAACACACATGAAAGTAGGCATTAGACCTGCTCTGCTAAGATGTTGACAATGTAAATGTGGTAATCTGCATACCTGAGAATCAGAGTTTAAGCTGGGAGGTGAATAATCCGAACCAGACGAAGCATAACTAGGATTTGCAGCAGCAGCTCCTCTGTTTGATCCACCAAAAAGCTCTAAAGGCAAACAACTATTCCTCGGACAGGGACTAGAGTTTTTGCAATTGTTAGATCTCATGGTTTCAGGAGACGTCTGCATTGGGAACAGCTCCTGCATGACCGGAGACGATGACGGTGATCTATCTTCCACAGGGTTGCTGCTCGCGGAGGAATAGTACTTCCCTAAAGATGCAACCGTTGGTTGTTGCCTCTCATCCTCTGGAGAAGAGGTGAATAGTTGAAGAGACAAGCTAGAAGATCTAGTCTCCTGAGAAGGAGACGGGTTGTTGCTGCTGCTGGTTCTCTCACCTCCCACAAAAGGAGGAAACTCCAAAGTCCTCTTTTCTAAATTGGTTGCAGTAGCTTGGTCAGGTGAAGTTAGCGTAGTCTTATCATTGCTACCAAATCCTCCTTGAGATAAGAACGCTATGGCCTCAGGTGCAGACGAACCTAGAGTGGAAGAGAGAACAGCAAGCAAGTCCATTGTAGAAGGAGAAGAGGCCGCCCCATTCACATCATATCGTGAGTTCATAGGTTGATCAAGATTTTTCCTAGCTAAAACTCCGATACTGTTCAACTTAGAGACAAGATCCATAGGGAGAGGCAACGCATTGATCTTGTTGAGTATCTGAAGAAGCTGCTCTCTTTGCGGCACAGCCGGAGATCCATTGGATTGAGAACCGTTCCTACCTGCAAACACACAAACCAAGAATGAGGTTTATTCCCACTAACATCATCACCAGAGAGAGGAGAGAGAGAGAGAGATGTTAACCTTGTGCACAAGCCAAAGCTGTTAACAAAGCCATAACATCCACATTAGCTTTGTTTTGATCAGAAGCTGCTACAGCCCCACCAGATGCAACCTCCTCCGGCTGAGTTTTCCTTCTCCTCCTGTTATGTCCAGCTAATCTCCGCCTGCAGCTTCTCTTCCCCTCGTCAAACTCGGAAAGAAGATGAAACCTAAACCAAAAGATCTAAATTAAGACTTTTAAATCATATTTTCAGAAGGAAAAAAAAAAAACAAAGGTTAGATTCTTTCAACCTGCTACACTGTTGGCAAAACCTCTGCATCTGATTCCCAACAAGAGCTTTGGTAGCTTTACTGTGAACCTCGCACACCTTATGTCTTCTGTGATAGTCCTTAGCAACTGATAGATCTTCGTTACAGTTATCCACCTGGCACTTGGGGTAGTTCCTCCCCGGAGATCCAGACTTAACCTTCTTGCTAGGTCTGGTGGTCTCTTCCACGGTGCTTAGATTCAAATCAAGACCTCTTATTTCTTCTCCTTCATAACTCAAACCTCCGTTGTTGTTGTTGTTCGCATTGAGATCAAACTGCGTGCCGTTCCCAACCTGAAGATCAGACTGTTCAGCTGCCTCTACAGGTTTAGCTTCGAATCTCTGACTGTCCCATTCCCACATCTTAGGGTTCCAATCGTTCTGTGGCTGAGGAGGGACAAGCCAGTACGGCTGACGATTCGACATCTGGTAATAAAGATCTCGTTTTCTCCCTATGGGATGGTGAATTGAGACCGGACCAGCTACTTGAGGACCCACCTCATCCATCTCTAACGACCTGAATCACTCAAAAAAAGCTCAGTGGTTGGAATTGAAACAGACAGAAGACAGTTAAAGTCTTTCTCTTTTGGGAAAGTTTAATTGTCTGAAACTAAAACTAGAGGAGACTTTTGTAATAGAACGAATCGACGTGTACCTTCAGAGAACAAAAAACCCTTTTCTCCGATCCAACGAAATCGAATCGAACAATTAAGAGGGCTTCCCTTCAGAGACTCCCAAAAAAATCGAATCTTGGCTTCAAAAAATTTCAGACTTGTGGAAATGATTAAGGAACGAAAGGGAATCGAAAGTTTAGTTCTTTTGTTTTTCTGGGGAAGCTTCGTCTCTCTCTCTCTCTCTCTCTCTCTCTCTCTCTCTCTGTGTTTCAGTCGTCTTCGACTTTCTTAGCTTTTACTACAAAACCTTTTCTTATGTTTTTGTTCGGTGATGGCACAAACTGTAAATTCGGAGAAACTGAAGGGCGTTTCTGTAATAAAAAACTCTTCGTTTTTGTAAATAATCCGAGATTCGTATTATTATTGTTTGTTTGCATTTTATTTTATTTTTGTATTCACCATTGAATTGAATTCCTTATTTTCCTATCAACCATTGACGACATACATTAATTTTTTATTCAACAATAATGATATCATGTGGTGAATTAAGAAAAACATGTAGAAACGTAACGTACAGAAAAACAAAAAAATATTCAATTCAAACGAGAAAAGAGGTTTTATGTTTATGTTATAAATTAAAAAGCCTCTAAATATTGATAAAGAATACAAATGTATTATTGACTTTCCCTATCGTTAACTACTTTTAACCAAAGTTGAAAGCGACAATAATCGTATTTAATTTTTTTTAGAAGAGAATTTCGCTCAGTTTACTTCATATGTTCCGTTGAATTTTAAAATTTTTGGTGCATAAGCAAAAGTGTTCAGCAATATAATTTGAGACCATATAATTTCATAACATTTTGATTTGACCATAGAGATATGAAACTGATGTAAACAATTTTATAGAAACAAATAATATAGTAAATAAACAGAGAATGTGTGGATATTGATGTTGACAAATTATATGTAATCGAAATGTTAATGGAATACAAACCAAAGTGACAGTTAGATACATATACTACTTACTGACTATCTATATCAATCAAAACCGCAAATTGCGTTAATATCATGAACTTATTATACCTTTAAACATAAATTCCTTGATTTATATTTTTCTTTCGATAAAAAAAATTCCTTGATTTTTTGAAGATAGGTTTTCATATCCTTAAACCTCAATACCTGATTCACTATGTATTTCTTTTATTCATCACGTATTTTGCCAATCCAAATGACACTACAAGAAAACGTGCCCATAACAACGAACATTTACGACGAAAATATTTCGTCGTAAATTTACATGATGTTTACAACAAAATTACGCAGAATCTAACTTTCGTCGTAAACGCTATGTAAATTTACGACGAAATCTTTTCGTCGTAAACTCCATGTAAGTTTACGACAAATGTACGTGGAATGAGAAATACGTCGTAATCATTACATCGACATTACAACGAAGCATGTTACCGTTATATTTAGGTGAAAACATGTATTCAATGCGCTTTAACTTACCTAATTTCGTCGTAAAGTCGTTGTAAATAATATGTTAAATCCATGTAAAATATTCATTGTAAAATCGTTGTTATATTTCAACTACCCAACTCGAAAATTTTTCTATATATATGTCATTTCCCACAACTCTCTTCCTCACAACATACAAACGGGAGAAAAAAAATCCGAAAAAAAATCCGAAAAAAAAAGATTTCAAAAAAAAATCTAAGAAAAAAATGGCCGGTGGCGGTAGTATTTACGAGTTACGGAGTTGGATGTATTTGCACAAACATTCCGACGGGAGGGTGACGAACGCATTTCTGAGTGGGCTAGAGACATTCATGCACCAGGCGGGCTGTACACCGATCACACAGGAAAGCGGTAAGATGTTCTCTGCCCCTGTCGGAAATGCAAGAATTCAAAATTTGCACGTAGTGAAACTGTATGAAAGCATTTAGTAAACAGATGATTTACACCACAATACTACATTTGGTATCAACATGGAGAGGGTTATGGGGAAATGAAGCTAGTAGTAGTAATAATAATTTTGAGGATGGTCATCATAGTGAAGAACCGAATCATTTGCATAATGAATATAATTATCATCAAGATCATGAGCAGATGGTAGATCATGATAGGGTTCAAGATATGATTAGTGATGCATTTTTAGAAACAACTACAACAATAGCTGATGGAACTGGAAATGTAGAAGAACCTAATTTGGATGCAAAAAGGTTTTATGAAATGCTAGATGCTGCAAATCAACCAATCTACACTGGTTGTAGAGAAGGTCTCTCTAAATTGTCTCTAGCAGCTAGGATGATGAATATTAAAACGGATCATAATTTACCTGAGAATTGCATGGATGCATGGGCGGAGTTGTTTAAAGAGTATTTGCCAGAAGACAACGTGTCTGCTGAATCTTATTATGAGATTCAGAAATTGGTTTATAGTCTTGGGTTGCCTTCGGAGATGATTGATGTTTGCATCGACAACTGCATGATCTACTGGAAAGAAGATGACAAGTTAGAAGAGTGTCGATTCTGCAAAAAACCACGATTCAAACCGCAAGGCCGTGGGAGGAATAGGGTACCGTACCAAAGGATGTGGTACCTACCAATTACAGACAGATTGAAAAGATTATATCAATCTGAGAGGACTGCTGCGTCGATGAGGTGGCATGCGGAACATGTCCAGAGAGATGGTGAGGTTGCACATCCATCAGACGCAAGAGCGTGGAAACATTTCAACAAGGTACACGCAGATTTTGCTACAAATATTCGGAATGTCTATCTTGGGTTATGCACCGATGGATTTAGTCCATTTGGAATGTCTGGTAGACAATATTCTTTGTGGCCAGTCATTCTTACGCCGTACAATTTACCGCCGGATATGTGCATGGAACAAGAATTTCTATTTTTGACCATATTAATCCCTGGGCCGAAGCATCCAAAACGGTCTCTTGATGTTTTTCTTCAACCGTTGATAGAAGAGCTAAAGCAATTGTGGTCAGAAGGGGTGAGGACGTACGATTGTTCCTTGAAAAACAATTTTACGATGCGAGCAGTTCTGCTGTGGACGATAAGTGATTTCCCTGCTTATGGGATGTTGTCTGGCTGGACAACACATGGAAGATTATCTTGTCCATATTGTCTTGGATCGACGGATGCTTTTCAACTGAAGAATGGTAGGAAGAGTTGTTGGTTTGACTGTCATCGTCGCTTTCTTCCACTTGCCCATCCGTACAGAAGAAATAAGACATTGTTTCGGCACAAAAAATTGTCAGAGACGGTCCTCCTCCATATCTCACCGGCCAGCAGATCGAAGCAGACATTGATTATTACGGAGCTCAGGAAACAGTTAAAGTTGGAGGAAATTGGCATGTTCCTGGAAATATGCCTGATGGGTATGGTGTGTCTCACAATTGGCATAAGAAGAGTATATTTTGGGAGCTACCCTATTGGAAGGATCTTCTCTTACGCCACAATCTGGATGTCATGCATATTGAGAAGAACTTTTTTGAGAACATCATGAATACATTACTTAACGTCCCTGGGAAGACAAAAGATAACAAAAAGTCAAGGATGGACTTACCTGATATTTGCTCAAGAAGTGAGTTACATATCAAGAGCAATGGAAACGTTCCTGTTCCCATCTTCCGGTTGTCATCAGAAGCCAAAACAACCTTGTTTGACTGGGTTGCATCAGAAGTTAAGTTTCCTGATGGTTATGTTTCAAATCTGTCAAGATGTGTTGAACGAGGTCAAAAGTTCTCCGGAATGAAGAGTCATGATTGTCATGTGTTTATGCAACGACTACTTCCATTTGCTTTTGCCGAGCTCCTTCCAGCAAATGTCCATGAAGCACTTGCAGGTAATTATAAAACGTTAATATATATACATATGTTATGAAATGTTAGTAATTTGATTACTTTTGCAATATACAGCCATCAGCGTTTTTTTCAGAGATCTCAGCACACGTACGTTCAAGGAAGAAGTCATCGAACAACTTCATCATAACATTCCGATCATATTGTGCAACCTGGAGAAGATATTTCCTCCTTCATTTTTTGACGTCATGGAGCATCTAGTTGTCCACCTACCGTATGAAGCATTGCTTCGTGGACCTGTTCACAACGGATGGATGTATCCGTATGAGCGACAGATGAAACATTTGAAGGGGAAAGCAAGAAATCTTGCAAAGGTGGAAGGTTCAATAGTTGCGGGAAGTTTGACAGCCGAAACATCTAACTTCACATCATACTACTTTGCTCCAACTGTTCGTACGAGGAAAAGAGTTCCTAGAAGATATGATGATGGTGGAGTACCGACATCATATCCAATTGATGGTGTTCCTGACATTTTCTGCGAAATTGCACGGTTTGGTGGTAAAACGAAAGAAGTATGGTGGTCATGTGAAGAGGATAAACATAGTGCTCACACTTATATTCTGCTCAACTGCGAGGATGCAGTGACCCGTTACATTGAAAGGTAAATATTTTTGTGAATGTTAATTATATGAATTGCAATTAATTATGTATGACTTGATTATTTGTTTAATTTGCAGCATGTTTGTATCTCAAGTTGAAGAAGCAATACCAGGAATATCTGCAACTGATGTGGACACACGTAAAGATAAGCACTTTGTCAAGTGGTTAAAATCACAGGTACGTAATATATCTCATACATTGATTAATTAAGTAAGTGTTTTGATACTTCAATATTAATTAAGAATAACTGCTTTTTGCAGGTTGATTATGACGATCCTTATTATCCCGTATGGTTTCACGAATTGGTTCAAGGTCCAGTTGCAAAGGTCACCACATCACCTATGTATTTCACACGAGGATTTACCTTTCACACATACGAGTATGGGAGACATCGGGCAACGAGTAACTACGGAATATGTGTGAAAGGTGAAACAGACTTTTACGAGATCTTGCAGGAGATTATTGAAGTGAATTTTCGGGGTTATTGAAGCTAAAATGCGTCCTCTTCAAATGTGAATGGTTCGATCCTGTTGTGAACCGAGGGATTCGGTATAACAAATTTGGTGTTGTGGATGTCAATTTTGGGAGAAGATACAACAAATTTGAGCCTTTCATTTTAGCTTCACAAGCCGAGCAAGTAAGCTTCCTTCCTTATCCTCGGCTTCGAACTTCCGGGATAAACTGGTTAGCTGCTATCAAAATTACACCTCGTGGACGCATTGTCGGTGGAGAAGAACCGCCCTTGCAAGAAGAAGACGCTATCAATGAAGTTGAGGTACCAGAACAACCAACTGATGAAATCCTTTTGATCGATCCGCAAAACTTTCAATATGAAGATATTCCCGAAGGTGCGACAGATGAAGCACGTGAAGACGAGTTCGAGAGAAGCGACGATGATGATTGTAATGATAGTGATGAGAACGAAAACCATTTAGAGTGATGTAATATTGATGAGAACGAAAACGATTTAGAGTGATGTAATATATGTCTCTGATATTGAATTTCTCTATTGTAACATATGTTTAAAGAAATATTATTTTTTTACCATCCTAATGTATGTGTAACAAATGTTGTTTTATATAATATGTATTTGTGTTAATTTTAAAAAAATTAATTGGAGTTTTAGGGGTTTAGAGTTTAAGTTGGAGAAAGAGCACAAAGTAGTAGAGAAGAGATATGATGTTAGATGATATGTGACTTTGGGGTTTAGGGATTTCATTCTCGGTGTTTAGCTTTAAGCGTTGTAAAATCGTCGTAAACGGTTATCTATTCCACGTAATTTCGTCGTAAATGGAAAAACGCGGGCCTGGTAACTTCGTCGTAAATCGAAAAACGCAGGCCTGGTAACTTCGTCGTAAATGAAAAAACGCGGGCCTGGTAACTTCGTCGTAATATTACGTCGCGTTTACGATGAAACATTTTCTATATATTGGGTCGCCGAGACGAGGCTGCCTCGTCCATTCCTCCCAAACTCCTCTCCTCTCCCTCTAAGGTACATTCTCTTTCCTCCTTTTTTTAAGTTAGTTTAGGTTATTAATTAGTTAGGTAATTAGTTTAGGTGATTATTTAGATAATTAATTTAGGTGATTATTTAGATGACGGAATCCTATAGTTTAGGTGATTAGTTAGGTAACAGAATAATTTTTTAATTATGTCGTCATAATTGATTAAATTTATTTAAATTTTTTTTAGATGGCACCTAGAAGGAAACCAGCAGCACCTACTTATGCCCAGTTGTTTGGCGATGGTTCCGGTACATCTTCTTCCGGTCCATCGTCTTCCGATGCAGTTCCAGACTCTCAGACTTCTCATAGAGTTTTTTCGAGTCCTCCTCTTCCACCGCAGATGCCTCCACCTCCTCCTCCAGCGGCTGCACCTGAGCCTGTCCCAGAAAGTGCAGTTCATCCGGATTTGCGGGTGCCTTCATATGCTCCTTTCACGAGATATACGGTGGAGGATTTACTTGCCCAGCCTGGACGGGAGGGTTTGGATGTTCTAGACCCCGATAGACCCTGAGGAACTTATTGGTAAGTTATTAATTTTTATTACTTTAAAATTTAATTAATTTTTATTTTGTAACGGTTAAATTGTTTTTTTTTCAGGTTTGGGGCTAACAACCGTGTTAGCCGGAGCGTTTCAGCGACGATTAAGGGTTACTACGACGGGGCATACCCGAACTGGAGCAAGACACCAAATCACGTTAAGATCACGTGGTTTAAATGTTTTACGGTAAGATTTTTAAATTTAATTAAGTTTTCACTTTTAAATATATATATATATATTTTTAATATTTATTATTAATTGTAATTTTTTCAAAATTTTTATGTTTCATCAAAAGTGGCATTGGTCTTTGGGAATCACCGAGAGGGTGAAGGCGGAATTCGTTGCAAAGGCAAAGATACGCCTCTGCAACACAGTCTCTGATTGGAAGGACAAGTGAGAGATCTACGGGTATGAGGGAAAGCCCACTGAGCTCACGACGGATGTGTGGGATGGCCTCATCGCCTATTAGGAGCACCCCTCTTCGATCAAAAAGGCCAATTCGTGCTCGGTTTCTCGAAGGACGAAGGATAAAGATGGTCATTTGCCCATGCTTCACAGAACCGGACAAAAACCTCATGCATGAGTCCGTCTAGAAGCTGTAAGTTTTGTTTTAAATATATATTTTAAAATATTCAATTAATATAATTTATAATATTTAATTTAATTTTTTTTTTGTAGTTCGAGAATACGGGAGTCTTACCTTCTCTGTCTGACCTATTCAAGATGACTCACGCCACATCCGACGGAGTTTTTGTGGATCCTGCATCTGAGAAACTCTTCCGAACAGTGGCTGGTCGGATTGAAGAACGGGAGACACAACTAACCCAGGAGTCTCCCGATGGATTACCAGTCACATTGTCCACCGAAGAGGTCGACAGAATCTTCGAAGAGGTAACTTAAAATTTTTGTTTACATTATTTTAAATATTTTAACATAATTAACTATATTAATATATGTTTTGATTTTATAGGTGGCTCCTAAAAAGAAGGGACGGATAGTCGGTATAGGCTCTGTTAACGAAGTTGCAAGGGCAACTTCGTCATACACTTCGAGACGGGATGAAGAGACTGCTCAGATGAAGGCTCAAATGGATAGCCAGCAGGTTCGTTTAGACTCTCTTGAGGATTTGCTAGACGTGATGGCCGTGGGAAACCCGGTTATACAGAGAATGTTGAGTGAGAGACGAGCCGCTCTTGGAATGCCACCACGAGATCCCCAAGAGTCCGATCCAACCCGTCAACAGCCGAGCAACCCCACCAACTACTTCGACAATATGTAGTTTTTTTTATTTTTCTGTTTGTATTATGAATTTAAATATTATTGTATGACTTTTTAAAATATGTTTTCCAATTTCATATTTCGTTTTAAATTTTTTTTTTTTTAATTCTGAATATTAAATATAAATTAAAATCTATTATATACTAATTAATAATAATATAATAAAAAACGATGTAAACTCCTCGTAAACATTACATGGAGTTTACATCGAATGTTTACGAGTGATTAACATCGAAATATTTACGACGGTTTTACATCGAAATGTTTACGAGTGATTTACAACGAAAGTATTTACGTGTGCTTTACATCGAAATAATTACGTGGGCTTTACGACGAAGACTTACGTGGCGTTTACGACGAATCCTTTCCCTGCGCTTTACGATGAATATATTTCGTCGTAAACGTAACGAGTCGTTTACGATGAAACCTCCGTTACGACGGACGTTTAACAACGAAACGTCTTTCGAAGTTAATTCGTCGTAACACCCCGTTTACGACGAATTTACAAGGAATACTGCCCTACTAAAAAATATGTTTTCTTGTAGTATGAGATTTTTTTTACTTATAAATCCTACTGAATAGATCATGAATGATAAAACGGAATATATACACACACAACATTTAGTTTGTTTAAGCAAAAAAAAAAACAATTAGTTTGCAAGAAAACAAATGCAAAAAAACCTGTAAGTTCATAATAAAGCGCGTCCGGGTTTGGAGGAAGTCGTCGTCATAACAGGAAGGTAACGCCTAAACAGCAAAAAGCAGTCCACCCAATATCTTGTTGATATGCAAAAGACACTATAGCCCCTTCTGTAAACTAAACGAGAGAGAGAGAGGAGCCACATCTCACACCTCCAAGAAACGAATATTCGATCATTTTTAATACTACTCTTTACCCATACATACACGATGTTGTAGAAACTTACGGGAAAATCGCATTTTAAATCTTCGGAGGTTCACATTGCATTATAAACATTGAACGTTTTTAACTACCACTTTAAACTTTGAAATTGACACTTTTATCATAACAAACATCCAAGTCAACTAGGTGACATGTACTGTTCATTTTGTGATGACGTGTCGGTTTTTTATTTTTTCTTTTAAATAAAAAGTAAAATACTTAGAAAATTCGAAAAAATCGAAAAAAATTGAAAAAATCTAAACAATTCAAAAAATCTAAAATAATAAAAAAATAATAAAAAAATAATATTTCAAAATTAAAAATAAAATAAATATTTTTAAAAATTAATCCAATTATAAACCAATAAGTATATATAATATAATAACTTGAATGGTGATTCTAGATTCTGGTTTTTGGTTTTTAATTTTTAAAATTTTTTTTATTTATTAATACTTAACTTGTTAAATTTTCAAAATTAATCCTATTATTGGTATTATTTATTAAAATGATATTTATTTTAGTAATTTAAGTTTCTTTGAAAAGAAATTAACTTATAAGTGAAGTTCTTAAAAATAGTAAATAACTTTGAAATTAAATAAAAAACTAATCAAACTTTTGAGAAACTCAAAAATATATGTTACTTATCTTAATTAAGGAATTTTCGGTTTGGGTTTCCGTAAAGTCCTTACTCCGCAATTATATACGCATATATAATATATATATACAAATATATGTGTGTTAAGGATCCAAGAACAAGGATCCCAATAATCATGCCCTAACATATACAAATCTAAAGACATACCTCTCTATGTCTTAATTATATTTTAAACTAACTTACAATATTTTAGTTAAGGTCAAAAACATTTTAAGTGGTCTATGAGATATTTTCTAGTTTCACAAAAATTTAATAAGTTAAGTATTAATAAATCAAATTTTTTTAAAAAAATCAAAAAACTAAGAAAACAGAATCTAGTATCACCATTCAAGTTATTATATTATATATATTTATTGGTTTATAATTGGATTAATTTTTTAAAAATACTTTATTTTATTTTTAATTTTGAAATGTTATTTTTATATTTTGAATTTTCAAAAAAATTGATTTTTTCGAATTTTTTTAAATTTTCTATGTATTTTATTTTTTATTTTTTTTTTAAAAAAAAACTAATACCTCATCACAAAATGAATAGTACAGGTCATCTTGTTGATTTGGTAAACAAGTAAACCTCATTAAATGTTTGTTATGATAAAAATGTCACTTTCAAGGTTTAAAGTTCTAGTAAAAAACGTTCAGTGTTTAAAATGCGAGAATGTGACATTTTCAGGGTTTAAAATGCGATTTTCCCGAATCTTAACTATGTGTGTGTAATTTTGATGGGAAGTATCCACAATATTGTTTGTATGTAAAGTAATTGAGTTACAGAAAAAATAAATTGAAAGTGAAAAATGGGTTTCAATGAGAAACAGCTGTAATTAGTACGAAAGTAGATGGCATTAGATTGGCACAGGATACTGACAACTATTCATAGCGACTTCATGCTTTGTACTTACTCTATTTCATTTCTTGTACTACATCTCTTTTAATATTTTCTTTAATTTCCCTTTTCAACTTTTTTTTGTTTATACTACACTTAAAAGGTTCTTAAAATATTATTTGTACTAAAAGCATTATCGCAAATTATTCCATCATTCGGAAAAACTACAATTACTTTCTAATCAAGGCTCACGTGCATTTGTTCAGGAGAGTTTGTATCAAGTTGAAGCATAAAACGCATTTTACATTAACTGGACATGAGACATAAGTGTAAATTCAACGTTATTTTCATTCACAAATCGTTTTTCTTATATTAGTTTACTATTTCGTTATCATGGAATTGAATTATACTATTCACCGCAAGTTGCGATATTCGATTGAAAATATTGGAAACGTTGATTGGAGAACATGCACGTTAATAATAGGTTCTTGGTAATAATGATGATAAATTAATAATTACAAGAATCATAGACGTAATGTGGAAATCTTATTCAATTTTTTAATGATCGATGGAATATTTCGGTTTCGTATTTGCCAAAAGAAGCTCTCTTCGTGACTAGTTAGTTTTCTAAATATCAGGTTTTAGTGCCTGCTTAAATTACATAACGTGGAGAAGTTTTGTTCTGTTCCTTACGTAATAATATTATAATTACACAACCTTTTTTGTTTGCAAAACACCTAATTACCTTCAGTTCAAAAAAAAACACCTAATTACCTCTTAATTATAATTTGAAACCCCTAATAATTCTGATGTGATATAGTTTAAGTGTTAGCTAACGAGCGTTTTTAGTTTGTCGGCCGACACAATTGATTTGAATCATATACTCGAGGACAAAATATTTTTAGCGTATTTAGCTAGCAATTGTTTATATAGGACCTGTAGAAAATTCTGTGGAAAAATATTCAATTAGCAACTGAATTATGATTGATTGCTACAGAGAGCCAGGTATATTCATCAACTAGTTACTTACTCTATAAAAATAGGATTGTGAATCGCTAAACAATCTGGATGGACGATGCTTTCCCAATAATCTTCGTTAAACGAATAAGAAAGTGATATTCATAATATCTTTTCGATCTCCTCCGTATTTTTGCATATGTTATGGAATATTTTCATGTTAAGCGAAGTTTGAGTGCATAATCACATATATAATATACTGGTCATCACTTGCTGATGAACTCATCGGGTCACGTGAGAAGTCAGGTGTCTGTCAAAATATCTCCATTAAAATATCTGAAATAATACTATTACTTCTTTTTTTTTTTACTAAAAAATAATACTATTACATCAGGTAGGAATAAGATATATTTCAAAACTCACCGACGGAACACAGCTAATTGCAAGTATTTTGATCTGCAGTGCCTTACAAAATAAAAATCGTAAAAGCATATAAAATTTATAGAAACATTTTGTGACTAATAACCACCAGTTCAAGTATTTTGACCTTGAGCTCCAAAGTTTCCAATATCTTCGGAAACAATACAAAAGAAAGTTAAAAAAAATTGGGAACAACGTTAACCTACAAGGACGTGCTAAAAAGTGTTAGAGCAGCTCTATCAGTTAAAACTTAAAAAGTGTTAGAGCAGTTCCATCAGTTAAAACTTTTTAGAGTTTCTAAAACAAAAAAAATAATGTTATTATAATAATTTAGTTATACATTAATTTTTTAAAACTAATCGAAACAATGATATAGTGACATCTGTCATTTGATGTTTAGAACCAGTCTTTAAATGCCCAAATTGAAAACCTTTCTACACTCTTTCACCAATATTAATTATTTTTTCATTTTTCTTTAATGCTAAGAACTTCTTTAAAACTCACCAATGGAGCTGCTCTTACGCGTAAACCCGTTAAGAAACCTTCGATGCATAACAGAAATTCGATAATCGGTATATAATTTTAGTTTTTAAATACTCAACCAGAAAACTATTGTCAGTCTTCTCATTAATACTGAAAATTGTAGAGAAATAACAATGTGGTATGCAGGTAAAAGAAAAAAATAATTAAATATTAATGTTACCGTAACGAAAAAGTTGAGAATTAATATCGTACACAGTAGTTGGTGTTTCTTGATTGGACTTTTAGCGAATGGTGCATTGCACGTGGTCGTTGCTACATAGGAGTACAATCACTTTCCATTATCTTAAAGACGTAAACATAGGTTTGAATTTACAATCGCATGGTGTACTACTTTTTGTCAACTATACCTAAATATAGAAATCCGGAAACTTTGAAGAAGAACACACGTTTTAAGTTTGCGTTAAACATTACTAAAATATCACCTTGGTTTACTGAATAAACTAGGAGCGTTGAAGCCAAAATAAGAATTAGAATGTATGTGTCATCCAACTCATCATCTTTGCTTTCATTGGCTCCAATTGGTAACCATCGCTTAATCGCGGAATCGAAGAAATAATAGTTAAGCTACGGAAAAAATTAATTAAGCGGCGGAAAAATTTAAAATTTGTGGAATGCTGAAATATATATTAAATTGATTAAACTATTTTATATGATATTTAATTTTTATAACAAAAAAATAAATAGCAATAATTAAACTAATGATTACAAATCTGAAAACAACTAAAATGTATTAAAAATATTTTAGTTTTTATTATAAATATCTAGTTTATCTTTCAATATGTTTTAACAATAGATTAACATTTTATAATAAAAAAGTTATAATAAATTTTTATTTACAACATAACTATTCATCATTAAAAAATTATTAGTATGTATTTTAAATTTTAAGATAGTATTAACATATAATTGAATAATATAAAAATGTTAATTTTGTAAACTTTTCCACCATAATCTACTAAAACTCATTTTTCCACTTAATAAACTTTCTCTTTATAATCTGCGTTTTTGCGTTTTTTTTTCATTCCGCAACATTTTCTTGGTTGGTAAAATACTTGCGGAACCGCGTTTCATATGTCATTCCGTCATTTCGTATGGTTACCAATCAAAGCTAATTTCTTAAAAAAACGAATTGTTTGATCGTTTTGTTAAGTGCCATTTGTCCAATGACTGTTTCGTATGTTCGCCTGAGTTTGAACGCTCATTCAGTATGGTTACCAATCAAAGCTATTTTCTTTAAAAAACGAATTGTTTGATCGTTTTGTTAAGTGCCATTTGTCTAATGACTGTTTCGTATGTTCGCCTGAGTTTGAACGCGACCTTATCCCTGTTACAAAAATGTTCGATTTCTCTTACTCCCGTGAAATACGAACATGTGTAAATGGAATATAGACTACCTTACATAGGTGTTGTGAATCGAGAAAAAAAACATAGTTTGTATTGGGTTAACTTGTTCTCTAATCTATCTCTTAAACCAGATAATGTTTCCTTGGATTTAATTTAACTAAGGTTTTGATTTCTGAAAATTATTTTTTTATATTACATCGTTAATTTTATAATATGACCATATAAAAAGTTTGACATGCATCACGTCAAAATCTCATATAAGTTTTATTTTTTATTTTTGTTGATTTATATAATTAAGATTTGAATCTCAATTTTTGTAATACAAAACATCATAAACCATTGAATCGTGTTATGTTGATTTAGTGTTATTTTATTTCCAAACTAAACATTTTGAAAGAAAAAGCAGTTTCTCAAAACCAGGTAAACTCTAAAACATAGTATAAACTTCAGCTTTTTCAAAATCACATGTAATACAAGTACATGATTATTTGAATCTGGAACCACTACATGAAATCACGAAGAAACAACTGGTCGTTGATTAGTACTTTAGATGGTGACCATTACAAATATATTTTAGTTGCATTTTCTAAATATCAAAACAATGGGCTAAACAAAGTTTAAAGTTTGAGATTTACAAGACTATACCTCTATTTCATAAGAGCTCGGGTAGCTTTATTGAGGACATCACAGAATTTTGCAGTTATCCATATGACAATTGACACAGTTTATGTCTCCTCCGGTTCTCATTGTAGCGTTAAAACCAATGTTTGTCTCACATTTTGGGGGTTCCAGTCATTCCTAGGTTTTTTTTTTGTGGTAAACTTAATTCAGATCAATGACTTTTTCATCCATTTTTGTTTTTTATACTCCGGTTTTTAATATAAATCGTTTTAAAGATTTTTTTATGTTCCAAATTATATGATGTTTTAGGTTTTCTATGTAAAATTTATGAACAGTTAATGTTATATGATCAATGATAATATACCTTCTATTTTATTATTGGTTGATTCGTGGTTAGGTAAATAATTAATGATGTTTTTGTTTAGAAAATATAAAAAATTAATGATTTTCTTAATTTATGTGCACAATTCTAAAACGACTTATATTAAATAAGGGAGGGAGTATTAAATCTTTTTCTTCTTCTTTCAACGCTTGGAGAGTAGAAATCAAATAGATTCAACACACGTAACTAAGAGACTAAAACTAAATGAATGAAAAGATCAAAGCTCCTCGTATACTCTTAGTGAAGATTATATCAGTTTCTAAAGGTTTTACTTCAACATTTCCAAGAGATCATGTACAATAAAAGCGCAAGTATTTGTACCTTTTCCATAACTCTTATACATTTTCTTCTTCTTCTTCTTCTTCTTTATACATAAAGACCCTCAATTCAAGAATCAAGGCCGAGATGGAATCAAATCAAAGAATCATAGAGATTTCTTCATCTCCAAAATTTGACTTTGACTTTCAATATTGATTCGGAGAACGAGAAAAAGATATACTTTTTGGGATTTCTTTCTTTGTTTAGTTGTTTCTTTTTTTTTGTCTTTCTTTTTAAAAAATATTTCATCATTTTTGTGTGTTTATATTATTATTTCACTTTATATACATGAAATAATAAATTCTATGTAATTGCATCAACCCTTGTAAAACTAAACCATATTCCTTCCGTTTCATATTAAATATGTTATTCAGAAAAATTTCATTGGAAAATAAATATCATTATATAATTTCAAATTTATAGAGAAATTTTATATGGTCTGATAATTATTATTAACTCACTGGGCTTGCGCTCTAACTCTCGGACCTGGCGATTTAGTATAAGCCCAATTAACTCACTGGGCCATTGTGTTAAATTTCTAACCACGACAGAGTCGTTTTCACGTATTTCACGACGTCCGTTAGACAACAACCCACAGTTTGTATCTCTCTCGACTCTCCATAACATGTCTGGTTTTGCAGACAGCAAATCTAACTTAATTAGAATAACTCTGTTTCATGTCCAACCGTATAACAAATGCGACACTCTCTTATTGTTAGCATATAGTCCCAAATAATCACATCGAGATAATATATCTAAAATTCTACGAAAAGACAGAACATACACAGACACACACTCATTACTCAATCTTCGTAGATACGACACTCGTCGGTCTCAGGATTCTCTTGGCAGAAACTCTCGAGCGGATCCTGGTTCAGGAGCCTGAGCTTGATCCTCAGATCTGCTCTGGCTTGGCTCACCTCTTCCACTTCGTCCCACGCGACTTTACACTCCTCCGATCTCACGTCCGCCTCGCAAACCTCCGTCGCTTCCTTCACTTTCTCAACTATCATCTCCGATAGCTTCTCCTCCCTCATCTTCGTCCCCTTGTACTTCGCCGTCGCCGCAACCACCAGCCTCGACCCCCTCGGTTCCGTTTGTTTTAAGCGGAACATATCCGATCCAATCAATGGTTGCTGATTCTGCAACGCTCTGGATGGTGACGGAAGGATCATCACTCTTCCGTGACTCGCCGTCGTCGACATCATCTCTCCTCCGTGTATTATTTATTGCTCTACGACTTTATTTATATGGGCCTGGCGGACTAACATGGCTTTGGGTATTATTACAGCGAGGCCCTAGAACCTTCGTAGTTCTATTTGCCACGTCATTTTCAAATGAATTGTTTTATTTTATTTGTGTGGCATTATCCAGAAGACAATCATCAATATTCAAACAGTTGGTAGTTGAGATAAGCACAAGGCAAAGCTGACGCCATTTACCTACTCCTTTTAGTTTTTAGGTGGTGGTCACCAACTTTGATGTTTTGTGTTACTATGTTATACATTTTTCATGATCCATGATGCTATGTTTTACCTCTAATTGTTTTAGAGGCCTAATCAACACGAGTATATCAATAACCTTGTGCTAGATTGTATTTATTTTACCGTCTCAGAGGTTTACCGTTTACATGTACATTGATTAAGTACCGGTCTACATGGGTAGTTACAAAGGAATAACTGATGGGTTTCTTGATAAGAGCCCAATGGAGGTCTAAAATATATGTCAAAATACTTAAAACTAACATATAAATTGGTTTGATTTGAATATTGGATAGAAAATCAATAGATATTTCAAGCATTTTGGTGTTTTGAATATATTTTAGCTATTTTAGACATTTACTTTTGACTATTTATATATATTTTCAAGTATTTTAGACAACTTAAAAGTATCTTATATATTTTGGATGTTTTTAATATATATTAAATCTAAAAATAAGTAATATATTTAGGTATATAAATCTATTTCGATTACATTCAGGTACCCGAGATACTTCGGTTCGGATCGGTTTCGGTTCTTTAGATACCAAAATTTTGAACCCGTTCGGATATTTAATCAATTTCGGTTCGGGTTTGGTACTACTTTTTCGGATCGGGTTTGGTTCGGTTTTTCGGATCCGGGTTTTTAATCAATTGTCGTTTTGTTAATAAGGTGATTTGGAAACAAATCCTTACTAATAAAAGGGACCTTTTGAGGCTCCATAGAGCGCCCACATCAGCAAAAAAAAATTCTTCCGAAAGATGACACGTGGCATAAAATATAGTTTTACAATTTAATACTACTAATTTTCAAAAAATATAAATAATATGTAAACATACAGCATAAAAAATGGAAAAACAACATTAAACATATGTAATTTTCACTTAAAAAAGGCTTATCTCCATAATGTAACATTATTGTTTTATAAAAAAAAACAAAAAACATTATATATAATTTCGAAAATAATAAATATATGTAAACATACAACATAAAAATGAAAATACTACATTAAACATACGTAAGATTACCATTTTACATTTTTTATTTTTAAAAAATAATATGTAAACATACAACATAAAAAATGAAAAAACTAAATTAAACATATGTAAGATTACAATTTTTCACTAAAAAAATGGCTTATCTCCATAATGTAACATTACTATTTTGTAAAAAAAAACATTATATATAATTTCGAAAATAATAAATAATATGTAAACATACAACATAAAAATGAAAATACTGCATTAAACATATGTAAGATTACCATTTTACATTTAAAAATAACAAAAATATGTAAACATACAACATAAAAAAAATGGAAAAACTACATTAAACAAATGTAAGATTACCATTTTCACTAAAAAAAATGGCTTATCTCCATAATGTAACATTACCATTAATAAAAGGGAATTTTTGAGGCTCCATAGAGCGTCCACATCAGCAAAAAAAAAACTTCTCCCGAAAGATGACACGTGGCATAAAATACAGTTTTACAATTTAATACTACTAATTTTCGAAAATTATAAATAATATGTAAACATACAGCATAAAAATGGAAAAAGTACATTAAACATATGTAAAATTACTATTTTCACTTTAAAAAAAAAGACGGCTTATCTCCATAAAGTAACATTACCGTTTTATAAAAAAAAACAAAAAACATTATATATAATTTCGAAAATAATAAATATATGTAAATATACAACATAAAAAATGAAAATACTACATTAAACATATGTAAGATTACCATTTTACATTTTTATTTTTAAAAATAATATGTAAACATACAACATAAAAAATGGAAAAACTACATTAAACATATGTAAGATTACAATTTTTCACTAAAAAAACGGCTTATCTCCATGATGTAACATTACTATTTTGTAAAAAAAAAAATTTTTATATAATTTCGAAAATAATAAATAATATGTAAACATACAACATAAAAAATGGAAATACTCCATTAAACATATGTAAGATTACCATTTTACATTTAAAAATAACAAAAATATGTAAACGTATAACATAAAAAAATGGAAAAACTACATTAAACATATGTAAGATTACCATTTTCACTAAAAAAATGGCTTATCTCCATAACGTAACATTACCATTTTATAAAAAAAAAAACCTAAATATATCTATTTGACTATTTGTCCAAGTTCTTCTATTAAACTTTGCCGTTTTATATTAAAAATGAAAAAAAAACATTAAAATTTAAACATCTATCTTAAAATATAAAATATAGATATTAACTAAATATAAAGTATAAGAAAGATAAATACTCAATATATAGAAAAATAAATAATAAGTAAATATTATAAATATATAAATATATGAATTATATATACAATAATAAGTAAATGTACAATTTTTAAAATATGGAAATAGTACATTAAATATTAAACATCTATCTTAAAATTTAAAATATAGATATTAAGTAAATAGAAAATATAAGAAAAAGAAATACACAACTTAAAAACAATGAAAAAATTATATTAATATTTAAACATCTATCTTAAAATGTAAAATATAGATATTACGCAAATAGAAAGTATAAGAAAAGGAAATACATAATTTTTAAAAATGGAAAAAGTACATTAGTATTTAAACATCTATCTTAAAATATAAATCTATCTTAAAATATAAAATTATTAGTAAATAGAAAGTATAAGAAATAGAAATCCTTACTAATAAAAGGGACATATTGAGGCTCCATAGAGCGTCCACATTAGTGAAAAAAAACTTATTCCAAAAAACGACACGTGACATTTTTTTTTTGTAATTGTCCTTAATTTAATATTACCATTTCATATAAAAAATTAAATAAATAAATTCGAAAATTAGAATATGAAAATATACAATATAAAAAAATATACAATATTACATTTTTTAACGTTTAGTTTACAAAAAGGTTAAAGAAATAAACTTGAAAATTAAAATAATAAAATATACAATATAAGAAATGATAATATTAAGTTAAATAAATAAACTCAAAAATTAGAATAAGAAAATACACAATATAAGAAAATAATAATATTACATTTTTTTATATTTAATTTTACAAAGACGAGTGTCCATGTTAGGATACAAATCTTTTTTCCAAAAGAAGTCATGTGGCTCATTAAATCATATGACCGAAAATAATAATTTTGACCGGAATAAACAAAAAATAAGCAATCTCTATTTCTTACGGTTCAAACAATCTTCCATAATGTAATATTATCATTTCATAATATACAAAAAAATTAACAAGAAATTAAAATAAGTAAATATACATTGTCAGAAAAAACAAAAAAATAGAATAAATAAATATTCAATAAAAGAAATAGTAATATTACATTAAATATAATATCTGAAATAATGTATAGTTTTACATTTTTATTATTTCCAAATCTATACTAATAATATTATATTTTTACATGAAGAGACTGTTTATTTCCCTCTAAAAAAAATGGGTATAAAACCATTCACGCAGCAACAGTGAGCTCACACCATTGCCCCCTCATCAAAGAAGACTTCAGCAAAAAAAAAAAAACAATGACTCCACTAACTTTATAGGGGTTCTTCGCGTTGGAGCATCTCAGAATCACAGATTTTTATTTGATTATATTAACTTCTATCAGGCCGCGAGTACGTGGAGCTTGCGGTGTCGATTTTTTATGCCATGCGATTATGATTTGACTAAGCTTCTCACTTTTCTTAACAAAACAAAGAAGAATAAGTTATTGGGGTTAACTGATTCATTGGTTAAGCAGAGTTAAGAGTGACTTTGTGTGTTGTGTGTGTGCTTTGGCGGGTGAGAGTCAAATTTCACTTAGATAGGTGTATAGCTTCTTTATACATGAAATTTGGTTCAATGGTGTTTCGTTAACATCACATAATCTTTTGTCCATTCCCTTTCGCATAAAAGAAATCTCAGTGTGCACTATTCTGTGTTTGGTGAATGACATGGTCTAAACTTATATACCTGTCACTTTATTTTCTTGGAAAACACAATTTTTCGACATTTATGTTCCGTTGAAATTTACAGTGTTCGTGTGTACCCGAGTGTATGGTCTTGCATGCTGGTTCGATGTTCTCTTTGATAGAAGGTATCAAGCCATCACAAACTTATATGTTTTGTATTGCACTTACGATTAATATACCTTTAATGTGAAACAAATAAATAGAAAAGCTAACATATTATGTTCTCTTTATATCCAACAGAACTGCAACGAGGGTTCATGACTGCTCCTGCTGCACCAATAACCTATTGGTACCAAATAGAATGAGTTCCCTCGCAGCATATTCATGTCATGGAAGGGCAAGTGACCAGTGATAGACTTTATTTGGTCCCCCACAGTGCTCAGACCCTGTTCGTTTAGTTAACACTGTGACAATAACCAGCAGTACAAAATTTAACGAAAGACATGTAAGAGAAAGAAAGAAAACTGGTGTTTTTAGTAGCTGATGAGAGAGAAACATGTCGCTGGGGAGAAAAAAAAAAGACAAATGGAGTTGATGTTTTATTTAGCATCACAGATACTCTTGGATCTCTTTTATTGTTTGATCGCCGCGTTTTCCCATGTTTCACCGGAACGACCAATGAAGAAGACCTTTCAGTCGCTCATCTAAGTCGTTGCTTTTAATAAACGGACATGGCCTAGCAATTTTATTTTCTCCTGGACTGAGAACTTGGGAGAGGTTGAAGTTAGATTCTACACACGAGACTCTGTCCGAGCTACAGAACTCTAAATACTTAGAGAAACGTGTTAGATAGATTGAGGAAAAAAGAGCAAACAAAAGAAACATCATCAGGGGCAGTGGAAACTCTGGAAAAAAATGAAACTTATGAGGCAAGAGATAAGCCGCAATCTGCGGTTGGAGTAGAAAAGACAAGCTACCAAGATTAGAGTATACAGAACATTGCTGACGCGAAGTGCTTACGAGTTAGCAGGAGAGAACGTAACCGAAGTTTTGAACAAAAGGGTAATGGATAAGAAAAACATTGAGTTGAAAAATCTTAATTCGGGTTTGATAAAAGTGAGGGAGTTTGATTGATAAAGAGGTATGGCTTAGAATCTCATAATAAATTAGAAATAACAAACTCAAAACCCATGGAACCTAAGCTAACAAGAATGAAGAAAGTAAGTTTCCCAAGGCTACTTAGAATGGAAGTTTCATCCTCCATCCTTAACTTTAATAAGATCAAAGAGTCGTGGAACATCATTGGTGTCTTCACTTTCTCCTTCAATTTTTTGTAAATGATTGGTTTGTTCTCTTCAACAAAAATATTGTAGGAATAATATAAGTTTTTAGCTGCATGAGGAGTAACTAGGCGAAAGAATCTGGGGTTTTAGTAAATAATCAAAACAAATATCTTATAAAAATCATTTTGAAAATTAATAAGATATAATAAATAAAACTATATATTTTTTTGTAAAAATTACATTGAATAACTAGAATTTGGTGAAAAATAATTAACAAATAATAGTTTATTTAAAAATTTACATGATCTAATCCAAAATATAAAACTACAAAAAACTAAAAAATATTCATAAGAACAAAAAAAAATCCATTTACGATATTATTTTTGACATTTCATCAAAATCCGACAAATGGAAATGAAAACGAAAGTAATATCATGGATATTGTTTTTGTGGTTACCAAGCTCAATCTTAAAAATATTCACATGAAAATTGAAAGAAAAACACAACAGTGATTATTACATAATCAAAACATAATTCTTATTTTTTAAAAAAATTAATAAATTTAATAAATAAATTTCTATTAATTAAGTAGAATTTGTTTTTTCCTCATGAAACACATCGTCAAGTGAAGAAATTTACCACATTTGGAAAATTATCTAAAATTTATCAGTAAAACATGAATATAATGTTATTGTCTCCATTAAGCTCTAATGAACTGTTGTTCGATTGAGTTTAACCTTTTATTCTTAGACTATGATAATTATGATAGTTACAGTGACACTTTTTAATTGTGTGATTTTAATTTTAAACAAAGTAGGTTAACATTATATTTTCAAAAACACAAAAATTATGTAAATTCATTAGATATTGATAATTTAGAAATCAAATTTAATTATTAATAAAAAATAAAGTTATAAACCCGCATTTAGTTTAATTATATTTTTTAATAATCAGTTGGTGTTTATTATCCATTTTGGGATTAAAAGTAACAAAACAAAATTTCTTTTCATTTTTGAACAGTGAATAATTAGTTAAATGATATATCACTATCAAATTTGTATCTTTTTCCACAATGTAAAAACAATATCTTATTATTATAATCTTTTGCAATATTAAAGATTAATACAAAAGATTAAAAACACTTATATATAAATAGCTATATTCAAATATATACTAAAAAATTTGAAATATGTTTAGTTGTTTTTTAAATTGCTCACCCGCCCGTAGGGCGGGTTTAACCCTAGTATTAACAAAAGAAAAGTTAAATAAAATATATTAATAATGACATTTTATTTAAGCTTTTTGCTTTTATATTTTGGGCCTTTCTTGAATATATATAACCTTCGAAAACCCTAAAACTTGAGTTCTTGTTCCTCATTCAATCTCTTCTAACTCCGTAAAATAAATCGCCGTCGGTTCATTGTTTCCTGCTACCGGTGAGAATGCAGAATGATTTGTCTAAACGATGTTGGAGAGACGATGAAGGAGTGGACAGGATCAGTAAGTTGCCCCAAGCTCGGATTTTCCAAATATTGTCTTTGCTTCCACAAAGAGATGTTGTAACCACCAGCGTTTTGTCTAAACGATGGAATGCTCCTTGTTTGAAATACTTGATGATTAAAGGGATTCGTGATATCCAGTTTCGTCTAGTTGAGATGATTGCAAATAATACTAGTGATGAAGATCTCCTGAGGATCAGAATCGTTTCCTTGTCTTCCAGGTCATCTCTAATAAGTGAGATTGCATTTCCTAAGTATACTATCTTCCACCAGTTGGTATATTTGGAGCTATACACATCTCAAGCAATATGGTGTAATCTACTTACTCTCATAATCAACACTTCTCCTAGATTACAAGTCCTCAAACTTATAGGTTGTGAATGGGATTATAGAAAAGTTTGTTCAGGGAGATGGAATCAACCAAAGAATGTTCCGGAATGTTTGGAGACTTTTGTGTGGAACTGCTGCAAAGAGGAACAAGAAAAAGAGAAAGGAGTAGCGAATTACATTCTACGAAATGCAAATCGACTGAAGAAAGCAAAAATCATCATGAAAGAGTTTAACGCGCAGGAAAGACTTAAGATGCTTGAAGAGTTTAAAAGTGTGGTCAAGGCTTCAAATTCATCATGCAACATTCTTGTGGTTGAATGAAACTTAGACAAGTATTTGTTGTTTCATAAATCTCCTTTTTTTTTTTTATAGCAACATCTTAATTAATGTTTCTATTCGATCTATTATCTCTTTTGAACATTCTCTTTGAAATTACGGCTTTTCTTTGATATTGAACCTCCACCTCCACGCAATATATCTTGGGAATCCACGCGTTAAAGAAACTGAAC
This sequence comes from Brassica napus, assembly GCF_020379485.1. Lineage (NCBI taxonomy): Eukaryota > Viridiplantae > Streptophyta > Magnoliopsida > Brassicales > Brassicaceae > Brassica > Brassica napus. The sequence goes on along the minus strand of NC_063449.1, from coordinate 46,255,567 downwards.
AATCCCTTGATTTCTCTAGTATTATATATCAACTTTAAATAGATTGAAGAAACAAGAAGTGAAATCAAAGAGATGTTTCCACTAATAATCTTTACCATTGTGAATATTTTTCCAGTATCAGTTTGTCCATAAGCAAATACGCAAGCGTTGTAGCCATCGATAACCGATTTTGAATAGTATCATCAACAACACTTTCACGTATGTGTATAATATTTTACCTATAAGTAACCGTGTCGACGTCATAGTGGAAAAGTCTCAAAGAAGATGAAAGCCGCCAAAAAAAGAAGATGAGAGCCACCTGACCTTGCGATGAATCTGGTTCGAAAACTCTGTCGAAGTTGTAGGTTTTCCTCTTGCTTTCTGTTAACGTGATAATAACGTTTCTTGTGTCAGAAGCAACCGTTGCTCTCAAGTTTCTGGAGTCTAAGGGTTTCACTCGGCAAAACACACGAATGTTTCCTTTAAGGTCTAAAAACTCGTTAAGAATCTGCCTTCTTCATTTGTTCTGCTCGTTTGCTTCAACTGTTAATGCAGAGAGTTTATCTGTAACCAAACAACAGAGGACACAGAGCATAAATAAATAATAAGAACTAAAATATTCTAACAAAACATATATTCTCACAATTGATTCTATTTAATAAACCATGGTTTGGCAAATCGTTCTTGACTATCTAATCTATTAAATTAGAGTTTTGATCTCATGTGTTATATTTTCGCTTAGGACTACTAAAACATAGGTTCATCCAAATCACATTTTATACAATATATAATTACAAATGCATTTACATAATAATATATTAATATAGTTTTTAGTATCATTAATAAATATATCATAATATATGCAATTCATATTGTTATATTAAAATTTTAATATAAATTTTAATTTATAAATTGCGATTTAAATTAATATTCATTAAGAATATATAAATACAAACTATAATAATATATTGTTAAACTAAATTGTAATTTATTTATAGTATATTTTATATATTCTAAATTCATTTATTGTTTATCGTAAATGCTAGAACGTGATCTTCTACAAAATCTTTTTTACTATATTTATCATGTCGCTGGTGTTTGTGCTTTTCTATCTTATCTTTGTTTCGGTTGTATCCTTGACCATCTCCAATGTATTTTGTTATATTTTTCTCTAAAATAGAGAATCTTTATAATAGAGATGGAGTTTGCTCCAATATATTCCTTTGTTATAGTAATCTTCAAAATATAGAGTAAAAAATATAGATTGTTATTTATTCATTTAAATATAGAGGAAAAAAATAGTAATCTCTATTTTAAAAGAAGGAATAACAATGAATCGGAGTGAAATTAACTCTAAATGCTATAATAGAGGCAAAAATAACAATGAGTTGGAGATGCTCGTAGGCCTTGATTGGTAGAACATTAGCAGTAGCAGTATGCTATAGAAGCAGTATGCTGCAAGAGCTATATACTTTTGTTAAACTGGTTAATAGTATGATTGGTATAGCAGTATGAGTATGCTATTTAAAATTATTATAAAAATTAGTATATAATATATAATATATTTATTTTTAATGAATATATTTCTAATATATATATTAACATATAAAATTAAAAAGATATAAAATTAATTTATTTTATTTAATAATTTAAAAATTATGTTTATATCAAAAATATTATTTTAAAATAAATTTTATAAATTTATTCTAAAATAATATTTCACATTTAAAATAAATTAAATTACATAAATTAAATTATATTTTATATGTGAAATACTATTTAAAAAAAAATATTTTTATTGTAAATTAATTTTAGAAATCAAAATTTTATTTTGTGGATATAAAAATAATTTTATGATATTATTAAATAAAATAAATGAATTAATTATATATTTTTCTTAATTTTATAAATTATAAATGCAAATACTCTTTTAAAAGCTTCATATGATAGCACACATCGGTCAGAGAGCATTTGGAGAGCATTAATATTTAGTAAATGCTTTTCTAACAATTATTGATTGGATAATGTAGAGCATAATGATAATGCTAATGCTCTACCAATCAAGACCTTAACTGAATTCAAACGTTTAAAAAAAAATATCTCAACAAGCTTACAATTTTAGAGAATATATTTTGGTATTAAGATATATACCAACAAGTTTTTAAAATCCTATCTAGAACAATACATTTAAAGTTTAAACTTGAAAATATATTTGTTAACCACTTGTGAAGAGTCTATGCAGACGTTAACTATTTGTTAACAATTTGCATTTGTCCTATATTTATATAAATTTACCTTTTTTAGTTTCTAAATTCAAATTGTTTTATAGGTTTTTCATTATTGACAACGAAAAATATTAATAAATTGTAAAGCCCTCATTTGATCTGATCGAACTGTCATCAACAACTATATATGAATATGAGATTCATACTATCTTCACAAAAGATCAAATAATCCAACAATAAAAAACATAACTATATATGAATATACAAGAATCATATTGTCATCACAGAAGACCAAATTACCCAACATACATATTAATAATTAACATTTCAATTTTTATTATATTTTGTAAATAAAATTAAAAAAATACCGTGTTTTAAGATGGGTAGTATCCTAGTATACTCGATTAAAATAGAGTTATATTTTATCGACAGATTTTTGGACTATCAAATAGTTATAATGGCCCACCTAAAATTGACCTCTTTAATAATATAAGTTCAAAAATATAAGTATTATATCCAATAAAAAATTAAGTTTTAAACTAATTTTTTATTGTTAGATTGTTTTTGAACCATCCTAGATTTTCTCAAATAAATTAACATAATAATATTTAGATATCAAAATAAAAAGATTTTAAATATATATATTTTAAAATTCGAAATCTATTTATATAAATCCTTATATAATTATCAATATTTATAACAAAAAAATCAGGTTTCCTATAACCATATCAAATGTACGTGTAATAGTATATATCTAAATATTCTAAATTTCTCTACTCACTATTTTATAGTTACTGTTTATTGAAGCATTGGATTCCACCATTTTAAAACAATTCAAAAATTTAAAATATTCATCCGAAACAGAACAGTAACAAATATGTAAACAACCATTAAAAACTACCATAGTAGTAGAATGTGCTCAACTTGTAATAAAAACATAGAAAATGTCTTTATGTGTAAAACAAATCAAAATAAAATACCTCTATATCAAGAAATCATATTTTAGAAATGTAGATTTAATTAAAACATGTATTTATTAATAATATATTTATAGTTATTAAGAAAGAAATCAGATTTCTTAACTATATCGTCTTTATTAAAAGAAAAGTACAAAAAAATCTACTAGGCAAAAGTCATAGTAGAACCATTTCATTGATTTATTAATATGACATCTTTGATTATTTACTTTAATCAAGCAAATATATATCGTTTTTAAAAATCTTAATGAATCAATTTTAACTATAAATTTAATTATTTTTAGTTCAAACAAAATCAGTTGAGGAAAATCTAACAAAATCTAATTAAAAATTTTCAATGTTTTTATAAAATAATGCTTTATTCAATTTCGTAATTATTACTATTAATATTATTATAAATTAATTTTAAGTAAAATTTAAGAAACAAGAATAAAATTATATGCTATCTTTTATAAATTTTATAATTGCAGTTTATTGATATTAAAATAGAAGTACTATATGAAATAAATATATAAAATTTGTATTAAATTGGTAAATTAAACTATTTTATTTTTTAAATGTTTTCATCTAAATAAATATCATTCACTGTTAAATAAGTGTTAAAATTTGCACATTTGTTATAAAAAATAAAATTGTCAACATTTGTTAAACTTTCATATCTAAAATTATATATTATCGTTTTTTATACTCAAAAAAATATACAATTATTAAAATGATTATTACAAAATATAAATTATATAACTAACCTTTAATTCATGTGTTTTTCACAAATATGCTATTAGAAAACTCTAAAATTTAAAATTCATTTAAATATTAATAACAAATCAATTTAACTATAAATTTTAATGCTTATAATAAATAGGTTGAAAAAATATAAAAAAATATTTACCAAAAAAATCAACTATTTTTTATACAGTAGTGCATTAATTTAGTAACAAAATTAATGCACTAGTATAAACTAATGTCATATGAGAAAGATAAATAATAAGATTATAGAGTTTCACAATATATAACATTAAAATGTAAATTATATTTACAGTAATATTTCAAGTTTTACATTTATCAAATAAACAAAAATTCGCACGGATGTGCGGATCAAATCTAGTGTATTATATCTTATAATCTAAAATGAAAACTGAAATTAATGATTATTTTTTGTTATGTATAAAAAATTAAATTGGTGACGAAAGCATCATCACTCTCTCGTGACTCGCCGTCGCCGACTTCATCTCCTCTGTATATTCCATTTTTTTCCTCAAGATTATTGCTCTACTAGTTTATTTAAGGAAAATTGGGTTCAATAACACAAAAAAATATAATTTACTATTACTATCTAACTAAAATTCCACCCTCTCTTCTCTTTTCTCTCCCTCTCTCTCTCTTCCCTCTCTCTCTCTCAAAATCTAATTTTTGGGTTTTTTTTTCTTATTCCATATGGGCATGGTTGACTAATATGGCTTTGGGTATTACAAAGAGGCCCTAGAACCTTCGTAGTTCTATTTGTCACGTCATTATCAAATGATTTATTTTATTTTATTTTATTTGTGTGGCATTATCCACAAGACAATCATCTAACAGTTGGTAGTTGAGATAAGCACAAGGCAAAGACCCCATTTACCTACTCCTTTTAGACCATCCGCATTAGTGAACCCCATGGAAGGGGTTCACAAAACATTTTTTATTATTATTTTTTTTCTGTTTGATTTTTGTTTAAAAAAAAAAAAAATTATTAATAGGACCAATCACGGGCCGCCACGTGTCGTGGGGCCCGCACTACAGTGACGATCCGGGTTCACTGGAGTGAACTCCTCTTAGACAGGTTCACTGATTTTTATTATTTTAATATTTTTTTTTCTCGAAATCCGGGTGAACCAATGTGGATGCCCTTAGTTTTAGGTGGTGGTCACCAACTTTGATGTCTTGTATTATACTCCTTTCCTGAATATAGGATTTTTTCAATTTTTTTATCGTAGATTAAAAAATAATTAATGCATTTTTTATCTAACTTTTGTCTTTAATGTATGTATATTTTTTGCTGCGAAATCTATTGTAGTTTAATCAATTTACACCAAAAAATAAAATGAAGTTGGTAAAAAACTTAACTTTACCAAAAAAAATTATCTTTCACCCATAAAGCATATAAGAAGTTCTCGTGAATAAGCATTGACTGAGTTAATTTTAAATGAAAAAGTATTAAAAGTATTACACAAAATTTTTCTTCGTGGAACAAGGTAAAAATCCCAAAAAATCCTACTTTCAAGAACACAGAGAGTACATTTTTCATGATGGATCATGCTATGTTTTACTATTTTATGTTTTACTAATCAAAACTAGGCCAACATGCAGGGCCGGCTCAAGGACAGGGGCCAGCAGTGCATCCGCCCAGGGTCCACGTACAAAAGGGCCAAGACCAACGTACAATAGGGGCCCATATATTCCAATCGTTGAATAATTAAAGGGCCTTGTCTAAACTGTTCCAACCGAGTTCCTCTTTAAATTTTTAATATAATTGTTTGTCGGCAATGTCAAAGGAAAAACATCAAATTTATGTTCAACATATTGGGCTTTATGGACCATTGCGGTAGACGATAGTACATCATTTTTATAATTTTCTTGTGGATTTGGGTTTTATACACATATAAAAATAAATAATGAAAATTGAGTGATTTAATTTGGACCAATGAATAACTAAAGGGCATATTTTAAATCTCGCCCTAGGGTCCACAATACATCTGAGCCGGCCCTGCCAACATGAGTCTAATAGTAAACCTTGAGCTATACTGTACTTCTTTTACCATCTCAGTGTTGTGTATTTAATTACCTCGTCTCAGTGTTATATGTACATCGCCTAATTACATGGGCCATTACAAATGAAGAACTGATGATAAAAGCCCAATAGGGGTCTAAAAATCTAGTAGCATATATTTAAGGAGATTCATTTTGAGAAAGCATCTACATAGAAAGTAGCTTTATAGAAGATTTCTATGGGTAAGAGTGTGACTGGACGTAGTTTTTGAGGCAATACTTGAGGAAGAGGAAATCCAGACTCCTCCCATTGTATATTAGAGTGTTATCTTTGTAAGAATATTCTTTTAATTGAATGCTGGATATATTCTCCTATGTTTCCTTTTTTTATTTGCCTCTCGTTTATTTGGTACTTCCGTAATTACCCTTCACCTATCCCTCGGTGCTCTCATTCACTCTGCTTTCTAGAAACATTTATGCCTTTCTTATTTCTTTCTCTATAAAGTTTGGTCACATCTAGGTGGGAATTTCTCAATCAGCTAAAACCAAACCAGAGTGGTCTTCAGTTATACGGTCAGATCAGACTCTAAACCGATAAAAAATTGAATTTAAACCGAACCAAACCTTTAAAACAGTGAATTAACAAAAAAATAACCATGACAGTGGCAATCTCGTAATAAAAAGTATAAATTTCATATCTACGTTAGATTGTAAATAAAAAAAATTAATTGAATTTAAACCGAGAATTCATAATCCCTCAACACCAAACCGAACCTTAAAAAGCGAATTAAACCAAGAAAAAAAAAGAACAGTGTCAGTGGCAATCTCGTAATAACCAGGATAACTAGGGGGTAGTCGGGGAAAGCGAGGACTAATAAGAGTTGAAAAATTGGCGACCAAGGAAAAAAAATATTTGGCTGTTTGGTTGATCGTATCGCCAAGTCCTCCGCACACTATATAAACACTTTTTCGACGAGCACAGAGAAAAAAAAAAAAACTTAACTCACTCACCAACCTAAAAACCTCTCTCGAAAACCTAAAAACCGATCGATCGCTCCCCCATGGATTCAGATTTCGGAATCCCCAGAGAGCTCTCTCCTCTTCAACAGCTCCGATCTCAGTACCAGCCTCAGCTCCCTCCTTGTCTCCAGGTCCCTTCACGCTCACTCTTAATACTGTCTCGAACGCTCGGATCTCTATGCTTTTCGTTTCTCTGTTTCGTTTTCTCGCAATTTCGTGATCTCGCGATTTTTTTTTATGTATAGTGTGATTTTCTCCTCGAGGGAGGTTGCGATGGTGTCACTGTTCATGCAGATCTGTTGGATTGTGATTTGAGACTGTGATCTAGGGTTTTAGGATCCCCGTAACTGCCTGATCTTACTATTAGGTGGAGTTGCATGCTGACGTGGCGCCAGCGCAATGTAGTACTAATAGTTTTTGGTTGTTGTTGTTGTAGTTCAACGTGATTTTTTTTTTTTTGGAATAGTGTTTTTTAAAAATTTTTTTGGGAATTTGTGAGTTGAGTTTGTTATTGGTGGATGTGCATTTTTATTATTAGGGGACAACTGTTCGCGTTGAATTTGGTGATGGAACCACTGTGGCAAAAGCTGGTGATGCTCACATCATTGCACGTGCCTTCCCGCATACTCTAGGTCAGCCTTTGGCTCACTTCCTTAGGGCGACTGCCAAAGTTCCTGATGCTCAGATCATCACCGAGCATCCAGCCATTAGGTATGCTTCTGTGTATTATCTTCTCTGTAATTGTTGCTTTGTTGTTGGTTTTGAGTTTAGATGTTTTCTATTGTAGGGTTGGAATTGTGTTTTCTGGAAGGCAGGCTCCTGGTGGTCACAATGTGATTTGGGGTCTTTATGAGGCTCTCAAAGTGCATAACGCAAAGAACACTCTGCTAGGATTTTTGGGTAATGTTCTGTTTTTTTTTTTTTTTTTTTTTTTTATTTCTGTTAAATCTTACTTTCGTGTTGATCTCTGAATGATTATAATTGAAAGTTCTGTAACCTTTCAACAGGTGGTTCTGAAGGTCTATTTGCTCAAAAGGCCCTGGAGATCACTGATGATGTCCTCCAAACCTACAAAAACCAAGGTTGGTTGTAAAGATATTGTTAAGATGATTCAGCCTTTTTATTTGTATTGCTCTCTGACGGCTGGTGAATTAATGTATGTTGTATAAGGTGGCTTTGATTTGCTTGGAAGAACCAAGGATCAGATTAGAACAACCGAGCAGGTTAATGCTGCTCTGAAAGCTTGCACAGATTTGAAGTTGGATGGCCTTGTTATCATTGGAGGTACCTACTGTTCTCTTTTTTATAGTGTTGGTGATAAATGATATCTATTTTTTTGTAAAGCTTATTGTATGTTTTTATTGAGTAGGTGTAACATCCAACACAGATGCCGCTCATCTTGCTGAATTTTTTGCTGAAGCAAAATGCTCAACAAAGGTCCAACATTTCTCCCGGTTTTCTCTTTCTCAGACTGATACTTCATGAAACAATCAAGTGAAATGGTTGCACCTTTCTACTGATGAATTAGTTAATAGCAGAAATTACTTATATATTTCAGGTTGTTGGTGTTCCGGTCACTATTAATGGGGATCTCAAGAATCAGTTTGTGGAGGCAAACGTTGGTTTCGACACTATATGCAAGGTAACTGAAATTTATTTCCTTGCTCGCGCCAGTTCTTTCGGATAATAACATCTTATCTCGTTATCTAGTCTAATGTTATTCTACCGTGTACAGGTGAATTCTCAACTCATCAGCAATGTCTGCACCGATGCCCTTTCAGCAGAGAAGGTAAATAATATTTCAAGCCGTTTGATGTTTTAGAAAGGTTGCTAAGGCCACTTAACCATTTAAGTGTTTAGTCTGGCTGCATCTTAGTGTATTTTCTATTCATATTAATATGGTTTTCTATTCTCTATAATAATATATGTTTTCCTATGTGTTGCCAGTATTATTACTTCGTCCGTCTCATGGGCCGGAAGCATTCACATGTTGCCCTTGAGTGTACACTTCAGTCTCATCCAAACATGGTATTCTTTTTAAACATATACAATCGAAGTTGTTGGTAATGATCTCTATAGATTCTTACTTGCATGTGATGCCATTGCCTCAGGTGATACTGGGTGAGGAGGTTACAGCATCTAAGCTCACGATATTTGACATCACCAAACAAATCTGTGATGCTGTGCAAGCAAGAGCAGGACAAGGTCTCATAATTAGAACTAGTTTATGCAATGTTGGCAGTAGTGATGTCTTTTGCTTGCTCACTAACCTCAATGATATACCGTTTATTTGTTCCAGACAAAAATCATGGAGTCATCCTAATTCCTGAAGGGATCGTAGAGAGTATTCCTGAACTCTATGCTCTGTTGAAGGTAGTAATTTGAAAAGATAATTTTCTGGTTTCTTTGAGTAGAAAATCATAGTAAGTATCTTACATGTTGGCGTTATGCGATGCAGGAAATTCATGGACTGCTTAAGGAGGGTGTTCATGCTGATAACATTTCTACTAAGCTGTCACCTTGGTCATCTGCCTTGTTTGAGTTCTTGCCTCCATTCATTAAGAAACAGGTTCCATTCCTATAGCTTGGGACTTTCTTTGTTTTCCTCACATGTTTTATGAATGAATACTTACGAAATTTTTTCGTTTTCTCTTGCTGCAGCTACTTCTGCATCCCGAGTCTGATGATTCTGCTCAGCTCTCCCAGGTAAGTAGAATGAAAATGGTGACCGCTGTTCTTTACAAAGTTAAAATCCTAATCGCTCACTTGCTTTCTTCTGTAGATTGAGACAGAGAAACTCCTAGCTTATCTTGTGGAGACTGAAATGAACAAGCGCACGGTATACTTCACGTTCCCATTTTACTGATATTCTTTCATTATTATAATAAAGGGATATTGGTTGAAAGTTCAAGTTGTTTATTGGTTGAATAGATCTTTTCTCTTAAACACTAATTTTCGAAAATGACAGAAAGAAGGAACATACAAGGGGAAGAAGTTCAACGCTATCTGTCACTTTTTTGGTTACCAAGCTCGTGGATCTCTCCCATCAAAATTCGACTGTGACTATGCCTATGTAAATGATCGCCAACTGCACTAGAATTCTATTGGAAATTTAATAGTGTTTTGGAAACTGACATTATCAGCTGATAACATTATTGCAGGTCCTTGGGCATATATGTTACCACATCCTTGCAGCTGGTTTGAACGGCTACATGGCAACTGTGACTAACCTGAAGAGTCCTGTAAACAAATGGAAATGTGGCGCCGCACCTATGACGGTTGAGTTTTGTCTCCCTGAAATTTGTTTGATATATGCTCTTTCTTTTTGACTTGCTCCAAGTTTCATTCAGTCTTACTTACCTTCTCTCTTTCACTGGTCAATGTTTAGGCAATGATGACGGTTAAGCGCTGGTCCCAAAACTGTGGTTCAACCTCAATAGGCAGACCAGCAATTCATCCAGCTACGGTGGACTTGAAAGGCAAAGCATACGAGTAAGTTGCTAAAAACTCTCAACATCATTGAAATGAATGAAGGAGGTGAAATGGAGACTCGTGGTTATTCCTTCTTTTTATATTGCAGGCTATTGAGACAAAATGAGCAGAAATTCTTGATGGAAGATATGTACAGAAACCCAGGACCGGTTCAGTACGATGGTCCAGGTGCAGATGTAAAGGCGGTAACTCTGTGTGTTGAAGACCAAGATTACATGGGGAGAATCAAGAAGCTGCAGGAGTATCTTGATCAGGTACTACAACATTTTTTCCCCTTTTTTAATCATGTCAAGGCTTCCTTAGTAGAGTGTGTATTGATTATGTGTGATATTATGATTGTCAGGTGAGGACGCTAGTGAAACCGGGATGCTCTCAAGATGTATTGAAAGCGGCACTGAGCGTAATGGCTTCGGTGACTGATGTGCTCTCCACAATCTCATCTTCTTCCACCAGCGGTCAACAATTTGCTTAAATGATTTTCCATTACTACATCTCCCAAACTTTGTTTTAAATCTTTCGTCTTTGACCTTCCCCTCTCTATCACTCTCTTCATAGACTCACGTTTTGATTTTGTTTTCTGATTTACACAACTCTATTGTTCAAAGTTGAGTTTAGTAAAACAATAAGCAATAATATTTTGGATTTGGGTTTGCTTTTTATATAGTGACACAGCTTTTTTTTCTGTAACAAACCGAAAGTTTCATGATCTTCCAAAACTCTAGATTTACAAATTCATGCCCTTAATTAATTGAGTATTTAAGTTATTTAAAATTTACATACAATCTAATCTATTAAAAAAGAAATACAAAATTATATTTACAATAGACTGCCATTGCAGTATTTAATAAACCTAACAATAAATATTCTTTGTCTTTCCTGTTTTATTAAACATTTTTTAAAATTGATTTTTTAACTAAAAACATGGCAACAATAATTTAAACAAATCTAACCAATAAGGAATATCAAAACATGAATCAGTTGAGACATTTTTTTTCACGAAAAAGATGATTAGTTTATACTTTAATAATCATATCATGAATCAGTTGTATCTTACAATCCAATTTTTAAATATATTTATACTATAGTGTAAAAAAATGACGTAATAAGTGAAAAAATCATTTTAACCACACGAGATCAACATATGAACAATAAGAAAACATATACGAACATTGTCCATTTGTTCAATGAATATTATATCTTTGTTACTCCCTCCATATATTCAATATAATCAAAATATCTATTTTAATATATCTATATTATTAAAAGTGAAGTAAGTAATAGAATTTTTTTTTTCATTCTAATAACTACATGTGCTACCTAATTAATAACTATTAATTAATTGACAACAAATCATTTATTTTGTTAGATTTTTCGCTATCCAAACTTCAAACTTAATTGATTAACTACAAATCATTTATTTTGTTAAATTCTTTTCTAACCAAACGTACGAAACTTACGATTATTTTCTAACCGGATTATTCTGTAACCAACTTTTACAATAAAACTAAATAAATTTATTTAAAATGTATCTACAAACTTTAAATGTTATAGATATATTCATATATATCATTATTTTATTTCACATGCAAAATATAAACTATAGATATTTTTATTAAAATATATAAAGTTATTTTTAAAATATATATTAAATAATTTGATGATTAATACAATTCACACGTATAAATTTGAATTATAAGAATACAACAAATAAATTTCAATTTAATATTTTCTCAAAAATGAAAATAAAAGTGAAATTTATTTGGCATATAAAAAAATTTTTTAGAGACATGTATATCTATGTTATTAAAACATGATACATTTAATTTTGAAAATATAGATTTATTAATATATATAAACATAATAATTGGTACTCTAATTTAGAAATAAATACATCAAAATGGTTACTATAGTCAAAAATATAAATCGACAAATATATTATATAATATATTTTTAATTGGTTTTGTATTCTACCACAATATGAGAAATCAACAAATTACACACAATAAAAATAGTCCATTTATCACAATTACAAATCGAATAAATACCCATATGAATGTATGTTTGTACAACTATTATATTTTGTATTGTAAAAAAATTTATATGTCTATTTTATTAAATTAAACACTCATGCAGATGCACGGATCAAACTCTAGTCTAATCTATTAAAACTGAAGTACCTGAGTTTTTCTCAAAAATTACAATCTTATGCCATTGACTTAAGAGGCTGTTGTTTTGAATATTTGTTAAACTTAAATTGATGTCCCCTTTACCGATGTCGTTTTGAATATTTCCTTAACAACCAAACTTAAATTGATGTCCCCTTTACCGATTTAATTGGAAACTAAACCGAATGAACCTTAAGAAACTGTCGTTTTTCAAATTTCCTAGACAACCAAACTTAACTTACGTCCCCTTCTCCCTTTTAATTGGAAACTAAACCGAATGAACCAAAAATACGTAATTCTCCACAGCATGCCTCGGTTTAATTTGTTCTGCATAAACAAAACCAATAAATACAATGTTAATTTGACTACACTAAAAAACCTATAGTACAAATACTTAACCCCATAATTCTATCCAATATATATCATGTTTATAAATAATGTAATTGTCTTGCGATCATTGTTTTGCTATCAAGTAACTTTTTGTCATCTAATTTTTTAATTTCATCTTTTATTTTGTTTACTCGGTTTTATGGTTTGATTAATTGTATGATTTGATCAAACATGTATAAAATGTTATTATATATTTAAAATACTGGGTTATAATAGTTAGCATCAAAAAAATATTATTATAGTTAGTATTATTAGATTTTTTCGGTGTACAAAATCATAACTAATAATGTACTATTTTCCTAAATTCAATATCATTCCAACATTACTATTTCCACGCAATCGTCATAAATATAACAATATCAAGCAACTAACACAAACAATCTAAATCTAAAGATACTATCAGATACTAATAATAACGTGCTTTCCAAACCAAAGTTTTGTTTCCTATTTCAACGCAATCATTGTAACAAAAAAATATCAATTAACTAATACAATCTCCATATTCTCTTGTCAAAACTTCGAAAACACATATTCCTTATCTTCAATAACGAATATTCTGGTTTTACTGTGATTTAATTTAAAAGGAAATGTATTTAAACTAATTTAAAATCGTATATTCGCTTTGAATTCGCGCATATATCACACAACTAACAATATATTTTGTTAGTATTTCCTATTTAACCTACCATATAACAAGCCAGCTATATATATATATCTCATCTATCTTTCATGAAATCATATCATTGCACGCTACCAAAAACTAAACTAAGATGACTATTTCAAATCCAATTGGCGAGTTCAAGTTCATATCTAGAACCTTTTATTGAGTAAGGAAATGATCAAACAAATTGTTTGTTGATCAGGTTCACAAAAATCAATTTCTTTACAGTTTTTTTTTTTAAAAAGTTTTTTTCAATAGATTTTTCTATTTGAAATAACGTATGTTGTAACTTTACTAGGGGAGCTGCAAATCACTAACTCTTTAGATGCATATCACGCCTCTACCTATCGAAAAATCCTGGAAGCATTAGAGTTAACACAAAGATTTTAACTCTGTTTTGTTTTTAAAAAAATTTGACCCGTGACTAATTGTTCCTTTTTATCGTGATGTTTATGTTACTCAAATTATTTGTAGGCTTTCAGATGATCAACTTCCTCTTTCTCTAGTTGAGAAACATAATGGAAAAAAAGAGACTGAAAGAATTGTTCTTTACCTGAAGCAGCGGCTCTACTTTTGCCAAGCTTGGATATTTCAAGCTCCATCTGAATATTCACCGAATGATTGTAATTAATTTTTCTGTGATTGTGATTAAGTTTATGAACGAATATATATATATATACATGTTAATTATTTATATTCCAAATTTTTACAAAATACAAATAAATTCATATAAACAAACAAGGAACTGAAAAATCTAAACAATAAATTATAACATATAAACAATAAGAATGTTTATGGTAGACATGCCAAATTTAAACAAATATGTTATATGTAAATCTTATATATCTATAAAATTGAAATGCTGAAGAATACTTTTCTTTATAAAAGAAAAAGACATCGAGTCAAAAGCTAGTTCATGTATTAATTCAGAGATCCGAATTTGATTATTGGCTATCAAATTCAATCTTTGCAATTTTAGAAAAATATTTTTTTAGAAAACTATATAGTCAGTCGTCCTAGGGAGGCGAATAAAATATATTAATAACAATGAAGGAAGCGTATAACAAAAAAAAGACCGCTCTGGTTTGAATTTCGAATTATCCATCCGTTGTAAAGTCGAAAAAGGAATCTTACATTAATTCGAATTTCATTTTTATTATATAACCCATCCATCTACACTCTCTTCTCTCCCTTCATTTCACTTTAAGAACCGTCTGAGAGAAAGAGGAAGAAAAGTTGTAGAGAGAGAGAGAGAGAGATGGATAAGGAAGTTATAGCAGTTTCCGCCATGGACGCTTTTGAGAAGCTCGAGAAAGTCGGCGAAGGCACTTACGGGAAAGTCTACAGAGCCAGAGAGAAAGCCACGGGAAAGATCGTCGCTCTCAAGAAGACGCGTCTCCACGAGGACGAAGAAGGCGTTCCTTCCACCACTCTCCGCGAGATCTCCATCTTACGCATGCTCGCTCGCGATCCTCACATCGTCATGTTCGGATTCCCTCTCTCTCTCTCTCTCTCTCTCTCTATTGCAGTTGCCTTAGGGTTTCGTATAGTACAGTGTTCGTTCCGTTAGATCTCGATTTCGTATCTGATTTGGATCGCTATGTGTTTAACTCTGATGATTCGTTGGATATGAGATGATTCCTAGAGTTGATAGATCTCAATTAGGATTTGGATGATCAATTAGGATTCTGGAGATGATTCCTAGAGTTGATAGATCTCAATCAGTATTTGGGATGATCAAACACTGCATCTCGATCTCAATTAGGATTGTTGATTTTATTCAGGTTGATGGACGTTAAGCAGGGACTGAGCAAAGACGGCAAAACTGTGCTGTACCTGGTGTTCGAGTACATGGACACTGACGTCAAGAAGTACATCAGAAGTTTCCGTCAAACCGGAGACAACATTCCTCCCCAAATCGTCAAGAGTTTGATGTACCAACTCTGCAAAGGGATCGCCTTCTGCCATGGCCACGGTGTGCTGCACAGGTATATAATGTTTTACAAGTGAGAATGATTTAAGAGAGAGAGATCTTACTTACTTTCTCTTGGTTTCGTTAACAGAGATCTGAAGCCTCACAATCTCTTGATGGATCCCAAGACTATGAGGCTCAAGATTGCGGATCTTGGTTTAGCCAGAGCCTTCACTCTCCCTATGAAGAAGTATACTCATGAGGTAATAATCTCTATGCATAAAAAAACTCACTGTTTCTTGCATACCTACATTTTCTTGTTTTTAAATCCAACAGATATTGACTCTGTGGTATAGAGCTCCAGAAGTTCTTCTTGGCGCCACTCATTACTCTACAGCTGTTGATATGTGGTCTGTTGGCTGCGTTTTTGGTACGTTTTATTCACTTCAACATCAGTTTTTACTTGTAAAATACAGTAACTAACATTGTTTTTCTTTGATATTAACAGCTGAGCTTGTGACTAACCACGCGATTTTTGCTGGAGACTCTGAGCTCCAACAGCTTCTCCATATTTTCAGGTGAGTCTTTGTTCCACACTCTTGCTTTGAAAAACATTAAACACTCAAACCCTTTAATATTGTGTCGCTCTCTTTACTCAGGTTGCTTGGGACACCCAACGAAGAAATGTGGCCAGGTGTGAGCACACTCAAGAACTGGCACGCGTACCCACAGTGGAAGCCGTTGAGTCTCTCCACGTCTGTTCCGAAACTCGACCAGGCTGGACTTGATCTTCTCTCTGTAAGTTTCAAAGTTCTTTAGCTAGTCATCAGAACAAATTCAACACCACAGACTTATGGTTTTTATTATCATCTTCCTGGAACAGAAAATGCTGCAGTACGAGCCAGCGAAACGAATCTCAGCAAAGATGGCTATGGAGCATCCTTACTTCGATGATCTGCAGGACAAGTCCTCTCTCTGAGGAGGATTTTGATCTTTGAGTTAGTGCTTCTTTCAAGCATATCTCTAGTGTGCTTCTCACTCTCTTCGCTTTAGCTTATTATCATCACCTCTGATTGTGTTTCTTTCTGTTCCCAAGTTTGTATCAAAAGGCTTTATTAGCTTTCAACGTTTTTAAGAAGACTTAAATCTATTCTATAATGATACTACACCCTTGATGATACATGATCCAATCATCTAGATTCAAAACAGTATACATGAAGATCTAGTGTTGGTTTTAAGCCACAAGCCACATGAAGAACGTAGGCCAAGCAGTGAGTGAAACAGAAGCCAAAGCGTAAGTCCATAACATAACCACTGAGCATTCGCTTTCACCAGCTCCAAATAACTGAGTTATTGTGCCTGCAGAGTGGTGTGACTAAATCAGTAAATTAATGTTTGATTATTTAAGTGAAAAAGAGTTTGGTTTGCAGCAATGCAGAGTGGTGACTAAATCATGTTGATTATTTAAGTTGGAAAAAGAGTTTGGGTTTGGAGCAACGAACCTAGATTCATTGCTGGTGGGACAGCATACTGAATAAGCAGAACGAACTGGTACAAGGGCTCTGAGGTAATCAGATCCAACTTGTATGCTCCTCTTACTATTAACACACCACTTATAGGTAGGAGAATGTAACGTGCAACCAAGACACCAATGATGGTGGATTTTTTCATTCCTGAGCTCCTCATACCTTTGAGTAGGTTTCCTCCAATGATCAAGGTCATAGCAGGAATGGCTCCATCTCTTAGGCCAAAATAAAACAAGAAGCTCCATTAAGTTTGTAATTATTAGCTTCCTCAAGTGGTTCTATACTAGTTTAATTACCCCACTAGAGTTACTGAGTCTTGAAGTACTCCAAGAGGAGCTCCATTGCCGATTATTAGCTTCCTTAAAGGAGTAATGAGACCGATCACAAGCGCGATCATCTGAACACAAAAAAAAAATGTAAGAAAGATTACAGAAGTACTATGAATGTTTGAGTAGTAAGGGAGTGAAAGATTACAAACCGCAGCAATGGTCGATGGAGCAAATATTGTACTTAAGTTGACTTTCTCCGACAATGAAACTATTCTTCTCTTGACTTTGTCCCACCTCCCAACCTGTCACACAATCACACATAAGCAAAGTAATTACCAAAAGGATCATCTCTGATGAATGAATAGTTATTGAGCATGCATGAGATGAGTTGAGAGACCTTTTGGTTATCTTCTTCTTGAGAAGCAAATCAATGGAACTTTGCAGGTGTCGTAGTTGGATTCGATAGAAGGTTGTGTTTCAATGGGAGAGTTAAGTACCCGCATAAGATTGTATACGTAAGTCCATATGTAAACTGATCCCATCTGATAAACATAACATGACCTGGAATTCCATTTTTAATGTATAGAGTGGTTTGTTTGATATAAAGATTATTAATTAAATGCTTTACTAATCGCGCGCCTATATATTATACTTCCTCTCTTTCATATTGTATAAATAGTTTTAGGAAACGTTTTTGTTTCAAAATGTAAGTAATTTTCGTATTTCTAGGTAACTTTTACATTTAATGAATACAGTGTGACCAATCAAATTAAATAGAATTATTTTTTATTGGTTAAATTATATCTAACCTATTTATTATAAAATATTTTTTAAAAACATAATAATTTTTTTAATCTTCGTGCTTTTTAGCCAAAACTACTTATATTATGAAACGGAGGGAGTACTATATAGTATATTTCTTAAGAAAATCACCATGTTCTAACATGATGTTCTAGCATATAGCTATAGTTTGTTTGTTTTACATTTTCTCGAAACTTATTTCTATAGATCACGTGGGGACCAATTGGTGACACAACATACAAGGTAGTACATATATAAGATTTTCCTAAGATAGTGACACACAATTGAAGTACATGTAAGCATACGATGATGTTTCCTAATAATTACCCTTTTAGAAATTCATATAACAAATCTGGAATCATAATACACTCCTCCCTGTTGCTGCTAGAATCTGCAAATGTAGACATGCCATTTCTGCATGGAGCAGGGTTTTCCACGTTAATAGCAAGAAATTAATTATGGAACTAAAGGGAGATCTGGACAAGGCACTCACGGCGTCTACCTCTGATGACAATCTGATCTCCCTCATCAATCAAAAACTTCTTAAGGCGTACAAAGAAGAGGAAGACTTTTGGAGACAGCGTAGCAGACTACTCTGGCTCTCCCTGGGAGATAAGAACACAATTTTTTTTTCATGCTGCAACCAAAGGGAGGAGAGCCAGAAACAGAATCTCGGTCATAGAAAATGCAGAAGGGGTACCTGTTTTTGAAGATGAAAAAATTATACATACAATCTCAACATACTTCTCTGACATTTTCACATCCTCCGGAGCCTCAGCTATAGAAATTGTGAACTCTGCTCTTACACCATCTATCTCCACGGACACAAACAACAGGTTGACTGTGATACTCACACCCCTGGAAATTAAAGATGCTGCCTTTGCGATTCACCCAGATAAGGCGCCGGGGCCTGACGGCTTTTCAGCAAGTTTCTTCCAGTCCAACTGGAAGGTTGTTGGACCTGCGATCATAAAAGAGATTCAGTATTTCTTCAGAGAAGGAGTTCTACCTAATTCCATCAACTCTACTCACATCAGACTAATCCCAAAAATCCAGAGCCCCAAGGCAGTCTCTGACTATAGGCCTATTGCCCTGTGCAATGTATACTACAAAATCATTTCCAAACTGCTCTCTATACGTCTAAAACCTGTTCTTCAAGAGGTGATTTCGGAAAACCAGTCAGCTTTCATACCTGGTAGAGCAATCTCTGACAACGTCCTCATCACGCATGAAGTGCTTCACTTCCTTAAGACGTCAGGGGCTGTCAAACACTGCTCCATGGCTGTAAAAACTGATATTAGTAAGGCTTATGATAGACTCGAGTGGTCGTTTATCAAAGCCGTATTCGAAAGGATGGGGTTCTTTGATACCTGGGTACACTGGGTGATGGAGTGTGTGACGACAGTGTCTTACTCCTTCCTCATTGGCAATGAGGCGAAAGGAAGTGTAAATCCTCAGCGTGGAATCCGTCAAGGAGATCCGTTGTCTCCCTACATCTTCATCATCTGTGGGGAAGTCTTGTCGGGACTCTGCAAAAAAGCACAAGATATGGGGTCACTACCAGGCGTGAGAGTTGCAAGAAACAGTCCAAAACTCAATCACCTCTTATTTGCTGATGACACCATGTTCTTCACTAAGACAGACACTCACGCCTGCACTACTCTTGTAGACATTCTCAGGAAGTATGAAGCAGCATCGGGACAGAAGATAAATACTCTCAAGTCCTCTATCTCTTTCTCTAGCAAAACTCCTACAGACATCCGTTCCAGAGTTAAGGCACAATTAGGTATAGAGAGGGAGGGGGGAGTAGGGAAGTACTTGGGCTTACCAGAGCACTTTGGACGGAGGAAGAAAGACCTTTTTGACTCCATAATAGATAGAATGAAACAGAAGTCTCTCAACTGGTCCACCAAATTTCTCTCCACGGCAGGGAAAGCCACCATGATCATGTCGGTCCTCTCACCGATCCCATCCTTCGCGATGACCTGCTTTGAGCTACCGGCTAGCCTTTGCAAGAAGATACAATCTGTATTAACGCGCTTCTGGTGGGACTCTTCGAACGGTGCACGCAAAATCTGTTGGGTCTCTTGGGACAAGATGACCCTGCCAAAAAACATGGGAGGGTTAGGTTTCCGTGATGTGCAAGTCTTTAACCAAGCCCTCTTAGCTAAAGTTGGATGGAGAATCATTACTAACCCAGATAGCCTCCTCGCTAAGGTACTCTTGGGGAAGTACTGCCACAAGTCCTCCTTTCTGAAGACAAAGGCAACATCAGCAATCTCTCATGGCTGGAGAGGGGTCCTTTTGGACCGCGACCTCCTGATAAAGCACCTGGGGAAAGCAGTGGGGAATGGGGAAGCAACATCCCTGTGGAATGACTCCTGGATAAAACCAGAAATAAATTTAAAACCAATAGGTTCAGTGTTATTAAAAGACAGTGATCTAATGGTTTCAGATATCCTTACCAGAGAATCGAAAGAGTGGAATGTGGCACGCATCAATAATCTGCTCCCGGAACTAGCCTCCCACATACTGGCATTACGTCCAAGTATCCTGGGAGCCAACGATTCCTACATCTGGCCCCTGCATAAATCGGGAAGCTACACTGTCAAGTCAGGATACTACTCAACAGTGTTAACAAAACATGAAGCCTTACTACCAACCTGCGCAAATGGGAACTCTGAGGACTCCCGGGATTGGAAAAAGCTCATCTGGTCGAACCAGCTCTCCCCCAAACTTAAATTCTTCCTCTAGAAAATCGCCTCAGATGCACTTCCATCAGGAGAGAATCTCCAAAAAAGAGGCCTTCTGGTAAATACGACCTGCTCTAGATGTGGAGCGCCGGAGAGTGTTGACCACATCCTGTTTCACTGCCAATTTGCAACAGAGGTCTGGGCTTTTAGCCCCTGGAGCCACCGTCTGGACACCACCCAAAACTCCAGTTTTATTGCCAATCTCAGAGACTCGTGGAAATGGAACCCTCTCCCACCGTATGGCTTCACTGGAAACGCTTTTCCATGGTTCTGTTGGTCAATCTGGGTAGCAAGAAATAAGCTCCTCTTCGAGAATAGAACACAATCACCAGAAGAGACAGCTCGTCTTGCGCTAGTGGGAGTGAAAGAATGGGAATCAGCCCAACCCCGCAAAATAGCAGCGCCATCTCAAGGACCGCTAAATCGTCAGATCGAGATCACCAATCCTGGGGAATCCTTTTGATTCACCGATGCGTCGTGGGATCATCGCACAAGATCAGCTGGCCTTGCCTGGATTTTCACGGATCAATCAGTGCAGGAACTAAATCGAGGATCGAGGATCAAAAGCTCAGACACACGTCTCCTCACCATGCATGGGGGAGGCTCTCGCAATCAGAGAAGGTTTGCTTCAAGCAGCGTCTCACAACATCACTCATATCTGTATCCGTACAGACTCTCAAGTGCTCGCAACAGCGATCAACTCTCGCCGGAAGACGACGGAGCTTTACGGAGTTCTCGCCGACATCGACGACCTATCCTTCTCGTCTCTTTCTCCCTTTTCTTGTTGTCGTTTTGTTTACATTCCTAGAATCACAAATGGGCCAGCGGATGTGCTTGCTAAGGCATGTCTTTCAACCCATCTTGCTATGGGCCTGCACTCCACCTAAACCCTTTATCTAAATGAAAGTCTTATGTTGTTCAAAAAAAAAAAGAAATTCATATAACTGTATATATGTTTGATTGGTAAAAGAAAATTATTTAACTAATTCACGTTAATACACATCTGATTTACCTTGAAGCATATTATAGTATGCTTTTGTGGGACATCTTTAAAGAGCTCTCTGTATTTCAATATAGTTTTTCTATTAGAAATATAGAAAATGATATCTTACCAATGTGGTTTGTTGCGAACTGCGACTCAATCCCATCTTCAGTGAGCTGGAAGGGACAAAACATAACACCTGCATTGTTTCTAAAATTTCATAGACAAACACAAATAAACATTAAAAACCTCGAAATCTTATTCAATGCAAAAGAACAAACTCAAAACTAAAATTCGTATACATACATGAGTATGTTGAGAGGGAGATTAAGGGCAAGAAACTGATGGACGAAGGATCTGACGGATTTGATGGAAGAGAGATCGAGTTGAATATAATCAATACGTGCATTAGGGTTCATCTTGAGAATCATCTCTTTAGATTCATTAGCTGCTTTTGTGTTTCTTGCAGCGATAATCACATGAGCACCTCTCATTCCTAACACTCTTGCTGCTTCCAATCCAATCCCACTTGTTCCACCTTTTTCATATTTTGTAACAATTAAAGATATTTAAAAAATATTAATAGCTATATATTTAAATTCAATACAAATATATTTCAATTTTTTTACAAAAATCATATTTAAAGTAATTTTTTATAATTTTAATATAATTCACTACATGTCAAAAAAATATATATATAATTCACTACAAATCTTATTTTGACTTACTTCTAAAATTACGGATACTCACGATAAAAGGAAATATTATCTTTGGTGTTTAATTTGTAGAACCGTTACATTTTGTATGGTTGAAAATGGAAACAAACAAAAACACAATTCCCGACTTTCTCGAAATTCAATTTTAATTAAATCGTCAAGTTGACTTTCTCTTCCACTCTAATCGTATTAACTAATTAACCCTTGAATTTATAGTAGATTTTACCTAATTTTGTATTATTGGTATTATCTTTTTGGCATAGAGTCTTCCACGACACCAAAAAAACGTTAGATAATTGATAATTCATTCTATTTAGCATTATCGCTTTCACGATTTGCAAAAAATGTAAGATGAGATTAGAAAGAAAAAAAAAAGAACCTGTAACGATGGCAGTGAGATGATTGGCATCAATGGACTGAGTGACATCTTCAGCTGTTGAAGCTGATCCAAATCCACTCTTTCCCGCTTTTCCAGTCACCATTCCATATATTCCCATGATCTTTCTCTCTGTTAAACCTTCAAAATATTGCTGGTGAAGAAGAAGATGAACAATAAAATGGAGAAGCAGAGATGATTGAGAGTCTTACAGGTGGATGGTAAGGAGCAAAGGAGAGCCTGTTTGGCTATAAATAGTGTCACGCGTGAGTAGATAGAAGAGTTGCTGTTGACAGGTCCACTAAGTTTATAGCCGGCAGCTAATCAAATTAATGCTAAGATCTCGTTGAATAATTAGCAAAGTACATACATTAACCAATATAGTTAGAGATGAGAGAATCCATGGACTAAGTGAATTGACCTTGGGTGATCAAGTTTCAATCTAAAGGTGGTACCTTTCAATTAATCTATCAACCTTAGGCTTAGACACAATCCTAAACAAATTCTATCTCTAGATGAATGTTCATTCACTAAGATAACTCAAGCATCAAATCTCTTTGGTTGAATATTATCAAAGCAATCATTAAAATCAAGTCTATTAGCCATCTTAACACCTTTAACAACAAATCTCTTTGGTAAAGAGTGTTAAAAGCTTAGGAGAGTTGGTTCAGACATTTCATCAATACTTTTCAGGTATGAAATGTCTAGAGCTCAACCTTAGAGAGACCAACTCTAAAATAGCATTTAGATCACTCTACTAGCAAGGAATAAGAAGGATCTACAACAAAACACCCTAGATCTACACTTAATCACCTTAATCTACCTTAACCCATGAATCCAAAGGTAACTACTCACTACTCTTCATGATAAACCCAAGAATCAAAGATGATTTGGTGTTAATCATGATTAATAATCAAGATAGTCAAGCAAATTCAAGAGAACAAGAAGAAAAGAAACTAAAGATTCAAGTTTTCTCTCTAAAGAGTTCTTGTGTTCTTCATACAAAACAAGATAATCCCCAGATTAGGTCTTAAAGATGTTTATAGATGTCTAAAAACGAGCTGGGTTAACCCAACAAACCTGGGTTAACCCACAAAAACATAGATATTTTTCTCCGTAGTGACCAGAAAAGGTCGCTACCAGAGGTCACTACGCTCTGTAGCGACTTGTCATGCCCGCTACGTGTGGCCGCTAGGATACTTTGGGAAATTTTAGAAGTCTTGAACGCATAGCGACCTCGTAAAGTCGCTATGGCTGGCCGCTGTAGAAGACGCTTCAAATCTAGCGGCCTCTCCATCCCGCTACACACGCCCGCTACGGTACTTATCTTCTGTAGCGACCGGCCTTTGCCGCTACGCCTGGCCGCTAGGATCCTTCAACGACTCATCTACATTCTTTGGGCATCAAAACACTCCTTGTGGCACAGAGTTCATCATGAAACTCCCTCCAACACCTGATAAGGATTAATGCATGGAAATGCAACCTAAACATGTGTAAATGCTATTCCAAAAGACCAATGTGCACAAGAAAGGATAATTAAAACAATGTAAATATGCAAGATATCAGTAAGAAATCAACATAAATCTCAAAATGCCTTGTATAGTTTTCGGCATGTTACTTTCCAAATTCTAAAATTAAGGTTATGCGTGAGATAATGGTTTATCGCTTATTCATGTTTTTACGTTTTAAAAACATGAATTTGATTTTTTTTGTTATTTATAATTTTCATTAACTTTCTCATTTTTACGTTTTAAAAATTAATTTTAACACATACAACTATTCTGTTAAGATTAGACCGAGACATTTTTACCCCAACCCGAAGTATCTACCTAAACCTGAACCGGAAAAAATGAACCGGATTCGAACTCTTATACAGAAATATCCGAACATGACTTTTGAGCTTAGTACTTTGGGTTTGGTTATAAATCAAACCGAACCGAAATCCAAACTAGGATTTGAAGATATATGAAATTAGTTAAATATGTTAATGTTTTTATATATGTTAAGATGATTTAGATATTTTAGAGTTTTCAGAATATTTTTGTAGTTTGTTTTATTTATTATTTTGAATACTTTTTAGTCAATTTAAATAGTTTAACTAATTTTTAATTAGATTTGTGAATAAATTTTATATTTTAATTTTTTTTTGTCAATTTTTGAGGTTTGGACAATATATTTTTGGCCGATTTCATGTATCCAATCCAAACCGAACCCGGAAGGAACCCAACCGAATCTAACCCTATAATTAATAAAATCCGAAAGGGACTTACGAGCTAACATCGAAAACATCAAAAATCCGAATCGAAACTGATAGGCGCTTGAACGTCCAGGCCTAGTTAAGATCGTAACGTCTTTAGAAACAAATGACCGTGACATGTTATATACGTATATGCTATCAACTTATCGTATGGTGAACTGATGATGTTAGCAAGGCTAAAAAAACACACTGTTATGTAAACGCATCATAAATCATGGCCTGAAAAAAAGGAGTAGAGGCTATGACTAATGAAAGATTGACATGTAAATTATAAGAAAGAGTAAAAGAATACCAACATTTTATACCAAAAAAATATATATTCGAATCTCAAAAAAGAGAGCAAGCACAAGCAGTCCTCTATAAAGCGTGTACAAATTTAATGATGAAGATAATAAAGAAAGCTATATTGTATAAGAACAAATAATGACAACCATTAGTTCATGAACCGCCCAATCAATCGATAATGTGAAAACAAACAACCAGACCTGTAATAGCCACTCTCTGCTCTCTATCTCTTTGTGACAGAGCACGAATAACACACATGCTTTGCTTTTTCCTTAACTTTACAACCTCTTTCACCATTTCACCAGTGGATTTAGACAACAGTGTTATTCATGATTGTATAGACATTAAAATGTTCGATAATCGATACTTGATTTGTGCTTACCGCTAGATAAAACCTCCACTTGTCCAAGCTGTGTCTGGTTTCCAGGACCGGCTTAATAGTGTCATGGATCCTGGGACCATTTTTCTTATTTTTAATATAAAAATACATGTATTTTTTTAAAAAAAATCGGACCTTTATCTATTAAGATATAGGAGACCACGGATTGGGCCCAGAGCGGTCGCACTACTCGCCCCCCTATTTAAGCCGGCTCCGGTGGTTTCCCATTATGGCCTACAGATTTCTTATCCCCTGCAGCACTCTGATAATAGCCATCATCTTCTTTATCATCCCAACCAGCCCAACCAGCGTCATCATCCTTAGAAGCTGACACCTTTGGTGCCGCTTCCTTCTTGGTAGTACTATTCTTCTCTTCTCCCCAGTCATCCCAGGAGTTTGAGTTACCATAACCGTTGTGGTGAACACTTTGTGACACTTTTGGTGCTGCTTCCTTTTTGGAATTGCTCTCTTCTCCCCAGTCATCACAAGAACTCGAGTTACGGTAATTGCTTTGGTAACTTGATGATGAATTGGTTGCTGCTTTGTCATCGTAGAAACCGCTCTTGTTCTGTTGATTCCAGTTTGATGCTTCTTCTTTAGTAAACTCTTCAACCTTCTGTGAAGCAATCGCCATCACTCCTTTCATGATTCCCCATGTCCTCTGTCCTATCTCCGTTGTCTTACTCGCAACAACGTTAACGGTCTCACTCACCGTGTTATCTAACCCACCTTCTTTCACCTACGATGAAACAAAAGGATTTTTACTCTACAAGATTCTCGCTAGTATTTGGCAAAAGCTATGCATAGAGACTTAGAGAGCATCTCTAAACAAGACACTAGTTTTGTGTGACATTACATTGTCGGAAACTAAAGCATAGATACCAAACCTTAAAGCTACCAACTATGACTTCAAATCAAACGTGGGTTCCAAGGATTAATGAATACAACCTGAGCCAATGAAACACGTGACATAACTTTGAAGTGAACTCCATGGTTCCTGTCTAAAATCACTCTCGGACTGGTTCCTCCTCTTATCGTTCGATCTAAAAGACTCATCGTTCCCCCAATCATCCCGCCCGCCATTCTTATCACCCTTCGATAAAGGAGGCTTCTTTGTTATGGCATTAACAGGTGGGTCCCTCCCCTCCATGGTGACAATTTAGTGGGTTATCCGAATCCGAACCGAATCCGCAAAGATCCGAACCGAATCCGCAAAGATCCGAACCGAACCCGAACTGAAACTTAGAAATATCCGAATGGGGCTGAAATCTTTGACCCCGAAAACCCAAAACCCGAATAGATCCGAACCGAATCCGAATGGGTACCCGAGCGTTCACCCCTAATCCTTCATTTCATAAAGAATGTTACTTTGACATTTTTCACACATATTAAGAAAATGATTGAAATGTATTAAAAATCTTATTAATTACACATATTCGACTAATAGTATTTGAGATAACTGAAATTATTTATAAAATCAATGCATTTATAATTAATTTTAAGCTGAAAGTTGAATTGGAATTTTAAAATGACAATTTGTTTTGTAACAAAAAAAAATGTTAAAGTGACATTAATATGATATTAAAACAGAGTATACATTTTAATGAGAAAATATAAGGTTGGATCCGACCGGAATCGAACCGGTGCCTCCCGACTGCGTTGGGGATTCTACCACTAAACTATGGACCCATCGTCAAGATTGTTTACTTGCAATGATATAATAAACATGGTAGCCCACGTTTTATTTCTACACATTCACGGCAAGTGCGAGTTTTGACTTTTTTGAGGTAGCTTGGCTTAAAAAAAAAATTTCCACACCAAGAATAGTGCTTCAACAATTGATTCGTTTCCAGTGATTAATAATTGAGAGATAGCATAGTATGTAAAGGTTCATCTTAGTCTCGGACATTATCCTTTTCACAACATCGTTAAATGACCAGTATCGAAATCTCTACCCGTCCCAGCTCACAACAACTATTACTTGTCGATATTCGATTATCAGAAGCTCATACTCCTTCCCACCTTCTAAATGCCTCAATAATTTCTAAGAGACGGACAAGTTCAGATAAAGCTTTTTTAAAACATTCAGATAAAGACAACTTAGAGAGTTGTTAAACTCCCAAATAGAACCAAACCGTAAAAACACAAACGCGATTTAAAAACCCCTAATTGAATCCCCTCAGCCGCCGAACCCGTACAGAGTCCTTCCCTGCCTCTTCAAAGCATACACAACATCCATCGCCGTCACGGTCTTCCTCCTAGCGTGCTCAGTGTAAGTAACAGCGTCACGAATCACATTCTCTAGAAAGATCTTGAGAACGCCGCGAGTCTCCTCGTAGATCAAACCGCTGATACGCTTCACACCGCCTCTCCTCGCTAAACGACGAATCGCCGGCTTAGTGATCCCCTGGATGTTGTCTCGGAGGACCTTCCTGTGCCTCTTGGCTCCTCCCTTTCCCAGTCCCTTTCCTCCCTTTCCTCGCCCAGACATGCTCGAAATGTTTTTGAAATAAGACAAGGATGGTGAGAGGTTTTATATAGGATTCTGTTTTTTTATTTCTAAGGGAGGATACCATCCGTTGGATTGTTTTTTAATCTGACGGTTGTAGCTAGCGATCCGCATGATCTTAGTTTATTGGCCACCGTACGCGACAGCTATTATCATCGATCCGCGTGGTTTTCATTCATTGGCTAACGTCTCTGGGTCGTTGGATCTATTGGTATCAGTAATATAATCTGTCAACCGTGGAAACGACGTCGTTAAAGGTTTTAAACCGGGAAGATGAATAAAAAGGCGCGGGAAAAAATCAAGACTGCATTTTTCTCATTAGGGCATGTTTAGTCGCCCGCCTCACGACGATGAAAACAGATGCACGCTTCCGTGAACGGTATGTTATATAGTCTGAATGAGTATAAAGGGTTTGCACATTTGATTGAAAGTTATAATCAGCACTCTAAACACATTTAATGTGGTAGACTAATTAATATGAGTAGCTAATATAAATGAGATATGATGACTCCGATAACTATAAGCTTCTAAATACGAGTAAACTGTAACACAAGTCTCTTTTTATGTCAACATAAGATCGTTGCCTCCAAGATGCGACCTCGTGCTCTTCCGGTCCAGCACCCAAAGATCGGATCTTGAAGAAGGATATGGAATCTGATTAAGCCTTTTTTGTGTAGATAAGGAAAAATAAAACGCCTCTATCTGTGAAACTAAGCAGAGATGAACTCGCGAAAAGATGAAGCTATAACATGGCCGTGTCGTCCCCAGTGGCGGACGCAAGAGTCCATTTAGACGGAGTCACATAATTTTATTTCATGATATTTAGTTGTAGGTTTAGAAGAGCAATTGTATAGCTTATGAAAAGAAAATAAAAAAAAAGAGACGGGGGCACGTGACCCCGTATGTCTTCACCTACGTCCGCCCCTGGTCGTCCCATCATTACTCATTAGCTACCAAGATTGATCACTGCTCTTTGTGTCTTCGCCAACACACGACAGCGAATCTGACTTTTCTTCTTCCTGGTTTTTTTTTTCGAGAGTGAGGTAGATAGATACGGTCCGGAGTAAACGCCTGCCTTCGGATGCAGCCGTGGATAGTTTCTGCCGTTGCTTAACAGTGACGATTAATGTTTGTTTATAAAATCGATCATAAACGTGTATTCTTATTCATTTTAATTTTTCATTTTGTCGTGCTTTTCATAATACGTTTTTAATTCCACAAATTTAAACAACATTTATATATAATATCCGTAACCCGAAATCTGAACCGAACCGAAAACCCGATCCGTATCCGGTCCGAAATGTAAAAAATATCCGAATGGGCTTGTAAGGTGGTACAAAATATATCCGAACCCGAATTGTTATTAACCGAACCCGAACGGGTAACCCGAAAAATCCGAAAAAACAGAAAAATCCGAAAAATATCCGAAGAAACCGATCCGAATGTCCAAAATAATTTACAATATAATTCTATGAAACATGAATATATACTTCAAATATTCAATTTCATATTTATTTTGATATGTTATCTAACAATAAGTATTTAAAATTTAAATAACTACCTTAAATACTTAATTATATATAAATAAATATATATATATTTTTTATATTTTACTTTTAAATTTTAGATTTTATTTCGGGTATATCCGAACCGATCCGATATAACCCGAATCCAAATGATATATGATTACTTTATGGTTTCTATGATGTGATACAAAACTGACCCGAACCCGATGTGTTATATCCGAACCCGACCCGTACTTGCAAATTTACTGGA
This sequence comes from Brassica napus, assembly GCF_020379485.1. Taxonomy (NCBI): domain Eukaryota; kingdom Viridiplantae; phylum Streptophyta; class Magnoliopsida; order Brassicales; family Brassicaceae; genus Brassica; species Brassica napus. Next base: position 46,225,372 of record NC_063449.1, on the reverse strand, counting down.
ATGAGACCTAGGAGGTGTTATAAAAAAGAACCGAAATCCGAAAAACCCGATCCGAACGCCAACGGATACCCGAACGCCAAAGCCTAATTGTCCTAATGAAAAAAAATCATGGCAGGCTTTGTTATTTATGTGGGCCGTAAAGGTCCAACTTTGTTTAAATAATCAAAATACTTAATAAGCCCATTAATAAGCCCAAAAATAAGGATTCTTGTGAATGTTAACAATTTCTGCTAAATTCTCTTTCTTTTTTTTAACCCCACTCTGAATTATTTTGATCAATTGGCTCCCTTCTTCACCGCCGGCGACCGTCAATTTCTCCGGCTTCTAACAAACACCATCCCTCTCCGCGTACGTTTGATACCGGAAACCGTTTCTGGACTCTCCTTTTTTTTTTTTTTGGTTAGCGGTCGAATCAGTGCGTTTCCAATTCTCAATTGAGAGATCACTTATGAATGATTTGATTCTTTTTTGTTCAGTTTTGTATAATAATGGCGGACACGGAAATGCAAGAGGTAGATGTTGCTTCTGCTGCAGATGATACCAAATGTGTAGAGGAAGAGCCTGAGGATAATAAGACTCTTACTTTGGACACTGATCTTCATTTACCTGAGGCCGGTGATGTTGATCAGTCTGAAAAGAAGATCAGCAGTGATGGTGGCCATAAGGAATCATCATCAACTCCTCCTCAAGCTGCTGTTGAGAGTGTTAAGAAGTGGAAGACTTGGTTGCTCAGTGACTCTGAGGTAATGTGAAGCTTGTGGTCTCTTTGTTGCATTACAAGTTCATTGTTTTTTTCTTTTTCTTTACAGGCCAACGAAGCAGGGAGACAAGAGGAGGATCAACAGGCGTTTATTAAAGAAGTTGAGGCCTACAACAAGGAGAATTTCTTGGATTTTAAAGCTCCCAAGTTTTATGGACAGCCATTAAACTGTCTCAAGTGAGTTGCTTTACTTCTTCGAATATTCTCGTTATTTATCTGATTAATCCGTGTTTGACTTTCTGTATGCTTTTTACTTTGCTCTGCAAATGTAGGTTATGGCGAGCCGTCATCAAATTAGGTGGCTATGACGTGGTGATTATCCTTTCTCTCCCTCATTTAGTTCAGTTGGTTAAAGTTTCTTTTAGGTTATTTATATACTTGTTTATTCCACTGTGCTATGTTTTGGAATTGTGTACTAAAATCTAGTTCTCGTTGGTTGAAAGTCTATGCGTTGTGGTATGCAAAATGCCTATGATTCTTTCTTTCTTTTTTTTTACATAGGTCACTGCGTCTAAGCTATGGCGGCAAGTTGGAGAATCCTTCAATCCTCCCAAGTATGGCTCGTTTTCTTTTTTCTTCTCCAAACTCTGCAACTTATCCGTCTTTGTTTTATTTTGACCTCCATCATTTTGTTTGATTGTCTTATTCAGGACATGTACTACAGTCTCCTGGACATTCCGCATTTTCTATGAGAAGGTAAATTTCTTTTTTTTTTTTGTTGTTGTTTAGACAATTTCTTTGTGCTTATCTTTCTGGAATGGTGTCTGAGACTACCAAGTTTGGTTTTGTGTGTAGCCGTCTAACAGTTTGTCGGACTATCTCTTTTGAAACATTGAATGTTCTGGTTGGTTTCTATGTTATCAGATCATATGGATGTAGATACTTCATGATGATTTGTACTCTTATTTTACAAGTGCAGTCACTCTTGGAGTATGAAAAGCATTTAAGGCAAAATGGTGATCTTAACCTTCCTGGTTTAGCTCTTCTTCCACCTGCCGGCCTTGAAAAGGAGGTTAGAATTTCTTATGGATATGTGCAATTTAAGGATAGTTATCAATGCTCTCATACTCATGATAGTTGAGTTATCTCTGATATTCGTAACATGAGCTAAATAATATGTACACGACCCTACATGCTTCCCCTGTTTCCCTCATTGAAGTAAGGGCACTTATGTAGGCAATTAGCCACCAAGGCTCTGGGTCAGGCAGGGCACGGAGAGATGCTGCAGCTCGTGCTATGCAAGGTTGGCATTCTCAGCGCCTTCTTGAATCTGGAGATGTTACTGAGCCTATTGTTAAGGTATCTATTTAGATCCTACTAACGCTTTATGATTTGCTATGCGCCATGATGCTTTTTGTACTTCTTTTTTAGGATAAAGGCTTGGGTTCTACCACAAAGCAAAAGAACCTCAAAAACATTGGTAATTATTCCTCAAGGAGCTGCCACAATTCTCTATGATTTTACATGGTTACCTAATGCAACCGTGTGTAATTTAATTTTAATATTTTTTTTCAGGGGTGCATAAACAAAAAACACCAACGGGCATGGACCCTGTTTTATCGCATGAAACAGACAAACAGTTAAGAAAGCTAATCATCTCTTAGAGATTTGTGTCTCTTCTGCAAGATCGCTGTACTATGTGCACACAGAGTCTTCTATCCACTTCTGGATAGCAAGCAGTGTCTTCTCTGGGTGGTGGTTATAAGAATCACCACTCGAGATTAAATGAACAGAGAGAAGAATTTTGTGACAGCCCGAGAATGCTAATATGAGCCAATAACAATGTTCTTTCATTTTATTTCTTGTGTGATTAATAATATGATTTTGGCTTAATAGGTCAATCGCCGAGGTTATAGATGTTGGACCACCTGCAGACTGGGTGAAGATAACTGTCAGAGAAACTGTGAGTACCTCAGCCTCACATATGTAATGCATCATTTACCACAGCTCTTGAAACGAGATAGCCTTTGTTTCGTTTTGAATCTGGATTATTTTTGTTATCTTTATTTACAGAAAGACTGCTTTGAGATATTTGCACTGATACCTGGACTTCTTCGTGAAGAGGTAAAAAGCTTCTTTTTTTTCCCTAAAACTCAAATCTCCTAAAGTATCTTGATCAGTTGCTTGTCACATGCATACTAAAAGAGAGATCTATTACTAGTACAAAGAATCTTTGTATACGAAATGTAGTTATTCAGACATTAAGTTGCTTTCATGTTACAGGTTCGAGTTCAATCAGACCCTGCAGGGCGGCTGGTTATAGCAGGCCAGCCTGAACAACTTGACAATCCTTGGGGAATCACACCCTTCAAAAAGGTTTGATTCTTACTCCAGTAAACTAAAGGATAGTTCTGTCTTTAACTTTGAGTTTGGTTTTTGGTAGGTTGTGAATTTTCCAGCAAGAATCGATCCGCTGCACACATCAGCGGTCGTGAGCCTGCACGGTCGACTGTTTGTGCGAGTCCCATTTGAGCAGTGAAAGGAATCTCATCTCAAAAGTGATGATGAGCTCGTTCTTTTTTTTATATGTTTCTTTGGTGATTTCGAACGAACTCTATTTTTCTTTAGAGATTCGTTTGTATCAGAAGGAACTAAAAACGTTAGCAAATGCGACAATGTTACTGTTAACTCGAGTTCAGAAGATTGAAGTAGAAATGCGAACAAAACATTGATGTCTTCCATTAAAGTTAGCAGGAATGTTATGGTTTTCTAAGCATGTATTTGTTTGGGCCAAGTATAATGGGCCTAAAACTAGGCCTCCTTTGCGGCGTGTTGCTTGGGCGATCCATAAATACTCACGCAGTCTGCACTATGAGTATGTATGATACATCATACATGTATCTTTGTTATCATGTATAAATTATGGTAGTTCATTATTAAAATTACATTAAATTTTATAATTCTCTGATCATTATAAATGTCAAATATCAGTACTTGGTAAATACTTATCGTGTAAGACGTTTCTAGTAACCCACCATAATAAACACTCACTAGTAAAAATCTATCGCATAGCCACTACAAAACCGTGGCTATACAACTTAAAATCGTGGCTATACAAAAGATAGCCACGCTTATGGATAGAAAAAAAAACCGTGGCTATAGCCTCGTGGCTAAAACAAACCGTGGCTATTCGTGGCTATTGGCCACGGTTTTGCCACTGCACTTTCGTGGCTAATTTAGCTACGGTTTTGCTACTGTTTTTTTTCATGGTTAAGTATAGCCACGGTTTAATCAAACATATCAGTGGCTATTTTTACACCAAAAAACAAAAAAAAAACAGAAATGAAAACAAAACAAATTTTATTAATAAAATACAAAATCTGTATATAAATTTACATTAATATATTATACATATTAATATATGATACATATATATATATATTTCCGTCGCACCACCTCACCGCCGCACGACCACTCCACCACTTCTCCTTCCTGTGTCATCGTTGCTTCCTCACCGGAGATCCGACCTGCTCGCCTCCATCGTCATCGTCTTCCAGAAATATCAGAGCTCTCTCTCTCTCTCTCTTCCAGCTTCTTCCTCACCAAGCTTGGACCTGCTCGCGCTGTCGTCGTCATCTTTCCAGATCCGATGTACACCTCAGGTGTTCGGTGCTCGTGCAGATCGACCACAACCTTCGCCTCTTCCTCTTCTACTTCATTATCTCACCGCAATCTTCGCCTCTTCCACACCAATTCTCGCCGTTCAGAGACTTCAGCTCCGAATCTGATTTCTCCACTTCAACACAATCGCCTTCGTCTAATATATTTCTCTCTGTCTCCTCTGTCTGTCCTCTTCTGCAATAAACACAAACAGATGCAATTAGAGCTCAAACAACCATAATAGAGAAACAGAGAAGACATCGAAGAAGGAGATGGTGTCGGCTTGAAAAGAAGAAAGAGAGAGAGAAAGCGTACAAAGGAAGAGAAATGAACAAGATTGATTCTTGGCCACTGGATTACAATTAATCAATGGCCAGAAATAATAATCCCAATTTTGATGGATTGTCCAATAGGAAAGGAGGACGCAGATAGAGAGAAGATTGACTGTGAGCCTTTGATTAAAATCAATCAATGGCTGAAAAAAAAACCAATACAATTGTTTTTTCCCTTTGATTTATCTATAGTTATTATATAAATTATATTTGTTTAAATAAATTGATATCATAATTTTATTTTATTTTGTAATTGTAAAATTTGAAATGTTGTATATAGTTTGAGATATATTTATATCTTATAGGAATTATATGTTATTTAAAATTTAAGTTTAGTGTTTTGTGATATAGACTAATTTTGAAGTATGTCGTTTATAGTTAAGATTTGGAATTAAGTATATGGTTTGACATTAACTTTTGAAAAGATTAATTTTTTAGTTTATATTTAAGATTTGGGTTTCATATAAGTTTGAGAATGAAGTTTGAAACTATTGAGTTGAAGAGTGAATGTTTATAATATAGGGTGATAAGTTTAAAATTTGGTGTTTTAAAGTGATGATGTTTATGTTAAATTATTTATAAATTTTGGAAGTTTAAATAAGTGGTGGATATTAAATCCAGGTAAATTAGGTAAATTTTAATCAGATATATTGTTTTGTAGGTATAAGTTTAGGGTATATGTTTGGGGTTTAGGGTATATAATTAGGGTTTTCGACATAGCCATGGAAAAATAGTGGCTACACCGGGGCTAACACTCTAGCCACTAAAATAGATGTGGCAAAAGCGTGGCTAGTTTTTGGCTACTAATTTTTCGTAGCTAAATCGTAGCTATAATAGCCACGTTTGATTTTGTGGCTAAAGCGTGGCAAAATTTAACAACAGTTTTTATGTAATCGTGGCTATTTTTTAAAGCGTGGCTAACTGTGGTTAAATCGTGGCTTTTTTAATTTAGCCACGGTTTTGCCGTGGCACTACAGTGGCTATGCGACAGATTTTTACTAGTGACTGAGCTAGAATAAACTTAAAACCATGCAAGGTCCGACCATGGACGTTCCTGAAATGTTGGGGACATGGACATTTTAGTAAAATTTTAACAATTTTTTTTTTTAACAAAGTTAGAGGTTTTTTTTCTATGTAAATTTTTTTAAAAAAAATCAGAGGTCCTAGTTCAATGTTTCACTTGGCTATGCCCAAGACCATCCATGGTCCCCACATACTGTATCAAGATTCATGGCCTATACTCAATACATATAGTATGTACATAATGTATATATCTACGATCATCATTTTTTTTAATTATTATTTGTATTAGTTCAATCATAGGCATAAATTGTCTATAAAAAAAATTCAATAAACAATAGCATCTACTTTGTTCTCAGTCATGTGTTGCTCAGTTGCATGTAAGGCACATGACACAACCACATGGAAATCTTCAAAAGATAGTCTTATCGCATGTATCTAAAAGGTCGCCAAAGTACAATACCCTTTAATTCTCTGTACATGGTTCATGCCCTAAACTTCCCCAGCTAATAGGAGACAATTCACCACAAATATCTTTTGGACATGCATTGGTCATGTAAAAATTTTCCCATATATATACGAAACTTAAAAAATTAGTATTTGTTTTCAGATTGTCACTACATATTCTCCCTAGGGACTTGATGCATTCCTCATTTTCACACACCTTGGTACTCAAAACCCCACTTGGTTTCAAACCCAAATGTCTTTCATGCTTTTGTTTTGGCAGGTCATGTAATGCTCGTGCTTTCCACCATTAATCTAGTCACTGTATCAATGGAAAAACCTCCTTCTTCTTCAATGGTATGTTTATATCGTTGTAACGTATAAACATTTTTTGTTGTGATATGTTTTTATTGTTGTAACCGCTACCTTTAAAACTTTTTCAAAATTTTAAAATGTTCCTTTTATTTCCGTAAATTTTTAGAAGCGTTATTTCACGATTAATCGATAAAATCGAAGAAAGATTTATATTGATCGCATCGAAAACACACAAAGAAGGCAGTTGATTAAAAACGTATATATCATCAAATAAAGTTCCTAAACATTTTTTATTTGAAGTTTTTCAATATGTTAAAAAAAATGTAGAAGGTTCTTTCACTACATTCAATTCAAAACAAAAAACTATATTCATAATTAATATTCCCAAAATATACAATCTTGAGGATTTCAAATATGTGATAACTAAATGAATGAAATAAAATTGATTTGTTAGTTAATATACATAGTAAAGAAATTAAGTGATTAGATTTCATCGCTATGCCACAAAAGGGATTGTGCATACACCAATATGTTCCAAAATCGCTTGATGAAGGTGAGAATCCCCGAGCTTAAACTTAGGAGGTTCAAAACAGGTTGTCAAGGACAACGAGTTTTAAAGAGGTGGAATGGTTCTCAAACAGAGGATGATGGATTGACTTTTGGTTCATTTAATTTGCAAGTAATCCGGTTTTGTCTTCGTTTCATACGGAGTTTAACATTTAGGCTATGAATTTGTTTCCGCTTATTGGTTAGAAGAACTCGATGACGTTTATATCAGACTGTCAACAATTGTTTAACATAATGAAGAAAATGGCCATTAGTAAGAGTTGAGTTTAATGAATTTATCTTTCTTTTTTGAACACAACATACTTTCATTCAATCTCAACTTGTTCGGTTACAATAAACAGAGGGAATAAACCATATTCTTTGATTAAAATGATAAACTACAATCACAAAAGCAGATAAGTAGGATAGTTCTTCATGAGAAGATGACAGCGAATTCAAGACCAAGGTCAAATGCGTCGATAAAACCTTCACGACCCCTTCACGACTGGAAAGCTGAGAAATAGTCACAAGTGACGTTAACATCCAATCTTCACCTCGGAGAATCGCCGAAACGAAACCCGTTGCATCTTCAGGCCCCAAACGAACCGCTACGCAAGATAGCAAAACGGATATAGATATGGATGGACACTTCCATTTAATGTTTGGAAGGGAAACACTCCTTAACAAGGAGGTAGTGGTTTGCTTCTCCAAGGAGAAGGCTGCTAGTGATGATGAAGTTGAACTCGATGAATCCACCGGCAAATGAGTGAATAATAAACTCTTCGCACAAGAGAAATAAGACCATATTTGCACATCTGTTTTGGTAAAGACCCCAAGGAGATAAGAAACCTGACCTCTTCGGAAAGATGACAGTACAGCGGTTGAAGTGCAGCGACGGGTGACTGGATGAGATGCATTTGGTGAGTGGTGAGTCATCGGCTCAGGCCTCAGACCAACAGATGGAGAGATGAGACACAGCGTAGGAAGATAGCTAAAGCTTTTCCTATTTTTCCTATTTTGGTGCGGAGATGGCGGCGGATCTGGCTTGTGAGGCTCAACTTGGAGAGGATGAATGGCTTCAACCCCAACAAGGGGTGGGTATTCGTCGAGGGGGAGGTGAGCATAGCAGCACGATGATGGTGATGGAAAACGGGAACTGAAACCGGCGAGAATCTCGACGGGTTGGGGAATCCCCCATGAAAAGTCAGATCCGGTGGAACCAGATCTGTAATGAGACAGCCAAGATCTGCGACTCACAAGGACAAGCTTTCTACGGGGAGGAAACTTGGCGTGAGCAGAGATGTTGACAGAGACGGAGAACCAGGTCGGAAGGCTAACGTAAACGGTGGAAACGAAATGGAAACGAGAAAGATGAGAAGAGCTAAAACGGAGGACCCGACGTCGGCGGCCAGAGGGCTCACCGGCGTCGAGAGACAGCGGCTGCAATCGAGTCTCGATACTCGTGTCTGGGAGCTCTATCAGATTACTCCCTCTCTATCTTAACTCTATTATTGTGTTTTTACTCTCTTTTAATGAATTTAACTATTTTCATTTACTTAGTGTTTTATATATTTTTTTCGTTCAGTTGATTGCCTTGCAAAAGAAGCTTGGTCCAAGGTATACTATTATCATGTAAACTTTCATATTCCAAGTTGGTTCGTTTCCAAAACCAATTTCTTCAGATCTAATTAATAACTGTAGAGTTTTAATATAAAAATTTACATGAACTTTGAATCACAAGAAGATATTTACTGTTAACATTCCCAAAATATACAATCCTGAGGATTATTCCAAATATGTGGTAACTGAAAATGAAAAAGATGTTTGATTTGCAAGTTGATATGCATAAAAACATACATTAACTGTTTATCTTTCATAGCTATCCCTAACAAGGGATTGCTCATACCAATATAAACCAAATCTGTGTGAGTGAACTCAATGACTTTGATCAATAAGAAGGCAAGTCATATGACAAAATTTGCTTATAATATCAATTTTTGGGTAGTCAAGCATCTGACAAATAATATTTCAGGGTTCAGCACAGAACCCTAGTTATTATATATAAAAGAAGAGGAAATGTAGATGGTGAATTGTATATCCACTCCAAATGTTCATGATAAACTAAATTCAAAACCAAAAGAACACATTAATAATTAAGAACATGTCATCATGAAATGATTATCTTATTTTCAAATTTAAAAGTTTTAGCTATTTGACATACATATTTTTTTCAAATCTAAAAAGATGGTCTTGAAGCTGCTCCAGCTCCCCAACCAAGCAAATGAGGATCACCAGGAAACTGATCATAACCACTCATATTACCTCTTAACTCTCCCTGACCAGCTCCGGAAGGTGGTGATGCTGACGTAGGGGGCGGTGGACCTCCTCCTCCTCCACCTTCTCCTCCTTCATCTTCCAGCGGCAGCCTCTCAAAAGTTGCGTTAGAGAAGGATGCAGCCATCAGTATCACTGGACCCGAAGCTACGAGCGGAGCCACCACGCTTCCTCCGATCACGTGACCTTGTGCACCGGCGACAAAGATTGACAGACCACCGGCTCCCGGCGGCGCCGGCGGTGGAAGAACCGTGCCAGTGATGGAAAGAATATCAAACCTGCCATGTAAAGTCACAACCCCTCCAGCTCCGGCTCCAACTCCCCCATTACTCCCATGAGCCGTCACCGGCTGCCGGAGAACGACGTTTAACACCACCCCGTTACCACTGAGAACGGAGACACCTCTCCCTCTCCGGCGAGCGTAAGTGTTGACGCTCTCAACTATGTCGGCTCCAGATGAGATTTCAAGAACATGAGATCTAAGCACGTTAGGGCTATCTCTTGTCACAATCACCGGTGGCTTCGGCTTGTTCTTAGATCCCGGAGGACGTCCACGTGAACGCTTCCCCTGAGATGAACCCGAGGTAACCGGGTCAGAATCTGGTGGACCCGGATCCTTGTTGGAGTCAGATTCATCATCTGACTGAGGCTGAGGTTGAAGTTGAGGATGGCGATGAGGCTGAGGCTGTGGTTGAAGCTGGTGGTGAAGCTCAGGCCTAAAGAGGTTGTGAAAGTAACGAGAAGCTCCTCCTGATTGATCGTAAACACCGTCCATGACCGTCGCATCTACTGGTTAATTATTTTCTTGTGGCTCATGTATAAATGATATTGTGAGGGTGAAGTTAAACTTTGGTCAAGTTTCAGTGAGTGAGGAGCCAATAGCTTGAGTTGATCGGTTACACAAACCGACAAAAACATAGCAAAGAGACACAAATCAAAAGTGGTGCTACTTTGTCTTAAGCCCTAACTCGCTTTAGGGCAAGAGAGAAGCAGATTCTTCACTCTAGACGGCGTCGTATTAAGTGATGTGAAACGAATTGGCAAGCTTCAAGTTATTTCTTCTGCTGTGAGAGTAAGTGACTCTGACATGCTTTTGTTGAGATGAAAGCTAAAGAAATAATAGAGATTGACACAACGAGAATTTAGCTGAAAATCATTCTTTAAATTTTTTTTTTTTTTTTAATCTAACACACATAATGTGGCATATTAAAATATGAGTTATATACGTATAATCGCATATTAATAATATAAATAGTCTTATATATATTTCGAGTTTTCACTTCTGGATATATTCGTTTTCTTTTGTAGCTTATAGCTTAAAGCGGAGATAATAGTTCTCTTTTTATTAAAACATAAAGACAAATATTTGCAACTTTAATACTTATAATATGAACTAGATTTTGATCCGCGCTTTAAAAACGCGGGATAATTTTTGTTGTTGATAGTTTATTAACCCGTCGTGTGTTCAATAATTTGTTTAGGCATATGTACGTCTGGTGTCCGGTTTAATTTTTTTTTCACTAATTTGCTTAGGCGTGCACGTTTGTTGACTCTGAAAATGTTCTTCTAAAGCGTGAGATTTGTTTGTTAATTCTTTTTCTTGTTAAAATTTAATTAGAATAAGATATAAAGATCAGTACATTGTAGAATTGTAGAATTGTGTGTTTCAAAATATTTGTAATCTAATTACGTATATAAATTTTATGTTAATTGCATATGTTTGTAAAATAGAAATATGTATTATACAAAATCTACTTATGTGTATAAAACTACTATAATGTTTTTAAAGATAATGAATTTAATATTATATATTAGATATGAACTATAATAGTTCATTTCTGGGTTTTTTATTTTGGTTATAGAATAGCTCATTTCTGGTTTTTGTTAAAAGTTATTTGTGGAATTAGAGGCTGATGATGAAAAAAGTCATGCTTTTGATTTTGAATGATTTGTATAAAATTCCATTTGCTTATTCATAAATCCATATATATATATATATAAATGTTTCTTCTCATAGATGGGTCGTAGGTAATGTTATTAATATATATTCATTGAACATATATATTAATATATATGTTTATTTCTTCCTTTAACTAAAAAAATCCGAACTGTTTCCAAAAATAATGTTATTAATATATCTTATATGTAAAGAAGAGTAAAATCAGGAGTTATTGTTTCTTAACAAATTTGTTTGTTATTGATTCTGTTTATATTTTTTTTAAATATATGATTATTATTAGATTAATTATAATTACAAATTTAAAACCAGTGGCATTCAGTTGTAAATATTTAGAAAAAATTAAAGTTATTTTTAATGTGTACTTCAGTTTTAATAAATTAGATAGAAGATATTTTAGTATGTAACCTTATCCTACTATTTGACTGGTAATTTTTTTTTTCCGGGGGGGGGGGGGGGGGGGGTGAGAGGGGGAAGTTAAACTATTCGATAGATTGCTAAATTATGCATTATTGCTCTTTTTACCTTCTTTTTCTTCTTTGACATCGCATATTGCTTTCCAACGTATTATTTTGAACTTTTGCTTTTCAACATTTCAGAATGCTTATAACTGCTCAGCCGTACTTTTTTGATTAATTAAGAACATTTTATAGTATATTTTTCACCCATATTCCCTTCTCTATGCTGAGGGCGTATATAACGAATAATTTAAGCTAACTAGATAAAGACGCATATAGAATGCTCGAGGCTTTCTTAATATATGAGAGACATTTTGCTTTATGAAAATCTCTAGAAAGATACAAACTCTAAAGCTGATGTTTTAGCCAAAATTACTAAACTTAACCTGCAAAATTAACTATGTTATACCTTAATTAGTTCCATAAAAGACTATGTTATAACTTATACCTTGGAGTGAATTGTTTTTTTTTAAATCTAATATGAAATATGACGACAAAAAATAAGAAAAATAATTAATTATATATCTTCTTTATAAATGAATCGCATGCATCAAAATGTTATATAGTTTGAATGTTCAGCAAAAAAACCCCTTTATATAATGTCAAATCTCCATGCAAATGAAATTAGTGGATGCATATAAATATAGGTGTGTGTGTGAGCTAAAAAAATACATGTCCATATCTAAAAGAATTTGTGTACACATTAAAATATTCGATGATCGAAGCATGTCAGTACTTTTTTTTTGGGCAAACCATTCATTAAATTAAAGTCTAGAAACAAAGTAGCTAACTACTCCGACAAGGGAGAGTTGCAGTTCAGACAAGGCTGACTTTGCAAGGGTATCAGCCCGTACATTCTTAAGCCGAGGAATAAAATGAAACGAGAAGGAAACAAACGAGTTTACTAAAGAGATGATATCATGAAGAACATTAAGGATAGAGATGTCTCGTTCCTTCTTTTTGATCAGAGAAACGAGAGTCTTCATATGTGAAAGGGGAGCATGCAAAAAAAAAGGGAAGGAGAGCATGCAAAATATAGCTTTCACATAGCACGAAACAAAATGAGCAGGTCCGTCCCTTCTATAAGCAGGTAAAGCATCTGTGTTAGGCCACAAAATATAAACAAAACATTAATGCCACATGTTACTGAGTAATAATCTGGTCAAATGATTTAGTAGTCTAATTTGAATTAGCATACAATAGTTTCGATCCTTTTTTTATCCAACATATTTTAATTTTTACCACTCGATGAGTTTATGCATTTTCGTATTGATTGATTGTTACTACTTTATTGTTGGTATTTACATGTATTTATATACGAGGCCACATAATTTTTTTGTGCTTTAGGCCACCCAAAATTTTGGGACGGCACTGAAAATGAGTATCGTGGGACGAATAAAAGAGAAATTGTAAAACATGTAACGACGTTAGCACGTTAATAGGACGCCCACACAGAAAGCAAATGAGACTCGAATCTCGATCAGAGCCGTTCAGTTACTGGACGGGCGCCATCGGACGACTCATGAGGTGGGCGATGAGATCGCACAGTCTGGTTCATCCACACGTGCACGGAGCATAACCACGTGCGGTCAAAATGTCAGAGCACAAGCTGAGCTGTTTTACCACGTGGAAGTGGTCGGAGCATAGGTACTTGGTGCACGTTCCCAATCTGTCTTTATCGGATAAGCGATCTTTAGGTTTTTTTTTTTGCCTTTAAAAAAAAAATTAAAAATAAACCAATCGCGGGTCGCCACGTGTTGGTTGGATCCGCAAACAGTATCAAAATCGTTCTAATTACCAATCTTTATTTGGTGATTTCTGGAAGTGGTTTTTAAAATTTTTGTGGAATCCACGCGTTAGTGGGATCCACGCATAGCTACTAAATACCTTGTTGTCTCGTATTTATTTATTTTTTCTTTATATTTCTCTCAATTCTTTTTTTTTTGTGTGATAAACTCTATAAGCCATCCGTTTTCAAAATTACGAAAATCAACCATCGAACATTCAAGTGTAGAAAATGCAATAGAAAATGATTAATTGCATGAGTATAACATGATGTGAATTTACCACAAAAGATATTTAAAAAGTGATGACGCTATATCATGCAAGTTTTACAGTTACAAGAAATACACGATTTGTTTAAATTATAGCACTGGTCGAATCTCCTAAACTGCAATTTCAAATTTTATTTGACACAACTTGCTTGAACTAGTGACATTCAGAATATTTAAAGATTAGTTTATTGTTAATGCATAACCTCCAGTCTCCACCATGTTTTCCTACAAAACTAATCATATCAAGTACTGAAGTACATCACTGAACTAGAACATTTGTGATAAACCTATTTATACGAAATTTTTTTTTTTTGAACTTAACTAGTTATAAGAATATTATTTGTATATTTAATTCAGTCGTTTGAAACCAAACACTTGTAACCTGCGATGGACCAAATCTATTCATATAGTCTTGTTGGACCTCACCTTGCATCATGCAGTGCATCAGTTAGTGGCGATAAGATAAGTACTAGGTACCCATACAAAATTGAATTATTTTCCATCCTTATAATCCACGTGGTAAATATATCGTTTGATTAAATGTTGAATTGAAATAATCTTTGGGTCCATGCATAAATAATCTTGTCGGTCTGTATGTATATATTTTCTTGTTAAAAAGGTTGGAGTTAGGGGATGAATCGAATACTTGGAGTCTATTTGTTCCACAATGTATGTAAAATGCACTGTACACATTACACATATTAAGATGGCTGATTAAAAAAGAAATGTGACAGAAGAAGATAATTATGAATTTGGAATTCATTGATTTTCTTATATTACCTTTTAAAAAGCAGAAAGTAAACAAGAATATTGGGGGACAGCATTTTGGACTACACACTTTCTCATCATTTCATATAACTTTGGCGACTTCTTGTGATGCCACTAACCCAGTAACCCCATCCACCAATTATCATGTCTTTTCTTTACTAATGTAATCTCTTTAATATCGAAAAGGGTAAACTCCATTGAGTTTAATGCTTTTCTCAAATTGTTTTTCATCAACATGCCTTTGTTTTTTTGTATTTAATCATTCAGATTTTAACAATCTTGGCGAAAGATAAAGTAAACTAATACAAAACATTGGATAGTGAATAAACAAGACCAGGCTGATATCAATGTTACATTGTCGTCATCCACCAATATTCGAACTGGATTTCATCATTATCTCTGTCATATGATATTTTCTGTCAAGTTAGATTATTTTATCAAGAGTTTGTTTTGAGTTTTTTGATGTGACATAGTATATCAGTTGTTATGTTATTGTTTTTGGTAGACAATATTGAATAAAAGAAGTCTTAGACGGAAAAAAAATGTATTTTCGCAAGAAACTAACTTCATATTATATACCAATGATTACAAAGCCTTCATATATAAATAGCTGAGTTACGTGTATATAAACTTCTACATAGAGGAGAAGGATATGCGCCTATTACCAAAGTGGCTCGAGAAAAGAAGGCCCACGTGTTGACCTATAAAATCATTATGGACTTTTGTAAGTTATTGTCGAGAATTTAGGCCCAGGTAAAAGACTTACACATAGACATACGTTAACGAAACAGTTCGGCCCATGAGTACTAAGAGTGACCCAATACCCACTTAAAACGATACTGATATCCATCCAATCCTAATTGAGTTTTGACGACTCTCATCATGGCCGTGCAGAAGAAACTCTACTTGTTTATATTTGAAGACCAATACAGTCACTTTTTCAAAATATAAAATCTGAATCGCAGTCATGGAACCTAATATAAAAAGCTATTGATCATTTGACCTAGTGGACCACAAAAGAAACACGTTCTTTTATTTTTTTTCTCTTAATCAATGCTAGAGGGTCAAGTGTCGACCCAAAGATGGGAATATTATATATACATATAGGTGGATGAGTCTTCTGGAGGAAAGAAGATTCGTATCTTCTTAGTTCTTACCACTTACCAACTACTAGAAGAGAGAGATGTCCCAACGCACATATATTTCGTAGTTATATAATAATAAAAATAAATTAAACAAACAGAGACAAAATCACAGCAAGTACGCACTCATATCCTTAAACGCAACTGCATACATGTTTTCCATCATCATATAGACAAGACACAACACTTGCTAACAAACACAAGGCAAAGCTTAGACAGATCAAATAGAACATGAATTATCCATGAGTGAGAGAAAGAGAAGGAGAAAATGACAATCACAATTCTCTCCCTCTTAATCCCCACAAAAAAAAAAGAAAGTTTAAAAGTCAAACAAAAACAAAAACAATTTTAATTTTTATTGAACAAAAGAAGACAAGGGGTACGTACGCACATGGCTTAGTGTGTTCCGCCAGAGAGTTGAGTTGTAAAAAGCCTGCCTTCTTTACATTTTTGTCCTCCTTCGAGTTTTGGGCCAGACAGAGATGATGATGATGGTTCAGACTTCAGATCATGTTGTTGTCGTCGTCGTTGCTCCAGTGATGTCTCTGCTGGATCTATTGTATTTCATGTGACTCTTCACAAGTTGTCCAGCTGCTATTGCTGACATTAGTGATAACTCTCCCGCCAAAACTGCTCCCGCCACTATCGTCGCTAGCCTCCTTGAGTTCATCCCCGGCGCCTCCTTGCTCGCTCCTTTAACTCCGAGCAGGTTCAGACACGCAGATTGAGACGCAAGCTGTGTTCCTCCTCCCACTGTCCCCACCTGAATAATCCAAAACCAAACCATTAACTATTAATTAAAGAAACTCTAAAAAATAGCTTCAATTTACCTCAATAGACGGCATAGTAACAGAGATATGGATATCTTTCCCGTCGTTAATGGCTTCCATCATTGTGATGCACTGAGAGCTCTCCACGTTTTGAGCTGGATCCTGACCAGTCGCTAAGAACACAGCAGAAACAATGTTGCTGGCGTGAGCGTTGAATCCACCTAGAGACCCTGCAATAGCAGATCCCGTGAGGTTCTTGAGCATGTTGAGCTCCACCAAAGAAGCCACGCTCGTTTTCAACACCTTGTTCACGGTCTCTCCTCTGATCACCGCCTCGCAAACAACTGATTTGCCACGTCCCTCGATCCAGTTCACAGCAGCTGGCTTCTTGTCCGAACAAAAGTTACCTGAAACAAATAAAACACACAGAAAAAATCAAATCTTTAGCGCTTCATAGCTTCTCAACATAACATCAAACAATAAATCTAGAGTCTTTCAAGGAACTCACCAGAGATTCCAATGACATCCATATCGGGAAAATCTTCAGTAAGAAACTCAAGAACATTCTGAACACCTTTGGATACCATGTTCATCCCCATAGCATCACCAGTACTACAACTGAACCTCACATAAGCATTCTTCCCAGCGAGCGTGCACATAACACTCTGCAGCCTCGCAAATCTACTCGACCTGCATCCATCCACAAAATCACTTCTTTAGTCCCTAATAAGAAGCTTCCATGCAAATTATATAACACAAGCCTGAAGCCAGACCTGTTGAAAACAACAGCCAGAGTCTCAAAGTTCTCCGGACTCTCCAAGAAAAACTTGAGCTCAGAAGCTCTCCTCGCCGAAGCAAACCTCACAACAGGCGCTCTCGTCATCCCATCCTTAAGCACAGTACTCGTCGCACCACCGGAGACGTACATAGCCTTACACCCTCTGTTAGTACTCGCCACCAAGCACCCTTCCGTCGTCGCCATCGGCACAGAGTACTCGTAACCATCAAGCAGCAACGGTCCAGCGATCCCCACGGGGATCTGCACGTATCCCACAGGCATCTCGCAGCATTGCCCCAAGATCGAATCGTAATCGAATCCATCCAACGGCAATCCTTCAATCGACCTCCCGGTAAGCCTCTGCAACGCTTCTCTCCTTATCGACGCCGCCCGCTTGCAATCTCCGAGGCGAGATTCGAGCGAGTACGAAGGGATCGCCCCGTCGAGCACCGATTTCACGATCTCCTCGTCTTCCTCCGGGAGAGGATCTAGTTTAGCGACGATCGGCGACGGAGTAGGGCAGGTGGCGAGGCGGTGGTCCTCGTTCACGAGGTAATCTCGATCGGAATCGTTGGAATCGGCGCGTGAGATGAACGACTGGACGAAATCGATGCCGAAGAAGCCGAGGAGGTAGATGAAGGAGGCGATGAGGGCGACGATGGCGCCGAGCTCGGTGATGGTGACGACGTGGAGGGGGGTGTTGTAGCGGATCTTGTCGCGCCAGCGGTGGAGGAGGTAGTAGGCGACGGAGAAGAAGAGGGTGAAGAAGACGGCGTTGGTGAGGTAGAGAGGGAGCGGGAGGGCGTCGGAGGCTTTGGGACGGGGAGAACGGTTGCGATCGATGTCGTCGTCATCGGAGGGAGGAGGGGGAGAGCGGTTATCGAGGAACCGGTTGGGGTTAACCGGCGGTTTAGGAGGTCTCCGTCGGATATCCATTAATTAAATAAATATCCAAACCGAAGCGAGAGGGGGGGGGGGGGGGGGGGGGGGGGTGCGGTGAGGTTGGCGTGATTAGTGTGGAGAGGAAAGCAAGGGGTGAGAGAGACTAGCGCTTTTTATAGCAGGCGAACACGCTTTTCTGTTTCGACACAGCACCTTTTTTTTCCTCCGAGTTCGTCTATTATTAGGCTTTTTTTATTCAGATGAAGAATAAAATTCAAATAAAATTAGTTGTCATTTGAAGGATATAACCGAAAAAGTAAAAGTTTATAGCGTTGAATAACTGAATCATAAAAAGTTTTCTATGTGGTGCTGTAAATATTTATTTTTTCCTCGTTTTTCTTAAAATGAAAAGGTTGAATGAAAGTGATTTTATTTCAAATGGTTATTATCACATTAACATTCATTTTAAATAAAAAAAAATTCAAATCGAAATTTTGATTGCATTATTTATTTTCTATTTTAATAAAACAAATTGATCTGTTTTATTATTTGGAAACAATGAACCTATATATTAGAACTTTTAAATTTGTAGACCACAAATTTCAGTAGTTTTATTCACAATTGGTTTCAAACTTAGCACGTATATTAATCCATTTGAGTTTGAATAATATATGGATTTCTTTTTCTGAAAAGATATATTTACGCGTTGTAAACTTGCATGGTTTTCTGAAACAAAAAAATTATATTGACAAATATTCTTAGGAAATGTAATTTACAAACAAATGAATATTGCTTGAATTATGGTATAAGCTATTTCTCAAACATGTGATGTCTCAAAATTATGTAAGAATAATGAAGTATAAAGTGAGTAATAATACGGAAAAAAATGTAAATGACAGCAGCATAAACTAGATAATTCTAAAAATAAAATAAGGGTAGTTGATTTGTCCTGAAGCAGTGGAGGCCACATTGTGTCACGTTCAACGATCTGGTCGACACTAGAGCTCGCTCGAAGTAAGCAAACAAATTAAACCAACCATCCCTTATGTTAAATAATAACTAAAAATACTATTAAAACCTTTTAACTACTCTTATATTAGTATACTAAGTTAAGATATACGCCTTGCGCGGAATCAACATTATATATATAAATTATTTTATGTATTAAATATTTTTACATATTATAAAACAATAAATATATATTAAATAATTAAAAGTCAGTAACTATTAAAAATATAATTAAATTGGTGCGAACATATAAATCAATTGTATTAATCCAAATTTTTTTTATTTGATAGGATATGTTATTAAATTTAAATGATACTAACATAGATAATATATTTTAGTATATTTTTAATATTAATGTCTATTAAATGATGATTTCTACTCATATAGTTTTTTGATCATTTGTATATTTTATAGAAAAAAATTTAAACTACTGATAACAAAATTTTCATTGTGGGATTAATAGTTTTACTAATTTAGAATTAAAAAAAAATAAGTTGTCAATGATCGTTCAAAACTTTTATCAAAAAAATTGTTCAAAGTAAATTTTGAAACTAAAATATTGTATTTTATATGGTTTATAGTTTAATTTAAAATGATATATATATTAATCTTATTAATTAATTAAATTAGACTTTTTACTTATATAATTTTTGTAATCATTTGTATTTTGTCATAACAAAAATTTTAAACCATGAATAATAAAATTTGAATGTGAGACTTTTAACAGTTTTAGTAATTTATAGCCGTTTGTAAAAATTCAAAATATAACATATACATAAAAATCTAAATTTTTATTATAGGGTTATTGTGGTTATTTAATTTATTTAATACCTTAAAATTAAACAAATATGATAGAAGATACACTATTTTTTATCAAATCTTTATTATTCAAAATTATTAATTGCCATATATACTTTAGCCACATTAGACAATTCCGTAAATTTTATTTAAGGAAATAATAAAGTACATTAATGATGAATTTATTGTTAGTTTAATAAAAAACTTATTATATAATTAGATGAACAAACATATTTCTCTAATGATTCTAAGAATCATTCTAGTGATGACATGTGGATACAAAAAGAAGTTGTAATGCTTCTCAAATAATAAAATAATATATAGGGGATTTTGGTTTTATATTTTCAGATTCCTTCGCACAAACGTACAAATCTTTTCTTTTGTTAATGTCGATAAGCTTGATGATGTGTTTTATTTGGACTATTACCAAACTATGGATAATCCGTGTCTACCAAAACGCTGTCGTTTAGGACTAAGGAGATTCTTATATAGTCTTCCTCACTTCATTTTTCATAATTTCATATCATCAATCTATCGCCTGAATGAATGATTGACGTATGGGTATGGACTCTCTCTCTCTCAGCTTCTTACTGATTCTTAGGCTAACTTTGCGACTGTCTATACTTGTGTCAGATGTGGTCCTCTTTTGTCCTGTAGCATGACTTCTTATGCGTAATTAAAGTCCAGTCAAGTTACTTAAAACAACCCCAGAATGTTGCCGTTTCAATGATCTGTGATTTGTAAAACGGCCATTCAAGAGAACTTGTGCTATGTCTTATTTTGGGTTTGATTCTCATTGTCAATGCTTGTAACAAATGTCCTTGTTTTGATTAGTAAAGGTGTACTTTGAGAGTCTTGTACATTTATTTCAGGTTTCTACTCCCGTTTTATAATACACAAAGTTTTGATTCTTTTCGCACATTAAGAATTTTTTTTTTTTTTTAAGACTATTAAAAATATAATTTAAAATTGATTTATCTAACTATAAACAAAAATAATAAAAACATAATTAGTTACACAGTTTTTGATAAAATTAAAATTATCTAATAAATAAAAGCATCATCTATTCTGAAAAAAACAAAAATCACCTAAAACATCATCTATTGAAACAGATGGAGTATTAATTACTTGAAAACTGACCAGAGTCATTGTGCTGCTTACTGTTATGTCTTGTAGTCTTGGGAAATGGTTTGCCTTGTTTGGGTCACGTGAACATTATGTTAGTGTTCTTTGACACTTCTCAACCTTCCAATTGTCACATTTGTTTCCACAGCCTGAGGCTAAGTTGCTGTTGTGTTTTAATGTTACTACTTGATTTTTGGACGGTAGGTTTGATGTGAAAGCTTTGTATATTGAAAAATAATTGTGGAGAGAGTATCTCCCATTGCAATCAGGTTCTCCAGTTGTGTTGAGTCTTATTTTTATTATTTCTTCCCTTTAATCGACTTTCTTTAAAGTGAATTGTAATCTGATGTTCCTTTGTTTTTAATAGATACCCGCTCAATTTTCCCTGCAACTACTAAAGAACATTGTGAAGTGGGTTTAAGCTAAACCATATGAGAAGGTTACTAAGCATTGAGATGTTGCCACCAAGAGTATAGCTTATGTTGATTCCTTCAACTTGGAAGAAAGATTTGTACCAGAGGGGATCGTGCAACACCAAAAACCCTAAGAAAGATTTTTCTATCATTTACAACATAGACAAGCCCTTACCTTAAATCTTTGCATCTATATATGTGCCCTCTTCCATGTCTAAAACTCTATGGTAACTAAAAACAGTGTGTGAAGAACAACTCATGGGTACACGCATATCTAACCTAGCTCAATCTGGTCAGTGATTATATTAGTAGTTCTGTGTCTCGTGGCAGCGTTTATATCTCCTCAGTTTCTACCAACTTGGCTTCTTATAAAGAACCAAAGTGCACGTTTTGTTCACCTTTTGATTTTTTTTTTTAACATTTGACGACTTTTCTGACCAATAGTGTTAGAGAAAGAAAAGTAGTCAGAGATCCATACTGACTGCTAAAAGACTAAGTTTCCGAAAAAGAGATCCATAATAATGCAGTCTTTTTTCTCTCTTGATTTTTTCTCAAATAAAGGAAAAGTCTATCGCTTGGAGAAGTGTGGATGATAAAATTCAAAAGTCTTTTTTATCCTACATACTTTTCTCACATGCAGAGGATGTTTTCCCCTCTTAATACTTTTCATTTTTAAGATTCTCAAAAATGTAAAATATAGACGAATAAATAACTAAAAAAATATATACAAGCCATAATAAATGCTTAGCAGAATTTCAAAATTTTCTTTCAAAAAATTATTTCATTTTAATGTTTGTAAATATGAACTGCAATCTTTATCCACCTTAATCCCTCATAATTCTACGCTTTTACAGTTAAAGAAGTTGGTTAAAGTCTGATATGACTTGTGTATAAATAGGTGTGAACCTTTTTCTATTTCGTTCACTCCAAAGAACATTCTTAAAGTTGCTTAAAGAGAGAGAGAGGGGCGTCAATGGCTGAAAAGCAGAGGATCTGTGTTACTGGTTCAGGAGGATATATAGCTTCGTGGCTCGTTAAGTCTCTTCTCTCCCGTGGCTACACTGTCCATGGAACCGTTCGAGATCCTTGTAAGCAGGAAGCAACATCCCAAAATAATTTATCTCATATTTTCTATGTTTACTTTGGAGGAGACTTCGGAACTTTCTCTGTTTTCTTCATTGATTATTGATATGTTCTCAGGTGGTCGAAAGAACGACCATTTGAAGAAGTTAGATAATGCTTCAAAGAATCTTAAGCTTTTCAAGGCAGATTTGTTTGACTATGAAGGTCTTTCTTCAGCTATTTCTGGTTGTTATGGTGTTTTCCATATTGCTGGTCCTGTGCCTTTTGAAGATGTTCCTCTCACAGAGGCAAGTGCTTGAGTTTTGCATCTTTTTTTTCTATTTTGTTTATTTCTTGAATTACTAACCGGTTTTAAATCTAAAAACATTCAGGAACAACTGATTAAACCAGCTCTCACTGGCACCAAAAACGTTCTAGAAGCATGTACAGAAGCTAAAGTGAAGAAAGTTGTGGTTGTATCATCGATTGCTGCTGTTGTTTACAACCCAAAATGGCCTAGAGATGTTGACGTGGACGAGAGCTGTTGGTCAGACACTCAATACCTTTACTCACGTGAGGTAATGTAACTTCTGCTTCTATCACCGAAGTTTCACGGTTTGGTTGGTCCAACGAAAAACAAAAGACACATTAAGCTCCACGGTTTAACTAATTATATCTAATTTAGTTTAGTCAACACAAGTTTATATGTTCTTTGGATTAACGAAGTGTTCGTGCTTGTGTAAGTTCAGTATTCAAAATATCTTGTTCGTTTTCCACGGTGCAAAATCTGAGGATCTCGGGGTTATTGTTTTCTTATAAATAAATAAAAAATCTCAGGGTTATTGGTCATATTACTTTCTTGCCAAAACCTTAATGGAACGTGAAGCTATAGAGTGGAGCAGAACAAGCTCAGCTGATGTTGTTACGGTCTGTCCCTCGGTCGTCATAGGCCCTAGGCTTCAGTCCACGCTTAACTCTAGTAGCTTGGGACTACTAAATTTTATAAAAGGTGATGTAATCATATTTTTCTCTAATTACATATAGTACTTGATTTTATTTAACTCATGTTCTTGAAAGTATTTGATGAACTGGTGTGGTCTCAGGCGGTGTAATATCCTTGTTGAGTGACCAACTCTATCTTGTGGATGTACGTGATGTGGCTGATGCACTATTGCTGGTGTATGAAAATCAAGAAGCAAAAGGAAGATACATATGCAACTCTCATTCACTTCACAACAATGATCTTATGGAGAAGCTGATGAATATGTATCCTAACCGCAATTTCCCCAAAAGGTAGGTAAACCAACGGATTCCTTTCACAAATCTTGAGATCTCTGGTCTGATTTGATCAAATGTGTATATAATGGCAGTTTCAGTGAGAGAAAGGAGAAGCAAGTGAATGAGAATATACTTCGAATAAGTTCAGAGAAGTTGAAGAAACTGGGGTGGAAGTTTAGGTCATTAGAAGAGACCATTGATGACTCTGTTGTGAGTTTTGAAGCTACCGGTGATCTTCCAAAGTAATAAGCATAGTGAAAGGAAGAGAGGCTTCATCTTCTTCACTTCCTCAGTTATATTTTACTCTTGAAATAAAAAGTGATTCCATGAAAATGCTTTTTTCACCTCCTCAAGTCTACTATTGTCTATATGTTCTTCTTTGGTAAAAGAAAAATCAAATTTAATTATGCCGTTATAAGCATCTTAATATAGTTGACAACGGACCACAACTGTCACTAGCATAAGAATCCCTAGCCACTGATTTGGGATTCACCGAGGACGAGCTTTCATCTACACTATCCAAAATCGATTAAATGTTGTCTCGTTATAATTTGAATCCGAAAGGATAATAATCAACAAAATAAAATAAAATAAAGTAAGATACTTTTTTTTTTTTTTTTTTTTTTTTTTTTTGCTTCGGACCAAACACAAGTTCACATTATGCGTAAACGGATAACGACAAGACAGATATCGATAATTGCAACGTTAATTACATAATTAAAAGAATAAATTAACGGGCCCCATGTCATTTACACTGGCCCAAAAACAAAAGGTATCTCTATTCTCTCTCCCTCTCTCTGTCTTTCCTCTTCACCATCATCATCATCATCATCATCATCGTCATCAACAACTCGTTCATCATCATCATCAGTCACCACCACCAATGGAATTCCCCAAACGAAACCTCCTTTTCCTCGAATCAATTCACCATCATCATCACCATCTCTGTATTTTGCTTTAATTCCCTCTTTCTATCGTTGTGATTTTTTTTTTTCCAGTAATAGAAACCCTAATTACACCGACCGACTTTGTCCTCTTGTCTGGCCCATTACTCTGCTTTTGCTTTTTTTCGTTTTTCCCGGGAAAATTGATCCCTTTTCCTCCTTTCGTCATTATTAGTAGGCAATCACTCATCTTTTAGTTTTTTTTTCTTTCTTCTCTCCCTCACCATCTCCGAGTAAACCCTAGAATCAATCTACCCCCTTCTGGATTTCAAGCTTAATCATTGTAATTACGTCTAGGGTTTACTCGGTCTCCACTTAAAGTTTGATCCTTTGTTCTATAAAGTTTCCATTTTTATTTTGATTCTTCTCTCTCTCTCTCTCTCTGTCTCATGGCGTATCAACCGGTTCCGGGTTCTGGGTTTCACTACTTGAACTCGCCGTTCGGAGATACGACGTTAACTAAGGTTTTCGTCGGTGGCCTCGCTTGGGAGACTCAGAGTGAAGCCCTTCGTCGCCATTTCGAGCAGTACGGTGATATCCTTGAGGCCGTCGTCATTGCTGATAAGAACACCGGCCGATCCAAAGGATACGGCTTTGTGAGTCTCTCTCTCTCCTTCATTATAATGACATCTTCATTGATCCAATGACATGTAGCTATGGAGGATCGTGTGGGTTTCATCACAGGACATAGGAAGTTACTTTATTTGAAATGTCTTTCAGTTTGGACTTTGTTGTGACTCAAAGTGTTCTGTTTCTGGTCCTCATATGGAGGAATTTTAGGTGACTTTTAGAGATCCAGAAGCTGCTAGGAGAGCTTGTGCTGACCCAACTCCTGTTATAGATGGTAGACGTGCGAACTGTAATCTTGCTTCCCTTGGTAGACCTCGGCCTCCGTTGCCCTATGCATTGATACCTAACATCCCTGGTCAGTCTTCATCCATGCCCTTTCACTCATTGAGTCTGGCTCGTAGTGGATCATTGCTGTTGTAGATTTATTTACACGTAGTGCATCGGTTTTCTTTCTTTGGTTAGGAAGCTTAAGACCTGCTTCCCCCTACATTGGAAACGTGCAGGGCCCTCGTGGTTCACCTTTTGGAAGTTATCCTTATCAGCAACCACTTCCATATAACTACCAGCAAGGACTTGTTTATCCTTATGGGTAATTTAATTCAATTCTAACCTCACACATTGCACTAGCGTCTTGGTTGAGTTGGTTCATTAATGTGTTGCTAATGTTTGTTTTATTCTCTCTGTCTCAGGGTGGCTGCATATGGACCTGAGTACATGTACTCACAGTCACAGGTTAAAAATTGCTAAAAACACTTGCTGTTATCTCTCTTGTAACTTTGTTTACATCTTGTCTTGTTGCATGGTTTAGGGGTTGTATGGTCCATACATGGGTCAGCAGTATCTTCAGGTCTACGGAGTACCTGGGGCAGTTAACACACCAGTTTATCAATACGGACAATTTAATCAGACTGTTCCCAGTGGCCAGAGCTATACAGCACTTCAAGGATATTCAGTTCCAGGAAGCCATGTTCTGCAACTTGGTGGACCCACTGTTAGTGCCATGACCACTTCATCCATGCCTGCTCTTCAAGCTCCATACCCTCCAGGCCCTGCTCCAGCACGGTCACATATCATTGTTCATCCCCCTCAGTTTATGCAGAGTAGCAGTTCTGACCAAACAACAAGGTGAGGATCAGTTCAGTGCTTTCTTTATCTTGTGAAAAAGTAAACGCTTACATGATAGTAATGGTTTCAGCTATCCTTGAAGACTGAGGAGAAAGGAGGAGCCAGCGAAAATTGCTATTTCAATGGTGGCAGCAGCAGAAGCTTCCTGTTTATTTTAAGTCGTCAAGTTATTTATCTTGCATCTGAAAGGTTTGTGTTTCTTATCAGACACTATTATTAACTAGCATCATCATGATTCCTAACGCCAAGATCTTACAGGTTATATAAAATAGTCTTGCTCACTGGAAGGGCGCAGAAAGAAAAAGGAAAGTGGGAGTCTCAGGGTTTGTGGCTTCAGTTTTCTTACTCATCCATCAATGTGCAAAGATGCTGCTGGCTCAAGCTGGGTTTGAGTTTGCAGCCTTGCAGGAATGATATCGGTTTTCCCTAGGAGGGGTAACCGTTGGTAATAAGTTGGTGTACTATATAGTAGACACACATACACAAAGCATATACATACTAGAATCAAAATCTGATTCTTTTTTTTAGTCTTAAGTCGTAATACTCACTACACTTTCTTCAGGTACAGGAGTGTAGTGAGTAAACATTCATAGGTATATTTGTCTCCAAGTCCTGCATTGTGTAAGTAAAGCATGTTTATATATCCTTTAGTTGTGTAGGGTTTGTATGTTTCTTCCATTGTCTGAACACACTGATGAATGATTGTTATCCAAAGCTTACTTCAAAGTATGGAGTCAGTTTTTTTTTTTTATCTCAGAATTTGATTGAAAGAAGTGTTCAGCAAACAAAATGTTTGGTTCTGGTGATTGTAATGAATGACATTCTTAGATGAATTTGAAAGACTTGACTGCCTGCAAAAAACAGAGGAAAGAAGTCATAAGCAACAGTCTTTGGTGAAAAATCCTTCATTGTTCACTTCTTACCTTCTGGATCTTGGAGCTTTGATCAGCAGATTCTTCATCTGTAAACTGTAACAACAGTAGATGATCATTATATATCAGACAGACAACTAACTAACTAATCATAGAGGTTGTTGCAAGAATAGGACCAAAACTTACTTGTCCTGTGACAGTGTACAAACGGTTGTACCAACCGTTTGTTGCCATCCCAATCGCAGAGTACAAATGCTTACGAGCTTCTCCAGGGTTTTGTAATGTATACTCAATGTAATAGAATCCTAATCACATACATAAACTTGCGTCAACAAAACAAAGCAGATTACATCAAAAGATTTTTAATTTCTTTAAACCTTTGGAAGATCTGCTATCAACTAGCTTTGCAGTCACTCCTGCTGGTTTCTGCCAGCTTCTATCCAATCCACTGACCTATAACACATACATGTCATATTTGAGAACTCTGTGTTAGAAAGAGAGAGGAGATTGGTGTAAGAGAGAGAGACTCAACCAGTGTTTCGGCGAAAGCTTCGACCTTTCCAAAAGACTCCATCCTAGTGAAGTCTGGTCCTAGTCCAGTGATCGCTACACTCACTGAGATGACGAGAAAACCATATTTCACATATCAGTTAGAACATGTTTATTGTAGGTCTCTTAGGTTGAATCTCTTAGCGTAATATAAAATACGGTCTCTTAGTTTTTAACTAAAAAAGCTAAAAAATTTCTTTTAAGATACGGTCTCTTAGCTTAGACCCAACCAAAGAGACCTGCAATAAACATGCTTTTAACTCATGGTTTACTGAACAAAACGAAAGAACAAACACAACTTCTTACCATTGTAAGTTGAAGTGTCTTCAGGGTAGAAAGCTGTGATAGACTTGAACCCGTTGGGTTCTGCTGCTTGTCCCACTTGCCAGTCTTTTGCGTGAAAGCAATTAGATACGTTAGCTAATCATGTTGTGGTCGTCACTAAGTATCTGAGTTTTGATATAGTTTTTTTTACCTTGTGGAATTGATATCTCGAAGTTGTTGGCTTCATCTGTGTACACACGGAAAGCCTCTGAAGCAACAATACTTGTCTCTGCAAATGCAGGTGAAACGACGAAAGGAAGGAAGAAAGCAGAGGAAGCTAGCTGTAACATGACTTCCCTTCTCTTCATCCCAACTTGATCTCTACACCTGTTAGAAAACAAAGACCGAGACTTTAATGGGATTCAGAACAAACCCAGATAAAGAAAAAGTAGTGTTCATCACTGTCTTACAGAATCTGATGATGTTCCTGAGCAGAGACGAGAGCAGGAAGTGATGTGCATCTTCTTGAACCTGGAAAAGCAATGGCTCCCAAGGATATGAGTTTTGTGAAAGAACGACGATGAAATGGTGAAGTGGCGGAGTGATCTTACTATAGCGAGTGGAAACGCGGGGATTCGAGAAGCTCTGTGGAGAAGAAAGCCATGGAGTAATCGCTGCCATGTGTTTCAAGATATGTCTGCTTCTGAGAAATCTATTGCCGGTTTGGTCTTTCTACTCTTTTTTTTTTTTTCTTTAATTCTAAAATTTTATATTTTGACTATGTGAGTGAGACATTACTTATTTATATTTTTTTCTAAATTATTTAAATTTCGAAATATAATTTTTTTTTGTAATATTCTACAATCTAAAGTTATACATTGCAAGTTATATACTGACAATGTGAGTGAGATATTACTTATTTATATTTTCTGAATTATTTAAATTTCAAAATATAATGTTTTGTAATATTATACAATCTAAAGCTATAACAAGTTAATAAATGAAATAATCGTGACTTTTTTCATATGTATAAGTATAATATTGTGTGACCCTTTAGAAATGTATATAAATAAATTTTGTTCAATTATATATCAATCATTATTATTTTTATTATTCAGAAACTGAAATTAGTACAGAAGTCAGAAAATACATTACATTACATACTTTTACGAACAAAAAAAAAAAAAGATTGCATTACATACAACTACATATAGGATTTGAACCATAAACAATGACTTAATTTCCACACAACAGTATATACACAAATTATAAAAACAAGAGCAGATTATTCTTGTCATTTTTAGATTTTTCTAAAATGATTAAAATCATAAATTAAAATACTTGAATCATATGGTATAAACCTGCATGGCGAATCTTCAGTTACTAAACTGACATTGAGTCGGTTAAAAGACCTTCTCTTATTGCTGTTTGCTCCCCTTCCTTGCCTCTTCTTTTCCAAAGTAAACGAAGGGAGAAAGTAGCGAGAAGCAGCGTTCGCCAAAACCAAGCTGTTGCGTTCCTCGGATCCACTCTCCTAGCAAGCCCCAACGCATAGAACGCCTCACTCACGTGCGCTGTCACCACAATCCCCGACGCTATCCGCAATGCCAACATCGACCTGAAGATGAACATCGCAATGACTCGAAGGAACGGTATGGGTCCAATATCAGGTAGCCATGCGACCGATAGAATGCTAGGCAAACCGATCACACAGAAAAGCCAAGCGTATATGCTCGGTCCACCGACTTCTCTCCTCTTCTTGTCTTTAAAGTATTTAATAGTTTCGGTCATGGCTTCGTCCGGTTGTGTCTTGGGTTCGTACCCGAGTTCTTCCTTGGCTTTGTTGATCGAGTAGTAGTTAGTCACCCCGACCTGTTCAATTTAAGAAAATATTATAAGTTCATGCAAATAGTTTCTTTTAATTATCTAGTATTGTCTATTCTGAAGCTGATTGGATCAGCCGATAAAATATATAAAAAAATATTTTCTAGTGCCATCAAAACAAACCTTATAAACTTCTGGTGGAAGAATCAATGGTTGTGGAATCCACCGTCGGTTCAGCAATGGAGATAGCATTATGTATATAGCTTTGCAAATATTTCCGAGTGAAACCGCAAGTGGAATAGATAGCGATGACTTGGGCAAGTCATATTCTAAATTCTTCAATAGTGGCTGGAGAAACTCAAAGAAATTTATAGGAGTACCATCAGAAACAAAGTAGACCTTCCCAGCAACTTTAGAGTATTTAGACATTAAACCGGTGGTCGCTAACATGAGTGCTAGTACAATGTTATCCACATTAATCCAGTCGGTTTTCGAGTTTGGATCGCCGATTTTGAAGAGTAATAAACCTAATCTTGCATCAGAGATTACCCTATCAAGATACTTCTCTTCACCAGGTCCGTAAACAAGTGGACAACGAATCGCACACGTAGATAAAAGACTTCCATGCCCACTCCTACATTCACATAATCATATAGAACATTAGTATTACCAGTCCTAAGATATAGTAAGCATTATCATTTTGATATTTTCACTTACTCGACAATACGACCGTTGTTCTTGAGAACTAACTGTTCGGCAACAGATTTAGTCTCATCATACGGGCCGACGTATTGATTGGAAGATAAACAAGGAAGAGTTTCATCTCCATTCTCAATCTCTTTTCCACCAAAAACGACACCGTTTGAGCTCAAATACACAACCCTCGTGATCCCTTTCTTAACACAGGTTTCCAAAACGTTACGAGTACCTTCGACGTTGACCTCCTCTATCCGACGAGTCTGAATCATTTCCTTACCGGAACCACCGTAAGAAGCAAGATGAATCACACAGTCTACTCCATCAAGAGCATTTTCTACGTTCTCTATACTCACAACATCTCCTGACATATGTGAACAATGTATATATATATAGTTAAAATATTTTATATAAGAAAATGAAAATAACTCAAAATAAAATATAATACAAGAAGACTTGTTATCAAGTTAGAAACATGATTCCAAGAATATAAACTCATTTATGCTTACAATAATGATCATATCTTGATCATTCGTTGATTCAGAGAGAGTTTGAATACCGTATATACAGTGGACGCCCGATTCTTTGAGACGGTCGGACCAGGGAGAGGTTTTGCGACAGTCTAAGGAGCGGACCTGGAGAGCTCCACGGCGGAGCAGCTCAAGGCACACGGCGGAACCGACGAAACCCAACCCACCAGTCACGGCAACGACTTTGCCTTGTATTCCTATGTTCTCCTCTTGGTTCATCTCCATTTTCGGTATAATATAATTAAGGTAATGGCACCTAATGAAATATGAAGTATATATACTAATTAATGTACTTATATGCGGTATTCACGAGAACCTCAAGCACGTGTCTATGCCAACGAGACCATGTGGGGACGATTGATCACGACGATAAAGAGTTGTTAACGTGTAATCCCCTAAGTTATGCTAATTGCAAAATACGATTTCTAGTTTATCAGGTAACGACAAAAGATGGAAAAAGGTTGCTTATAGAAATTGTAAATTAGCTAAGTGAAGCTGTCTTGAATTTACCGGTTGAACATTAAATAAGCTGTCTTGTATTAAACGATGCACCATGTTTTTAAGGTTTTCAAATCCAAAATGTGATATAATAATTAAACGATGCACCATGTTTAGGACCTGCAACACGCATATGGCAATGAGTCAATGACCCAGCTGGTTGCTTCAGCTTGTACGAGTGTGTTGTTATTTTATATCCCTTCTATTTCAAAATATTCCATGTTTAAAAAAAATTTATTTCTAAAAATACATTTTAAAATGCTTGTAATACCAGTAAATTGTAAATTCTAAAGATATTAATTGTATTTATTGAATTTTGTTTGACTAAAAATTATGAAAAATAGCTAATCACAAAAACAATAAATTTATAATCAAAACTTCACATGTTTTTTTAAATATATATGAAATTTTTTAAAATATATATCTTTTTGGAACGAATAAAACTATTATAATTGTTTAAAATGACTGATTGAGCTATTATAATTGTTTAGAATGACTGGTTTTAGCTATTAGAATTGTTTATTTAAGACAAAACATTTCAGAATGAATTGCTATTATAAGCAGTATTTGTATTAGCTCATAAACCAGAGATGCAAAACACAAGCAAATATCTAATTAAATCGATTAAAATATGAATTTATACGAGACAAACGAATAAAAATCAACAGACAACAAAGTTCTTAACACGTGGCTTGCTTAGACAGGTCACTCTAACCAGCTAGTTATTTTGGCTTCTTCATCCTCTCCAGAGTCGATAAAATTCACCACCGGTTTTAGTAAAGCAATCGAGTGACGGCGGTCAAACATCACCGGAGCGGCTCACCGGAGATATCTCCGGTAACTTGTATCGTCTCTCTTTCCTTGTTTCTGGTTTGCTGATTAAGATTAGGGCTTTTAGTTCCTTTCTGGGTGTTGTCTGTCTCCTCTAATCGACTCGAGATTAAACTTGCTTCATATGATTTGTTTTTTTTTTTATTATTCTAAAGTCTTAAACTTTGCTTACTGGGTTGTGTATAGAACAATCTTATTGGCTTCTTTAAACATGACTTGTGTTTGATTTGATTTGATTTGATTGTTTGTTATCTTCCTTAATAGGGTTAATTTGGATTCTATCCCTTGTTGAAGTCATCACCATGAACCCTGAGATTCATCACTCCAAAGTGATCTCTCATGTCTTTTTCACCGGCTCTGCCAAGCAAGGCACTCCTGGGCCACCCATTGGTCTTGCAGACATTGGTGAGAGCGACATTGCCTACTTCTTCAGAGTCTCTCTCCCTGGCATTCACAAAAATCTAAGTAATGCTTTTTCACATTTCTTACCACTAGTTCAATGACTGTGACCCCTAAATGCTATCTTTCTTGTTTGTTGTTTATGAAACAGATAAGATTAAATGCGATATTCAGAGGGAGGGGAGAGTATGCATACAAGGAGTAGTACCCGAGATTGCGATTCCGAGTGACTCGGGATGCTTGTACAGGATGCAAGTGCAGCAGCTCTGCCCACCAGGTCCGTTCTCCATCACGTTTAGCCTTCCGGGACAAGTGGATCCTCGCTTGTTTTCTCCCAAGTTTAGACCTGATGGGATCTTTGAAGTTGTTGTCGTCAAGCTCGGTGTACGCGTCCCTGCTTCATAGTTTGTTCGGTCTTGATTCATTAACTAGGATATGTTGTTCAATGTGCTATTAAAACATTTTCACAATGATCGCATTTGTTAAGTTGCTCTTAGGCTGAAAATGTGGTTAGATGTGAAGATGGTACGTACTTAAAGAGTCTCCAGTTCAGATCGTATGATCCGATCCGTATGCTATCCGAATTACGCAGTTAATTGTGTAAAAGGCAATAAAAGCTATATAATATATTAATCAACAAAAAATATGAGTCAACTAATTAAATAATCGTCTATCAGTTCTTAACATTACTCAAAATTATCAAAATTTCCTCTTTCAGAAGTGTACATATAAAGAGGCCTAGTAGCTAGAAATAATAGCCAAAGAGAATTATGACTTTAATTTGTAACATATTTAGAGTAAAATTAAGAATACCATAATTAAATATATATATATATATATGTATACTATTTATAAGTTGAATATTTTCAAAAGTCAAGTATAATTTTCTTCATTTTTCCAAATTCATTCCTCCAAAACATCGAATTGTTTTTTTCTTCATCAATTTAACAAGAAGAAAAGATTTGAAATTCTAACATTTAGACCAAAAAAAAAAAAACGATTTGAATTTCGTTTTTGGAAGTATTATTTTAATAATATTTTTATATTTTATTTTAATTAATTGTCATAAACAAATATATTTCGTACATCTGTACCAATAAATACTTGTCAATAGGAAATTTTATATCCGTTCCTTGAATTTTTACATTCATATTTCCTCTATAAAGTTCTATAAAACGAATCTTCAACCTCCTTTTTGTGTTGTGCACGTCGTGAGAACAGAAAGTGGAAAATGGTGTACACCTATTGAGATTTCATAATCCGATTTACAAAACAAAAGGTTGTTCAAGTGAACTATTGAAGGAGGTGTTGTCTCGTGCAGTCAAAAATGTTAATAAAAATCTATTGAGGGAGGTGATGTGTCTCGTTCAGTCAAATACAAAAAGCCTATCCATGCTTTCTTTAAATCTCTAAATAACTCGCCGGCATTGTTTTCTATAACTTAAAATTCTGACTCATAATCACAAAATTATCTGATCCAACAAAAAAATCACAAAAATAGTTAAAAAATAATAGTATAATTGATCTTCAAAATTGTTCAATTACTGTTTTTTAAATTATCTGAGTGCAATCTTTAAAATTGCTTCAAAATTTTAAAAAGTTTCAGAATTATTTAGAAGCAAGTTTAAAGATTTATACATTTTTACTAATCTTTATATTTATTCAAAATTTGTAATTGATCATTAGGTTGATAAACAAGTCTTTTCATATAATTCCAATTTTCTGGTCAGCTCATTAAGTTTATAAAAAAAAAAAGATGTTTCCAACAATTATAACAGAGACAGAGACTTCCATTGTTCTCAGTTTGTGTATCTTCGACACCTCAAAAAAAATAAAGTAAAAAGAAATAAAGTCGACGATGCCGGCGCCAAGAGTGTTATCGGCGTTAGATGTGGCGAGGATACAGTTATACCATTTCAAGGCCATAGTCATCGCCGGAATGAGTCTCTTCACCGACGCTTACGATCTTTTCTGTATAGCTCCCGTCTTAAAAATGCTCAGCCAAATCTATTACAAGAAAGATTCAGTCGGAACACCACTTCTCTCCACTTTCTACGCCATCGCTCTCCTCGGCGCCGCCTTAGGTCAGCTCTTCGTCGGCTACTTAGGCGACCGCCTCGGACGCAGACGAGTCTACGGTATATGTCTCATGATCATGGTCTTAAGCTCCTTCGGCTGCGGATTCTCCGTCTGCACCACTCGCCGGTCTTGCGTCATGGCCAGTCTTGGCTTCTTTAGATTCTTCCTCGGGCTCGGTATCGGTGGAGATTACCCTCTCTCCGCCACCATCATGTCGGAGTTCGCTAATAAACGGTCGCGTGGGACTTTTATCTCAGCCGTCTTCTCCATGCAGGGGCTAGGAATCTTGATGAGCTCCGCCGTTACGATGTCTGTATGCTCGGCGTTCAAGAAGGCCGGAGAAAGGAGTTCAGAGAAAACTAGAGCGGAGGAATCGGATATTGCGTGGAGGTTGATTCTGATGATCGGTGCCATTCCCGCCGCTTTAACCTTCTACTGGCGAATGCGCATGCCTGAAACAGCCAGGTTGCGTTCAATCATCTTTTCTATTTCCTATTAAAAAAATCATCTATTCTTTAGTTTATATTTTTTTTTCTTCATATTTTTAATTATTTCCATATTGTATTGTTCATATATATGCATAGTCTATAATACTCTAGGGATGTCTCTCTTTTTAAAAAGAAATGTGATTAGAATTGATATTCTAACCCAATCTCACACATACTATATAAACTAGGACGTAATATATACACTATATAGAAGACATATCAATTATTCATTGTTTGGTATTGTTTATTAGTTACATTTTAATGAGCTTTGAGAAAATACTCTCTTTATATTGTTTTTTTGTTGTAAATTAGTTGAAGAAGAAATCATTTAAAAAGAAGAGTTGAAGAACAACATACTAAGTAGTACTCCCTCCTTTTAAATTAGTTGTACTAACTACTAAGTAGTATATCCTCCATTTTAAATTAATTGTCATTTTAGAGTTTTGTACGCAAATTAAAAAAATTGCTAAATATTTAAATTTATCTTTATTTGCCATTAGAATTATATATTATTTATTGTTTATCTTAGTTTAATTAGGAGTAAAAGAAATAAATTAATAAAAACTGCATTATTTTGTTAACCAAAAAAATTATGTCACAACAACAATTAATATGAAAAGGAAGGAAGGAGTATATGTTAATCTCGAATAATCGCTATATGTTTTAGTGCTACGTAACTTTTAACAAAAGTTGGACTATATGTTAACCTTCTCCAGTTCCACTGACAAAAAAATGGAAAAATATATTAGATGATTTTGAAAGAATTACGACAAATATATAGATGAGAAATTTTCTAAGATAACAGTTTTAAGTTTTTGTCACAAAAATAACTTCAATGAGAAAGAAAAAAAACAAAATAAGTTTTATTAGAAAGTAAAAATACATTTATACTATATGGTTAACTAATCTAAGACTTAGGGTTTAGAATTAAGATTTTCAAAATAAAAAAAAAAACTATTTTGGTCATTTTCTTTATTGAAAACTATTTTTGCGATAAAAACTTTAAAAAAAAACTATATGGGAAAATTTTCCTATATAAATCTTTACCAAATTTTTCAATTTTCCTACTAAATGTTCAAATCTATAGGTCAATAATATTTTAAAGTTGCATGCAGGTATACAGCATTAGTTGAGAAAAATGCTGTCCAAGCAGAAAAAGACATGCAAAAAGTCATGTCCATATCTGAAATAGACGAAGATTTTCGAGAAGAACCACATACTTCTACTTGTTCGTACAAACTCTTCTCTCGCCGTTTCTTCAGCCTCCACGGCCTTGACCTCTTCGCAGCTTCAGCCAATTGGTTCCTAGTGGACGTTGTCTTCTACACAAGCAACCTCCTCCTTTCTCAAATCGTCAGTTTATCCAACAAACCTTCCAGTACCGCAAATGTCTATGACTCTGCCTTCGAAGCAGCTAAGGTCGCCGCCATCGTAGCCGCGTGCTCCACCATCCCTGGTTACTGGTTCACGGTTTATTTCATCGATAGAATCGGTCGAGTTAAGATTCAAATAATGGGGTTTTTCTTTATGGCCGTCGTTTACTTAGCCGCTGGCATTCCGTACAGCTGGTATTGGTTGCATGAGAAGACTAATAATAAAGGCTTTATGATTCTCTACGGATCGATCTTCTTCTTTAGTAACTTTGGTCCTAATACGACTACGTTTATTGTCCCAGCCGAGCTTTTCCCGGCTAGGTTTAGGTCAACATGCCATGGGATTTCGGGAGCTTTCGGGAAGCTTGGAGCTATTGCTGGGACTGTTGGTTTCTTGTGGGGCACGAAACACGACGAAGAGCACAAAGACGTTTTCCCTGACGTGAAACGCGTTAGGATCGCGTTTTTTATCCTTGGGGGCGTTTGTATCGCTGGAATGTTGGTGACGTACTTCTTCACGCGCGAAACTATGGGAAGATCGTTAGAAGAGAACGAAGAGGAAGATATTGATAATTAACAAGGATGTCGTCTGCTAATGGGTTACTTCCAAGACGACAGTGACTTTGATATCACAATACAATCAATTGTCTTTTTGATATTTCCTCACTAATTTTCCTTGGTTCTTAATGGTGTTTACTCACATTCTCTTGTTTACTTCTTTTATTTAAGTTGGGTCCATAACCGAAGTAGTATATGTAAATGATCTAGAATTTTATTTATAACAAAACCTTTTTTACACTATATGTAACATTGATTAAATTTTCAAATACTTTAAAAAGAATGATAGGAAAACTAACTTTGAGGCTATGTGATATGATTAAATATGAATATCACTTAATTTATGTTGGGAAAGAAGCCATCTTATTAATTCCACATAAATCTTCTAGCTTACTAATGTGTTCCTCTTCATCCTCATGAAACCCTGTTCTTCCCATTTTGGTCTCCAAGAATTCTTCCTATGACTTAATGCATGTCCTTGCTTGATCCGTACCTAACCGCAGGTACACTGTGATAAAAATCGTCCCCTCACGACCATTAAACACACCCTTCACAATTCACATAATCAAGACAATGATACAAAACCTCAAGAAAATAGTAATCCTTCATCCAAGCTGGCTACTGACTTCTTGAATATAGTAAAAAGTTACTGAGTATGCATACGTATCACCCGAGATTGTGATTCCAAGTGACTCAGAGCAGCATTAGCCATGGTATTTAGGTTAGGGTGCTTAGAAAAATAAGAATAAAATAGTGGGTAGATCTCATCATTTTTGAAAAATGGAGTGCTTCTGCTGCTTAAATAAGCAGCGATGTTGGAGAGGATTTTCAACTGTTTGCGGGCTCCACTGACACGTGGCGGTTCGCGATTGGTGGGTTTTGAATTTTTTTTTCTTTTTAATCAGGAAAAAGAAAAAAAAAGAAAAAAATAATAATAATAAGCACCCGGAATGGGGTGCTTGGTTAATGCTGCTCTCAGGATGCTTGTACAGAATGCAAGTGCAGCAGCTCTGCCCTCTAGGTCCTTTCTCCACCACGTTTAACCTTCCGGGACAGGTGGATCCTCGCTTGTTTTCTCCAAAGTTTAGACATAATCGTCTACAAATTCTTAACATTACTCAAATTTTCTTCTTTCAAAAGGATACATATAAAGAGACATAGTGAAAATTATAACAAAGGAGAATTATCACTTTAATTTGTGACACATTTAGAGAAAAAAAAATCAAGAGTAACATAACATTTTAAGAAATTTGTACTATTTAAAGGATTCAAGAAGTCAAACATATTTGGGCAATTCTCTCAAGTAGCTATTTTTAAGTTTTTGTCACCAAAATAATCTTCAAAAAAGAAGAAAATGATTAAAATAGTCCCTTTTTATTTTTTATTTTTTTAAATTTGAAACCCCACCATTTAACTTTAAACCCTAAGTCTAGATTAGTAAACCATAGAGTATAAATGTATATTTACCCTTTAATAAAATTTCTTTTGGTCATTTTTCCCTTAAAAACTATTTTTTTGAAAATAAACTAAAAAATGCTATAATAGAAAATTTATCAATATATCGTTTCTTCATTTTTCCAAACTCACTCCTCCATAAACATGGACAAGTTTTTTCTTTATCAGTCTAACGATAAGTAAAAAAAAAATGAAATTCGTTTTGCCAGTTAAAGTTATTTAAAATTTATTTTAGTAATAAGATATGTATTTTCTTTATTAATTTTTAAAAACAAATATATTTCATACATCAGTCACAATAAATACTTGTTTGGAGATAGTCTATATCCGTTCCTTAAATTGTTACATTCATATTTCACCAGTCACAACCTCCTTTTTGTGTTGTGCACGTCGTGAGAACAAGAAAGTGGAAAAGAGTGCCTGTGGAGACTATAATCCGATTTACAGAAACAAAAACAAAAACAAATGGTTGTACCAGTCAACTCTCTCGAGGGAGGTGTTGTGTTCCGTGCAGTCAAAATGTCACACAAAATCTATCGAGGGAGGTGTTGTGTCCCGTGCTGTCAAACACAAGCCTATCCAGTGCCTTCTTTGAATAAAAAACTCGCCTACATTTTTATTTTATATCTTAAATTCTGACTCTTTAATCACAAAATAAAAACAATTAAAAATAATTACAAATTAATAATATGAACGATCTTTTAAATTATTCAATTAATATAAAAATATCTGAATGCAATCTTTAAAATTGTTCAAAATAATATTTACAAGGTTCATAATTATTTAGAAGCAATTTTAGAGATTTATCCTTTTCATATATCTTTATATTTATTTAAATTTTTAATTGATCATTAGGTTTCTACATGGGTAGAATTGAGATTTTTGGAATGCTAAACATTTAAAAATATTACTAAACAAATATTTTTATAATTTGGAAACCTACATATATGTATATAATTTTTTAAAAAGTTTTGAGGATGAAAATGGATGTTTCATTGAATTGTGCACAGATCCGGTCTTAGGTTTATAAAAACTCTATTCATATTTTTCCATTTTCTAGCCAGCTCATTAAGTGTTTTTTTTTTTAAGATGGTTCCAACAATTATAATAGAGACTTCCATTGTTCTCAGCTTGTGTATCTTTCGAACATCTCAAAAAACTAAGAAGAAAGAAAACCCTATAGTTTTTTTAAAAAACAATAAAGTCGACGATGACGGAGGTAAGAGTATTATCGGCGTTAGATGCTACGAGGATACAATTGTATCATTTCAAGGCCATAATCATCGCAGGAATGGGTCTATTCACCGACGCTTACGACCTCTTCTGTATAGCTCCGGTCTTGAGCATGCTCAGTGAAATCTATTACAAGACAGATTCAATCGGTACACCACTTCTCTCCACCTTTTACGTCATAGCTCTCCTCGGCGCCGCCTTAGGCCAGCTCTTCGTCGGCTATTTAGGCGACCGTCTCGGACGCAGAAGAGTCTACGGTATATGTCTCATGATCATGGTCTTAAGCTCCTTTGGCTGCGGGTTCTCCGTCTGTACCACTCGCCGGTCTTGCGTCATGGCGAGTCTTGGATTCTTTAGGTTCGTACTCGGGCTAGGGATCGGTGGAGACTACCCTCTCTCCGCCACGATCATGTCGGAGTTCGCTAATAAAAAGACGCGTGGGTCTTTTATCTCGGCCGTGTTCTCCATGCAGGGGCTAGGCATCTTGATGAGCTCCGCCGTTACGATGGCTGTATGCGCGGCGTTTAAGAACGCCGGAGAGGGTAGTTCAGAGAAAATAAGAGCGGAGGAATCGGATATTGCATGGAGGCTGATTCTGATGATCGGTGCTATTCCCGCCGCTTTAACGTTCTACTGGCGGATGCGCATGCCTGAAACCGCCAGGTTTAATTACG
The DNA here is from genome assembly GCF_020379485.1 of Brassica napus. Lineage (NCBI taxonomy): Eukaryota > Viridiplantae > Streptophyta > Magnoliopsida > Brassicales > Brassicaceae > Brassica > Brassica napus. Next base: position 46,184,566 of record NC_063449.1, on the reverse strand, counting down.
TTCAATCATAGCTTCTCTTTACAAAAATCATTATATTTTAAAATTATTTTCCATATTTTTTTGTTCATATGCAACATATACTCTTAATTAAAGAAATGTGATTAGAATTGATATTCTAACCCAATCTCACACATACTATATAAACTAGGACATAATATATTATATAGATATCTCAATTATTCATTGTTGGTATTGATTATCATTTTATTGAGCTTTGACATAATACTCTCTCTCTCTTTAAGAAAAAAAGTTGAATAAGAACATACTAAATAATTTAATGTTTATCTCGGAATAAATGCTTTATGTTGCTACGTAACTTCTAACAAAAGTTTGACTATATATTTTAACCTTCTCCACTAGCTAAAAAATAAAAATGTTACATTTTATATGGTTTACAAAGAATTACGAGTAATAGATCTTTACAAAATTTTCAAAAAAATTTCTACTAAATAATAAAATCAAAAGGTCAATCACTAAAACTTTAAAGTCGCATGCAGATATACAGCATTAGTTGAGAAGAATGCTTTTCAAGCAGAAAAAGATATGCAAAAAGTCATGTCCATATACAAAGTATCTCAAGTAGCTGAAGATTCATCATCGGAGACACCACACCCACCACCGTCTACTTCTTCTCACTCCTCCTACAAACTCTTCTCTAGACGTTTCTTCATCCTCCACGGCCGTGACCTCTTCGCAGCCTCAGCCAATTGGTTCCTAGTGGACGTGGTTTTCTACACAAGCAACCTCCTCCTCTCTCAAATCGTCAACTTATCCGACAAACCTGCCAATATGACAAATGTCTACGACTCTGCCTTCGAAGCGGCTAAGGTCGCAGCCATCGTAGCCGCGTGCTCCACCATCCCTGGTTACTGGTTCACCGTTTATTTCATCGATAGAATCGGCCGAGTCAAGATTCAGATGATGGGCTTTTTCTTTATGGCCGCTGTCTACTTAGCCGCTGGCATTCCGTACAGTTGGTTTAGGTCTGAGAATAATAAGACTAATGATCAAGGCTTTATGATTCTCTATGGATTCATCTTCTTCTTTAGCAACTTTGGTCCTAATACGACAACGTTTATAATCCCAGCTGAGCTTTTTCCGGCTAGGTTTAGGTCAACTTGCCATGGGATTTCAGGAGCTGCCGGGAAGCTTGGAGCTATTGCTGGGACTGTTGGTTTCTTGTGGGGCACGAAACGCGACGAAGAGCACAAAGACGTTTTCCCTGACGTCAAACGCGTTAGGATCGCGTTCTTTATCCTTGGAGGCGTTTGTATCGCTGGAATGTTGGTGACGTATTTCTTCACGCGTGAAACTATGGGAAGATCGTTAGAAGAGAACGAAGAGGAAGATATTGATGACAAGGATGTTGTCTGCTAATAAGTTATTTCTTCTCTAATTTTCCTTGCTTTTAATGGTTTGATACTCACATTCTCATGTTTACTTATTTTTCACTTTTAAGTTGGGTGCATACCGAAGTGGTATGTAAATGTCAAAGCTTAATCAGCATTTTATTGATCAATTTTCGACTTATCCATTTTTTGAATGAAGGTAAAATTTTATTTATTACAAAAACTTTTGTACAATATGTAACATTGTCTTCAAACACCTTAAACGAATGATAGGAAAACTAATTTTGAGGCTATGTGATATTAAAACATGATTAAATATGAACATCACTTATTTTGGTTTGAATTACTAGTGTTCCTCTTCATCCTCCTAAAACCCTTTTCTCCCCATTTTGGACCCCAAGAGTTATTCACTATGACATAATTCATGTCTTTCTTGATCGGTACCAAACCGAAGCCACACCGTGATCAAACTCGTCCCCTCACGGCCCATTAGACACACCCTTCACATAACCAGGACAATGATACAAAACATCAATAAAATAGTAATCATTTTCAAGTTGGTTACTGATATTTTGAATATTGTAAAAGGTTACTGATTTCTTGAATATTTTGTTTTGTAAAGAGTATGTGTCATCGATCGAGAGCAAGACCCATAGGCACCACTATTCTAAAATACGCGTTATCATATTGGTTGGTGAGACAACATAACAAGACAACATACCAAATTCATTGTGTTCGTTTGATTACACGGTTCTTCTCAACTTTACTATTTTCCCACATTACTTTCTAATTAACTTTGGATTAACTCAGACAAAAAGCCACACATTATGACGAAAAGAAACAGATAACCAAACTTTATTTTAAGCTATAATCCAAACTATATACGTCATGCTCTTCATTTTTCAAACCAATTTTTCATTTAGAAAATGTATAAACATATAGGTTCTAGCTAATAATAAAGGTTATTTGTAAAACATATTTTAAACTTGCTATCTATTAGGATTTGATATTTTCTTATGCTTATAATTTATAAAAGCTTATAACTATAGTTTCTGATTTATTAGAAAATATAATTTGTAGATTTATAATATTTTCATTACGACATATTAGTTCTTAGGAATGAGTAGCATATTATACCCGCGTAAATATAATTTGTGTTGTGCCCATCGTGAGAACAGAAGTTACAAAGGTAGTGGAAGTCAACTAAAGAAAGTGGACTCGATCCAGGGGGAGGTGTTGTGTTCCTCACAGTAAAAACAAAAGCATATTCCATGGTGACTTCTTTGAACAAGAAACTCTTCAGACATTAATAGCTAAGGGACAGAGACTTCCATTGTTCTCAGTTTGTGTATCCACGAACTCCACAAAACCTAATAAGAAAAAACAAAAACAACTTTTATTAAAACAATAAAGTCATTAACGATGCCTGCGCTAAAAGTGTTATCGGCGTTAGATGTGGCGAGGATACAGTGGTACCATTTCAAGGCGATAATCGTCGCCGGAATGGGTCTATTCACCGACGCTTACGATCTATTTTGTATAGCTCCGATCATGAAAATGATCGGCCATATCTATTACCACAAAGACTCCATCGGAACCGCTGTTCTCTCCACTTCTTACGCCATCGCTCTCCTCGGCACCGCCTTAGGTCAGCTCATCTTCGGCTACTTAGGCGACCGTGTCGGCCGCCGACGAGTCTACGGTCTTTGTCTCATGATCATGGTCTTAAGCTCCTTTGGCTGTGGATTCTCCGTCTGCACGACTCGCCGTTCTTGCGTCATAGCAAGTCTTGGCTTCTTTAGATTCGTCCTCGGGCTAGGGATTGGTGGAGACTACCCTCTCTCCGCCACGATCATGTCGGAGTTCGCTAATAAACGGTCGCGTGGGACATTTATCGCCGCCGTGTTCTCCATGCAGGGGCTAGGAATCTTGATGAGCTCTGCCGTTACGATGGCTGTGTGTGAGGCGTTCAAGAACGCCGGAAAAGGGAGTTTGGAGAAAATGAGAGCGGCGGGGGAGGAGACTTTTGCTCCATGGGAATCGGATATTGCTTGGAGGTTGATTCTGATGATTGGTGCTCTTCCCGCCGCGTTAACGTTCTACTGGCGAATGCTTATGCCTGAAACTGCCAGGTTCCGTTCAATAGTCTCTTCTATAGTTTTTTGTTTTTTTTTCCTCAAGATTTTTAATTATTTTCCGGCGTAAAAGCAAAAATACAAATATTCGCGTATTACAAAATAAATTAAATATTCTATTGCTTATACATCATCATCTATATACTTACTTATGTGTGTCTCTCTTTTTCTTTTCTTGGCCGTGATCCTTTTAAAATCTAATTAATTTCCTGTCTTTTTCGCTAATTTTTTATCTATTATTATATCACCGTAATATAGAATATGATAATAGCATATGCACTATCTTGTGTGACTTTACTTCCTACCTAGCCCACATACATAAAGGTTTCTATACGTTATTAAAGTCTAACCAACCATTAGTATAACATAACCGCGAGAGAGATGAACCATATTTAAATAACTCTTTTTAACGGTAACAATTGTCACTGGCTGTGAATTACTTCGGTTACAAACTAGATCGTTCGATTCTTAGTCGAGCAATATTCTTTATCATATAGTTATGCAAATGGATATACTGCCTTGTCTTTGTTTGTGATTATCCCTTGGATAATTTCAGATTTTTAATGACACCAAAATGTTTTTTTTTTTTGAACAAACAAACAATGCATTAACTAGAAGGGTTCTATCCACTGTGAAAGGGGTTTTTTACAAACTGAGCGAGAACTGATTTTGCCACAGAATCAGCTTCCAAATTAAAGTTGCGAGAAATGAAAGCAAAAGAAATGACATCAAAATAAAACATAAAGTGATAGATATCAAACATGATACCGAACATGACACCAAAATGTATAGAATTATAAATTAAATCGTAAAAAAGTTTAGTCGTGTGTTATGCAAAAGTTCTACCCACGTTTCCGTACCATATATATAATGTTGGAGAACCTGAAACTTGTGTGAGAGAAGAGTTCATGAAATTTAACCTAAATTTGATCTGATTTTGTTCCGATGATAAACATAAAATAATATTAATATGTGATTATGTAAAGAGTGGGAACTTCGTGGTTTGTTACTAAGAACTAAAAGTTGACTTGTAGGGAGATATACCCAACACAGTGGTATATACCTTTTAAGCGACCTCTCATGATAACGTATCCACATAGTATTCTCATTTTAATATGTATAATATATGGTTCTAGTATGCATTGAATGTATTGATTATTCGCCCCAGGTGTAAGCTCCAGCTAAGAAATAGAGTTCTATTTTATTATAACTAGTTTAATATCTCCCACTAATATATGTCCTCTCTTCCTATCGAGTTCTTCCACTTCGATTATATTCGCTTCATAAATAAAGTCGAAGAAATTTATCGTTTACCCTCCGTGGAGTATAAAGTATGACTAATCATTTCATTTGGTTTATGTAGCTGCGATATCTATCACAATAATAAACCTAATCTGTTTTGACTGACTAAAGTATAGTTAAGTAACTACAGTAAATCTTGATAACGATAGAGCAGAATTCATCCAATAATGTTAATTAACCAACCTGTTAGCAATTTGTTAGTTTTTCTTAAACACTTGTCCAATTACTATACTTATAAGTATGATATTCTTTATTGGAAAAATTCCTTAAAAATACACGAACTAATTTTTATTTGCTAATAAAATACATGAACTATTTTGGATCTCCGTTTAATACACGAACTAATTTTCGTTGCCTATTAAATACACAAACTTTAAAAATTTGCAGATTTTACGCATCGTTTTAGACGGCGTGAGTGTTTAATTAACACATGTTTAAATTTTGAAAATAAAATTTCTTAAAAATACACAAACTATTGTTTCATTTGCTAATAAAATACACGAACTATTTTGGATCCCCGTTTAATACACAAACTAATTTTTGTTTTTCATTAAATACACAATTTTTTTAAATTTGCAGATTTTACATATCGACTTAGACAATGTCAACTATGTTTAACAGAAGAAAACATTAGTTTTAATTGAACAAGTGGTTTAACTGTGAAAAAACGATCACCCTCAGCGAATTGAAATTAATTTGAGTTAGTTTCAATTTGAGTTTGGCACCCTAATCTGTTCTAACCTCTTTTATTCTCCAAACTATGTTTCTTTTCTTCTTCTTTACTTTGGTTTCCCTTTATATCAATTCGAAGTGAAGTCGATTTCCATGTCGTGAAAAAGGATGAAGAAAACTACGTAATTTTAAACGAGTTTCTGATTTTGGAATTAGTTTAGTGTTATGCATTTCTAATTCTTGTTCTCCGCTTTGATAGTAGTGATAATGATTCAAGGTTAATTTATACTATGATAAATAAGTTTATTTTTATGAATTAGGTTATACATATATTATTTCTACTATGATCAAAAATTTGAAATTTCATCAAAAAAAAAATTTTACACTATGGAATCGTAATTGAGAAGAAAGCTAACAATATAATCTATCGGAGGATTTTTAAGGAATTTTCTCATAGTTTAACCATATGCTCAATTAAACACTAACATTGTCTTCACTTCTGTTAAACATAGTTGACATCGTCTAAATTGATATGTAAAATCTGAAAATTTCAAAAGTTTGTGTATTTAATAGAAAACAAAAATTAGTTTGTGTATTAAACGGGGATCCAAAATAGTTCGTGTATTTTATTAGCAAATAAAATATAGTTTGTGTATTTTTAAAGAATTTTCTTTTCACAATTTAAACATATGTTAATTAAACACTAACGTCGTCGTCACTTCCTTTAAATATAGTTAACGCCGTCTAAAATGATGTGTAAAATCTGCGAATTTCAAAAGTTTGTGCATTTAATAAGTAACAAAAATTAGTTCGTGAATTAAACGGGGATCCAAAATAGTTCGTGTATTTTATTAGCAAAATAGATTTTGATCCTCGCTTTCAAAGCACAGGATTATCTATTTCTTAAATATATTATTTTATAACATATTATATTTATAACATTTATATTTTTATAATTGTTTTTTTGTTATATGTGTAGTAGTTGTTTTATATATTTAGGATGATATGTATTGAGATATAAATATAATAATATATATAATGACTCGCATTTTAAAAGCACGGGATTCGTTTATTTTGAAAATTAAATATTTGTTAATTGTAACCTTATGTGTTATTTGATAACTAATTCTTTAATAGTGTTGATGTTTTATAGTCATACAAAGTAATTCCGAAAAGTTGGTTTTTAAAAAGAGTTCCTTGTATTAATATTTTTAGTTTACTGTAAACTATTAAATTCCAAATATCCTTTTTGTAGCATATTTTAAAAGGTGATTAAAAGAAATACAAACAAAAATTTGAATCCATTTTTATGTTTTACTGTTTTAAAATGAGTTTTCTAAATTTTTTGTCAATAAAAATCAAGTATTTAAATGAGCTTCGGTCTATAAATTCGTGAAATCCACCCACAAGTAATCCAGTTTGTTTGACGGTCTTACCAAAAAAAAGAAACGGAAAGTAATAATAAAAAATTATATTCAGATTTTTGGTATGGCTAAAGTGTTAATACAATGTAAATAGCATATATGTCATAAATCGATTTTAGTATTGATCTTTAAAGTATACGTAAAAATGATTATAATATGATTGGGTTTCTAATAAAATCGAAATGAGCTTGAAAATTTCACATTTTTTACTACCGATATGGGCTTGTAAATTCGTTTTTAAATACTTGTTTCTGACTGGCGCAATTAATATGGCCGAAAACCATTTAAAATTTCAAAAAGGTAATAGCAATTTTATAATTAATTAGAAAAATCAAAGGCATAATCCTAAAAAATATTCTGCTTTAATAGTATAAATAAAAAATAGTATGTGTATTTTTAAGTAATTTTCCTGTCTTTATTTTAAACATATATGAGAAATCAATAATAAACCTAATCTGTTTCATTCTCAAAAAAATATATATTAATCATTAAATACAAAACAATATTATTATTTTTTGCTGTGGGATTTAAATGTTATCCTAATAATGATTTCATCAAACCATAGATTATACAAATTCTTAGCTTCCTAACCTTCTATGAAACTTGAAATTCATCTTATATTTGTCGTATACTCGTATTCATCAATAAAGATTTTCACCTAACTTACAAAAACTGTTGGAAAGATTTTCGACGCAATTAGTCAAAAAAAAAAAAAGATTTTCGACGCAAGTACCGGCACCACTATTATTGGCTTTTTCAAGCTTATGTACTTCTTCATTACTATAATATTACCTCTTTAATTGTAAACCATAAAGTTTATATAGATTTGTTTTTTGATCCTTCTTAAACTATTTTCTTACTTAGAGTTAGAGACTAATAGTATTATATTAGAAAATATTTATCTATGTTAAATTTCGAAAAAAATACCTTCCAATAAGATTATATTTTGAAATCTACATCAGTTTTTAGATTTTTAGAAAAATACACTTATCTATGATTAAATGACTTAATTATCCAATTTAAATGTTTATAACTATCTTAATATCTACATTGATAATTTCAATGAAAAAAAAACATAAATAGTTTTTAACATATGCAATTGAGACGTCCTCACCACTCATTTTCTTGTTATCCAATTTTAATCAAAGCATAGAGCTTGTTTAAACACTTTTTGAAACACGACTCAAATTATAAACCGTATCTTCTCCATTTTGCATCGTTAAATGTCTGGTATAATTTTCTTTGATTTCAAACTATTAAATCTCCTTTTTCCTTTATTTTTCTATTACTTTCTTCTTGAACTGCGCATATATTTCATAAGTGATGAAATAACTTAAACAAACAGATATAAATGAAAAGAATCAAATGTCTGCTTTACATTGCTTCAAAATCTAAAGTTTTAACTAAATAAATAACAACCACCACTGTAAAGATGGACGAATAGAAAAGTAAACACAATAATATTTCAATTGTACAGAATTCTTCAAAATTAAATGAAGTTCTTGAATCCCAAATCTGGATATGGCAAATACAGACAAAAAACAGTAATGATCATGGTATAAAATCTATCAAAATATAAGGGCAAATCTCCAAAATAGCACCTTTCTAAGTTTATATCACAAAATAGCACTCAAAAACTAAAATGACCAAAATAGCATTATATCTTTTGAAAATTTTAATTTTTTTATTTTTCAAAATTTGAAATCTTATCCCCAAAACCTCATTTTTCAACTCTAAACCCTAAACCCTAAACTCTAAACCCTAAACCCTAAATTCTAAACCCTAAACCATAAACTCTAAACTCTAAACCCTAAACTCTAAACCCTAAACTCTAAACTCTAAACCCTAAACCCTAAACTCTAAACTCTAAACCCTAAACTCTAAACCCTAAACCCTAAACCCTAAATTCTAAACCCCACCCTTTAACTCTAAACCCTAAATTTGTGACTTTTGATAAAACATTAAGTGCTATTTTTGTGACTTTTGACCTTGAGTGCTAGTTTGGGAACAAAAACTTGATTTAGTGTTATTTTTGTCTTTTTCTCAAAATATAATCTATAACGTATATCAAATTAAAGTATAAATATTGATCTAATATAAAATGCTAACAGAATCGTATGATTGAGGAATATATACCAATCTCAAACGTAGTAGTTTCAATTTTCAATTACTTTATTTTTTTTTAGTTTTAACTAAAACTAGGATAAAAATATCTTTTCACGTGTAGGAAAGTGTAGTTTTCAAAAAATTAAAAAATAAATGTATTTTTCAAATTCTAAATCATAAATGGTATATTTTTCAAATTATCCCTTGATATTATGTTGAAATATATATTATGAAAGCTAATATACTACTCCATTCGTTTTATTTTAAGTGTCATTTTACATTTATGTTTACAAATTACGAAAATATTTAATTTTTTCTATTTTCAAAATAAAAATAGTATTACATGTACATCTGACTATATTTTAACTAATAATAAAATAGGAGTATAAGTTTTTCTCGAAAAATGTTGAATGTTATATAACTTAGTTTAAAAATGCTGCCACATAACTTTACAAAGTTTTAATACATGTTCTACTAACTAAAATTACACTTAGAGGATTTTACAGGGAATTACGAGTAACAAATCTTTACTAAACTTTCCTTTTAAAAATACTTTTCTCCTAAATAATAAAATCAGTAGTTCAGTTACTAAAATTTAAAGATGCTGCAGATACACAGCATTAGTTGAGAACAATGCAACTCAAGCAGCAAGAGACATGCAAAAAGTCATGTCCGAATCCATATTATCTCAAATAGCCGAAGATTCATCGTCGGAGCCACCACAACCACCCTCTTCTTCCTCATACAAACTCTTCTCTCGCCGTTTCTTCAGCCTCCATGGCCGTGACCTCTTCGCTGCCTCAGCCAATTGGTTCCTAGTCGACGTCGTCTTCTACACAAGCAACCTCCTCCTCTCTCAAATCTTCACCTTCTCCAACAAACCTCCCAATTCCACAAACGTCTACGACTCAGCCTTCGAAGTGGCTAAGGTCGCTGCCATCGTAGCCGCGTGCTCAACCATCCCCGGTTACTGGTTCACGGTTTACTTCATTGATAGAGTTGGTCGAGTCAAGATTCAGATAATGGGGTTTTTTCTCATGGCCGTTGTTTACTTAGCCGCTGGCATCCCCTACAGTTGGTACTGGTCTAAGCATGAGAAGACTAATAAAGGCTTCATGGTTCTCTACGGACTGATCTTCTTCTTTAGCAACTTTGGTCCAAATACGACAACGTTTATAATCCCAGCTGAGCTTTTTCCGACAAGGTTTAGGTCTACGTGTCATGGTATTTCCGGAGCTGCCGGGAAGCTTGGGGCGATTGTTGGGACTGTTGGTTTCTTGTGGGCCACGAAACACGAGGACGAGGACAAAGAAGATATTTTCCCAGACGTGAAACGGGTGAGGATCGCGTTTTTGATCCTTGGCGGCGTTTGTATCGCTGGAGTGTTGGTGACGTACTTCTTCACGCGTGAAACTATGGGAAGATCGCTAGAAGAGAACGAAGAGGACGAGATTGGTACCACGGTAGCACCAGGAGGGTCATCATCTGCTAATGAGTTGCTTCCAAGACAATAGTGATTTTGACATCACAACATATATAATCAATCTTCTTTTGATATTTCCTCTCTAATTTTCCTTGGTTTTTGATGTTCGATACTCACATATGCTTGTTTCCTCGAATGTTTTCTTCTTTTTCACATTTTAATTTGGTGCATATTGAAGGGGTATGTAAAGACTTTTTCTTGGATTCACCCCCTAGGGTGAACCTTTAGGTTCACCAACCAATAGAAAGTTGTCATTTTAGATCTAGTATCTTTTAATTAAGGAAAGAAAATAACTTGCCAAATTATATTATGCTATTAAAATAAAAAATAAAAAAATTAAATAAATAAAAATAACAATAGTTCTAAAAAATATTATTTAAAAAAAATATTTATTTTTAAGATTTAGAGTTTAGTGTTTAAGATTTATAATTTAGAATTTATCCAAATGTTTAGTGTTTTTCCAAGAGTTTAGGGTTTACCTAAGGGTTTAGGGTTTACCCAAGGGTTTAGGGTTTACCCAAGGGTTTAAGGTTTTCCCAAGGGTTTAGGGTTTAGGATTAGAGTTTAGGGTTTAGTGTTTTGTTGACAACATGTTTAGTGTTTTTCCAAGGGTTTAGGGGTTTACCCAAGGATTTAGGGTTTAGGATTTGAGTTTAGGGTTTAGTATTAGAGTTTAGGGTTTAGTGTTTTGTTGACAACATTTTTTTTTTTGAATTCGTTTTTTATATATTATTTTTATTTATTTTTAAATTTTATTTTGAAAAAATAATATAATTTGCCAAGTTATTTGGTTTCCATAATTAAAAGATACTAGATTTAAAATGATAATTTTCTATTGGTTGGTGAACCTTTAGGTTCACCCTAGGGGGTGAACCCAAGAATAACTCGTATGTAAATGTCAAACCTTGATCATAATTTTCTTGCGTTTTTTACCAACCCAGTTTAGAAACAAAAGAAAGTTAAAGTTGAGGATATGTGATATTAAAACATGATTATATGAATATCACTGCCAGTAGCTTTTCGTTTTTATATTAGTTTCATGGATGTGTTAGCCTCTGAAATTTTCCGCGAACCATGATTGTCGAAAGTTTTAGTCGGGATATAAGATGTTTTCTTGTAGTCGATAGACGATGCAAAACGGGGAACAAAAACACTTGTCATATGTTACATAACACAGGATCAAAACACAAAGAAATAGTATACAACAAAGGTGGAAACACTCTATCTCTCTACATAAATACTTCTAGGCCTCTCTCTAGACAGGAGTGGATCTGAAAAGGTTTTAAACGGGAGGTACAATATTAAAAGAACAAAAGAAATTTGACAGGGGCATTTATTATTTGTTTCTTCACTAAATTGATAGTATATACTTTACTAAATTAATTAATTTAACTAACTAAAGAAAAAAAAAAATTAGTAGGAGACAAGTAATCCCGTACTGCCGTACATGCGTCACATTCGAGTTGCATATATATATATATATATATATATATATCAATCAATAATTAAAAATACGAGTCATATGATTAAATAATCATCTATAAATTCTAACATTATTCAAACTCATCAAAAAAAATCCCTTTTTCAAAAAGTATCAAAATTGAAGAGCCCTAGTCGAAATAATAACAAAAGAGAATTATATAGTATTTGTGATAATGTAAAGAAAATAAAATTAAAGAGTAATATAATATTTTTTTACTATTTAGAATAACTTTATTTTAAAAAGTCCACTATGTTTTTTTCTTCATTTTTTCCAAATCCATTCTTCCAAAATAGACAATGTTTTAATATTCATTTCTTATTTTTAAAAATTCCATTTTCTTTATAAAGTTACATAAAACAAGTTTTATCAGAGGTAGCTGGTTCGAAAAGAATTTGTAGCCATTGTGTCGTCTTTGGTTTAAGTGATCACTAGAACAAAACTAACATCATATTCCTTCCGTTTCACTTTATTGGTTGTTTTAGATCTATACATACATATTAAGAAAACATTTAATTTTGCATATCTCTCAGATAAAAACATTATTACATATACATCTAACCATATTTCAACCAATAGAAAAATAAAATGGATAATATTGTTATTAAATTTTATATTGAAAACATAAGAAGACACTTAAAATGAAATAAAATTTTAACTTTAAAACGATAAATAATATGAAACGGATGGAGTATATTATAATTTTGGGCCTGGAATATTAAGAGTTTTAACCTCGAATTTTCTAGTATTCAAAAAAAAAAAACAAACTTCAAACAAAGGAACATCTGTGTTGTGCACGTTGTGAGAACCGAAAGTGTTTTACCTTTTAAGATTTTATAAGTGACAACTTGCCGATATTCTAAGAACAAAACGTTGTGGAAGTTAACTAAAGGAAGTTGACTCTATCGAGGGAGGTGTTGTGTTTCATGTGGTCAAAAGCATATTCGATGACATCTTTCGAGAAGAAACTCTCCCGACGTTATAATAAAGAGGTAGAGACTTCCACTGTTTTCAGTTTGTGTAATCCTCGGACACGTCAAAAACTAAGAAGACAAAAAAAAACTTTTTTGAAATTCAAAACAAGATGCCTCAGCCGCCAAGAGTGTTATCGGCGTTAGATGTGGCCAGGATACAGTTGTACCATTTCAAGGCCATAATCATCGCCGGAATGAGTCTCTTCACCGACGCTTATGATCTCTTCTGTATAGCTCCGGTCTTGAAAATGCTCGGCGAAATCTATTACCACGAAGATTCAATCGGAACCCCTATTCTCTCCATTTTTTACGCCATCGCTCTCCTCGGCGCCGCCTTAGGTCAGCTCATCGTCGGCTATTTAGGCGACCGACTCGGACGCCGACGTGTCTACGGTCTTTGTCTCATGATCATGGTCTTAAGCTCCTTTGGCTGCGGCTTCTCCGTCTGCACGAGTCGTCGATCTTGCGTCATGGCGAGTCTTGGCTTCTTTAGGTTCTTACTCGGGCTAGGGATCGGTGGAGATTACCCTCTCTCCGCCACCATCATGTCGGAGTTCGCTAATAAAAAAACGCGTGGGACTTTTATCTCCGCCGTGTTCTCCATGCAGGGATTAGGAATCTTGATGAGCTCCACGGTTACGATGGCTGTATGCTCGGCGTTCAAGACCGCCGGAGAAGGGAGTCCGGAGAAAACGAGAGCAGCGGAATCGGATATTGCGTGGAGGTTGATTCTGATGATCGGTTCTATTCCCGCCGCCTTAACGTTTTACTGGCGAATGCGTATGCCTGAAACCGCCAGGTTCCATTCAATAATCTATTCTTTTGGTTTTTTGTTTCTTGTTTTTAGAAAATTATTTTCCGGCGTAAAAGCAAAAGAAAGAAAAAAACAGATATTCGCGTATGAATTTTAAACCAAATTCGGTGTGATTATTTTCCGATAATAAGCATAAAATAATATTAAGGTGTGATAGTGTAAATATATTAAGTTATTTTCTTGTCAAAATTTTAAATTTTAGTTTTCCATGAAAACTTAAAATTTTGTTTCCCGCCAGAAACATAAACACTACTTTTCATAAAAAGTATAAAACCATGGTTAGTATAATCAAATGGTAAGGTTTGCATATAGTATTCTCATTTCGATATGTATAATAAATTAATATATGTAATATATATTAATATCTTTGTCAAATGTAGAATATATATATATATATATATATATATAATGTTGATTATTCCTCCAAGTTATATACTCCAGGTAAGAAAGGTCTGATTGGTAATGACTTTAACTTTAAAATTTTTGCCGTAGAAAAAATCTGTAGACTTTTTGCTGTGGCTTTAGATTTTATTGTTGTAGAATTTTATGGAAAGCACTAAAAAATTGCTTTGGATATTTGGCTCTGCAGAGCACTTGTACAACTATAGGTTACTTCAAGAGTTGTGGTTTCAAAAAAAAGTTTAAAGCTTGATTGCTCTGAATTTGGTGCTTTAGAAATAAATAGGACCGTGGACAGCACCTACAACAACTACCAATCACTCTAATAGTTATTAGTTTTGTTTTATTATATCTATATTTAGTCTCTCCAAATAAAATATTGCTCTCTTCCTACCAAGTTCTTCCACTTTCGTTGTATTTGCTTCATTGATCGTTGCCTTCCCTGAGTTATGTCGTTGACTAATTATTTAATTTATAACTAGGTGTTTTCCTGCACCATGTAGTAAATTTTTTTTTTAAATTTAACTTATATTTAAAAATACATTTTATTAAATATTATAGATTTTACTATTTCCTTACTAATATTTAATATAGATTTGATATATATTAAATCAATTTGTATAAAACTAATAAAATGATATAAAATTGTATAATTATCAAAAATGTAACCTAAACAATATTTATAAAATTTGTAGATATATAAGAAACTAATGATTTTACGATTAGATATTTTATTTTTTAAAAAATTGTAAATTTTTTTGAAAGCTTTAGTAATACAAATTGTATAATTATACAAAAATAATAATATTTTGAAATTTGAAATGTTGTATATGAATATATTTGTTTTATAGATGATGTATGAGCTATTACCATATTAAAAAAAAGTTTACCAAAAAGAAATATTAATATTAAATGTAATATATAAATTATTATCATATTCTAATAAGTTTTCCAAAAATATAAATTAACATTAAATGAAATTATCCATGTCATATTTTTCTGGAAGTCATGTCATCAATTTCAGTAGTCATGTCATATTTGTTTTGTGAAATTGATTGTAGAAATGACATGTGGCAAAATCACTTCGCAAATATAGTCTAGGGGATTTTATATAGCTGCTATGTCTATTATTATTAATAATTTTGTTCCACTTTAATGAGCTCTTACATCATACCCTCTATCTTATTTTTGATAAAAGTTTGACTATACATTTTAACTGGGTTCTTAGTTTCGGATAAGAGATGGTTCTTACATTTTTTTAGTTTTTAACTAAGAAAAACTAAGAACCGTCTCTTAAATAAAAGATATAAGAGCCGTCTCTTAGCCGAAAATTGTAAAAAAAAACAAAAACAAAAACAAAAAAATATCAAATCATGAGTTAAAAACTCTGACTAAGATACCAGGGTTAATCATGCCCTAAGGGTTAATCACGAGATACAAGTAATAGATCTTTACTATATTTTATTTTCTTTTAAAATTTCTCTACTAAATAATCAAATCAACTGGTCCATCACTAAAGTTTTAAAGATGCATGCAGATATACAGCATTAGTTGAGAACGATGCTATCAAAGCAGAAAAAGACATGCAAAAAGTCATGTCCATATCCAAACCATCTCAAATAGAAGAAGATTTACCACATCCACCACCACCGCCTTCTTCTTCTTCCTCCTCCTCGTACAAACTCTTCTCTCGCCGTTTCTTCAGCCTGCACGGCCGTGACCTCTTCGCTGCCTCAGCCAACTGGTTCCTAGTGGACGTGGTCTTCTACACAAGCAACCTCCTCCTCTCCCAAGTCCTCAATTTATCCAACAAACCTACCAGTTCCACAAATGTCTACGACACTGCCTTTGAAGTGGCTAAGGTCGCAGCCATCGTCGCCGTGTGCTCCACCATCCCTGGTTACTGGTTCACCGTTTATTTCATCGATAAAGTCGGTCGTGTCAAGATTCAGATAATGGGTTTTTTCTGTATGGCCGTTGTTTACTTAGTCGCTGGCATTCCGTACAGTTGGTATCAGTCTGATCGTAATAAGCCTAGTAATAAAGGCTTTGTTATTATGTACGGACTGATATTCTTCTTTAGCAACTTTGGTCCTAATACGACAACGTTTATAATCCCAGCTGAGCTTTTCCCGGCGAGGTTTAGGTCAACGTGCCATGGGATTTCAGGAGCTGCCGGTAAGCTTGGAGCTATTGTTGGTACTGTTGGTTTCTTGTGGGGCACGAAACGCGACGAAGAGCAGAAAGATGCTTTCCCAGACGTGAGACGCGTGAGGGTCGCGTTTTTGATACTTGGCGGCGTTTGTATCGCTGGAGTGTTGGTGACGTACTTCTGCACGCGTGAAACTATGGGAAGATCGTTAGAAGAGAACGAAGAGGACGACGATATTTGTACCTCGTCAGCACCGGGATCACCGTCTGCTAGTGAGTTGCCGAGAATTACAACGCAAGCAATCGACTTTTGATATTTTCTCTCTTATTTTCCTTGGTTTATAAAAGCATGATTATTAGGAGTTCTTATGGTGGGGTTCTTAACGGAATATAAAAACCCGTCTCTTATCTTTTAACTAAAAAAGATAAAAACCGGCTCTTAAATAATCATGCTCTAATGGTTCGATACATTCACATTCTTATGTTTAATCTTTTATTCTTCTTTTCCCACTTGTTAATTCCGTGCAAGTGGTATGTAAAAACGTAAAAGCTTGATCGTCCTTTTACTCAATTTTCGACTTACCTAATTTAGAAACAAAAGGTTAAAATTGAGGATATGTGATATTATGAAAACATATTAAATATGAATGTCTTTTTAGGTTTGGTTGAGAGAGAAGCCATCTTGTTGATTACATCTAAACCTTCTAACTTACCAGTGTTCTCATTGTCCAATGAAACTTTTTTCTCTTCATTCTGGTCCCCCACGAATTTTTCACTCTGAAGTAATCAATTCCCTTGCTTGATCCGTACGCAACCGCGGCTACACCGTGATCAGGCTCGTCCCCGCAGCGCCCATTAAACATGCCCTTCACATAACCAAAGAATGAGAGCCCCATACCGGTGGCCAAAGACGTCACTCCTTCGTGGGAAATGAATTTTTTTTTTTTTTTTTTTTTTTTTCGGAAATGAATTGAGTTCGTTGAACTACTATTGATGTAAATTTATTGGAAACTGATTCTGATAGCCGCAAAAACTGATGTGTTTATGATAAAGTTTTAATAAGGGTATGTTTCATCGATTGGGAAACAAGACCCATAGTAAAGCCCATTTGGACCCATGTATAAAATATTTGTTCGGTACGTGGTGCAAAACGGGGGGAACAAGAGACTAAAACAGTCGTCATATGTTAACTGAAAAGCATCAAAACACAAGAGAAAATACAACAAACGTGGAAACACTCTTGATCTCTCTTCCCCTACCCTACGCCAGCTACTTCACGTGCGCACTGTGCCTCTCTGCACATAACCACATTCGAGTTTTCTTACTTGTATTGGCTAACTTATAGAATCATCATCTAATACCATTTCCATTGATCATATAATTAAAATCCTCCACTTTCTGCATGTATATGATCATTGATATATTAGGTTTAAACATCATCCTTAAAAAATGGACATCATGTCTTTGTTAAAAAAAATCTTCTTATTTTTTTCTTTTGCTAATTTGTTCCATTTCTTAATAAAAAAAGTCTCGTCGTGTCTTCCTTAAATAGCTGATCGGTTGGATTTTTGTCACCTATGGATCTTATTTCATGGTCTGTTATACAATACAGTACATAGTGATATTAATCAGAGATAAAACTTAATTACTTCCTCTGTTTTTTAATATAAATCGTTTTAAATTGTGCACATAGATTAAGAAATCATTAAATTTTTATATTTTCTAAACAAAAACATTAATTATTTATCTAACCATAAATCACCTAATAATAAAATATAATATATATTATCATTGGTCTTGTAACAGTGTTAATAAATTTTATATAAAAAATCAAAAATGTCATATAATTTAGAACATAAAATTTTTTCTAAAATGATTTATATAAAAAACGGAGGGAATATAAAATTATATATATGCATGCACGGTTTGATTGGTCCCCCTGTGTCTACACCTTCTCACTCATATTTATGAAGGCTTCGTCTGTCTATTATCCTCAAGACCTTTCACATTTACTACCCATCTAGTGTACGGACGTCTATCAGTGTCCTATTAGCATTTACAACCCAATCTTGGCATCAAATTATCATTAAACTGGACCAAAATTATACATTAACCCAAAAAAGTACTCCATATGCATATGAAAATATATCTCTCTTGTAGGGCCATTATAATCAAGACTCTCAGAATCACACTACTCGCGTGATGATATTTTAGTGCTCCTATATTATATAGATAGCCTATGATTGCTACCGAAAGATGAATGATGCAGTGATTTATATTTGTAAGTGTTTATCAGTCATATAGCGATTTATTTTCGATTAGGCAACTAAGACTACTTGTAATGGGCTAGTTGAATTTTAGATTCAACGGTTTAATGCTTACAATGGGCTAGTTGAATGAAACAAAATTGTTACGTGGATTACATTCAGTTGAATAAATTCAACCAATTGAATTTTAAAAAAGTGGAGACACAGAGACACGTGGCGACAAGTGAATGGAGAGAAAGTTGAGCAAGTGAGATTCACGCAACCATTCCACAGAAAAAAACATTTATCTTCTTTAAATCAGCTCCTATATTTTCATTGGTTGATCAAATTCTTTTGAGATTCTTATCTCCTCCAATTATTAAAACTCAATTATTTTATAGTAATCGTTTTTTATATATAAAAAAAATTATATGAAAATTCATGATTTTTTATGATCTATAAAAAGAGACTAGTCTCACTTCATTTGGATACATAAAAAACGTCAATTTTCACTATATGGGCAAAATTCAGGATGTTCCAAAATTAAAACGACTTTAAGTTACGTGTGGTTTAAGAGTTTTTATGTTTTTGAATTGAGTTTATTGTACCAATTAAGTTGTGTGTTTTTATTTGTTGTATTACATCGTGTGTATTTGAATTTTCATAAGTTTATTTGTTTAATAAAAAATATTGTATTTTTAAAAATAGTTAAAAATATAAATGTATTTATTTTAAATATGTCATTTTAATTATTTATGTTAATTATACTCGAAATTATTATTTATGTAACTATTAAATTATATAGAATAATAAGATGATTTAAAAAAACGGTGGGGTAGGGCGTTGACTTTTATTAAACAAAACTATTGTAGATGTTAAAAATAAAGTGGGTGTTGAATAATTAGGTGGAAGAAAGAGAAGATGATGTGGAGTGTTAAAAAGAGAAGAAGAGAGTGTTGAATAAATCAACCATTGTAGATAGACTAATATCATTCAACATTGAATGAATCTGCACTTTTCTATAATATTTTTAATTTCAAAACGCCTTTTAAATTTATAACTGATTAACAATATAACTAAAAATGAAATTTTGGATAAAAATAAAACCAGTATAAATCTCATAGATTAAAAAAAGGAATGCTTGTGAAGGGAAATGAGTGAGAGGTCGTTCTCTGGTGGAGCAGGTCGGTGCTGCCATTGTCCTTTCCTCTTCCTCCTTCATTTATTATATCTCCACCTTCTCCTTGCAGGCTACTATTTCCTCTTCCTCTTTCTTTAGTTATAGAAAGTGACTTATTTATTGAAGTTAATTTGAATTTGTGTGAACCAGAAGAAACAAGAGTGACATGTATATGTTTACGCGGGACGTTTATGTTGTGCAGTTTGATTTAATAGGTGTAACTGATACTGTATTTTACTCCTAACCACAGTTAATATCTTACAAACTTGATATCTTTTGCAACTTGATGTTTTATTTGTCATTTTTCGAAGATAATTTGTTACAGTAAACTTTAATACAGACTCTTACCAACAAAAAAATACTTTAATACAGACATATATTAAATACAAACAGACAAAGACGAGGAATGGACCCCTTTTGTCATTTGATTGACACATACTATAAGAGAGGTGTGACAAACAGTCTCCTATTTTCATTTTTGTGATTTTTGTTTCACCTAATACCTCAACAAAGTTTAGTGTCACGAATACTATACATACCAAATCACTAGTGCCTTAATTCTGAACAAAGTGGACAATATTTTTTCTACATTATTTATCTTACACAGTGGCTTGTAAAGTGGTTTAACTTTGAGAGCATCTGGTACACAATAATTTTTTTTATATTTTATTTTAAGATCATCTCCGATGTATTCTTCTATTTTTTCTTTTATAATAGAGGAACCTATAATAGAAATAGGTTTCTCTCCAACATATTTCTCTATTTCTTCCTCAAAGAATATTTTTAAAAGATTCTTTTTTATTTTATAAATAACACATTTAACTTATAAATGTTGCAAATTAACCCATTTATTATAACTTTTATTTTTTTCATAAAATTATAATATTATTTAAATTAAACATTTTATTACAAATGACATTAGAAAATAATAATAAAACAAAATAAACATTATCTAAACATCTCATTATTATATTTTCCCATAAATGGTTAATTAATGCATTCCGAAGTGAGAAATGAACTTCTTTATCTTTGATTTTTCTGAATCAACTTAGAAACTCTTGGAACCGATTATCTTCATCATCTGGTATTTGGACTTCTGGTGGTGGAGCTTCTCTTCCAATACACTAGAAGAAGGAAATAAACAATTCTTAGGGAACCTAAAGAAGTAAACATCAGTTGGAGATTCAAAGACAAAATTTTGCTTTAAAACAGATGAAGGAAAAAAACAAATTTTATTTTGGGATGTAAATTCTATAGAAGATCCAAATGTTCGTGAACATTTCCAAGTAGAGAAAGCACATATTTTACAAAAGCGCAGTCACCAGCAACAAAATCAGCAAGCTCCTCCTCCACCCACGTCGTTTGGACAATATTTTAACATTTTTTGTGGATCCGGAAGTAATTTACTGGAGTATTAAGTTGTTTCAACATGTTGTATTAATTAATATTTAAGTATTAAGTTGTTTCAATATTTAAGTTTAATTTTAATATGTTATCAATATGTAAAATTATGTTAAACTTTTAATAATTAAATTTTAATTAATAGTTTTAATTATCAATATAATATTTTAGATATCATTCATTAAATAAAAAGTCTTACTTTAAAATAAAATAATTTGTATGTAAACATAAAATAATTAGATATCTTTTATTTTATTTTATTTATAATTATAAAAATTAAAAATTAGTATGTAAACAAAAATCTGTGCATTTATATGTAAAAAAATGTATTTCTTCGTAAACAAGTATTTTAGTTATAATCACAAAAGTTAAAAGACTATTTTGTAAATAAAAAAGTACATCTCTATTATAGAGGAATACTATTTTTTTCCCCTAAATATAGAGGAAAAAATAGAAATCTCTATTATAGGGAAAGAAATAGAGATGAGTTGGAGTAGATTTTTCTCTATTATAGCATATAGAGGCAAATATAGGGGTGGTTTGTAGATTCTCTAAAATAGAGTAATTATATTATATTGTTGAATTTGTTCAAATGGTTCATTCTATAATAAAGTGAAATATAGAGTAATTCTATTATAGAGTGAACTATTGGAGCAAATCCAACTCTATAATATAGTTATTTTATTTTATAGTGAAATATAGAAAAAATTATTTTGTATCATTGGAAATGTCCAAAATGGTTATTTGTGAAATAACAAAAAAAAATCAAAATTTGTTTTTTAGAAAGAAATTAAAGAGAGATAGGAAAAAAAAGAGAGAAAAAAATAAGAATTTGGTTAGTTTATGAATTTTAATTTTTTTCTAACTATTGAATGCAATTTCTCTAACTTTAATTGGGTTATTTCAAATGTAAGTTAAATGATATAGTGTTACTGAGATGACGTAAGACAATATATAGATTTCCAAAGTGTGCAAGCCTTCACTGTTTTAACTAAATATATTAACAAACAAAAAAAAAACTAAATAAAACTGTTACCTTTTTGACAGGGCCAATAATATTGTTCGTGATGCAGAGGAACATCACTATAATTTAGTAGACCGACGAAATCACTTGGGCGATAATAAACGCACATAGGAAAAAATAACAATTTTGAGATGAATGAAAAGATAAAAGAGAGTACCAGAAATATCAGCAGAGCTAGAGAGATAGACCCCCTGGAGAAATATTATTTATATTATAAACAGAACATAAACTATATACTAAGCTTTTAATAATGGATAGGCTTAGGTAAGCCTATGCAAGTACAGCAGGTTTTGAATTATTGGATGAAACATTTGTTCAATATCTTGATTTAAATTTAAAAATCTATTATAAATATATATATTTATATAAATTATAGGGTTGTGTAGGGTTTAGGTAAAAGACAGACTTGGGTGATTTATCATAAGATCGTGTGGGCAGTTAAATATTTAGTGGGATAGATAGTGTAGTACGTATTGCATTTATTACCATTACCTGATTTTATATCATTCTACGCACGTGTCACCGCCGACATCTGATATCTTCAACTATTTCATTTCGTTTTATATCATCCACTTCCAATTATTTGTGTCACCAAATGAAATATTGAAAAACTAAAAGCAGCTCAAACAGAAGGGAAGGTTGTTAATGAGTTTCTTGTAATTAAAATTAAAACAAAATAATAAGAAGAGGGGAAAGAGCGCTCAAAAGTTATTAAATAAGAGATTCGGAGAACACCATAAGAAAACTCACGATCCAAATGCTGAATTTGTATTGACCAAGCTTTTAATAAATTTTAATTAGTTAACTAAATTTTGTTAAAAAAAATTTTCTTTTGTATTTTAAGAACCCGGAATGGAGTTCTATCCGAAGGTGTTGCTCCAAGTTATCCGTGGCTGGTTTACGAGTGTTGATTTGGGTTAAACCTAGCAAATTTTGACTCAAAACCAAATTGAAAAGCTATTTTGATATATACAAAAAATAAAAATAAAAATATTCCTTCTTCTGAAATGCGAAACATTTTATATTAATTTTATTTAACTATTGCTCCAAATAGCTTACCAAAGTGATTATTTTTATACTCAGCAAATGATTTTGGTTTACCATTTATTGACTTTTTTGAAACACTTTTTTTTGAAACACACCATTTATTGACTTAACAGTTGAAAAATTAGTATAAAAGAAAGTGGTTAAAGGAAAAAAAAAAAGGAAATAGAACGAATTGGGATCTCAGGGAGAATGTGTATAAAATAATAAATAAACAGGTCTGACTCCATGAATGTATAATGATATGCTTACACCCGCACGCATAAATCTCTGCCATCTTTACTGCACACTCTTTTCCTTTTTCTTCTTAAAAGTAAAATCTATTTGCTTTCATTTTGATGATAACCATAAAATGCAATCTTCTTTAAATGACATTCTTGAAATCAGAAAACTTCCTCTGCTATAACAATTATTTCCAGTAGAGAATCGACTGGTATGAGATAACCTCATCATCGACTCTTCAGTGTATCTTTAAGCATAACGGTTTACTCATTCAAAACTGCACATTGCAAAACAAAACAAAAATTGAACGATTTCGGTGAAAAATATCTGATAATATGTTTTGATATTTTATGGAAAACTAAATCATATGGTGTGTGGGATAAACTTCTTTTTAGTCAACCGGGATAGGATCAATTTTAAGAGATGGTACAAGGACTGCCACATACTAAACCAAATGTTTTTTACGCAAACTCTAATATTATTAAGCCATTTTTTCAAAAAAAAAAAAAAAACTCTAATATTAAATGGGGTTTCGTATCTATTTCAACTTTAAACCCACCAAAAATACATACGCTCTATCAACCGGTTTTATTTCGTTAATTTATCAGTCAAAACAAGAAGGAAACTTTTTTTTTGAAAAGTATACTAATAGTCTAATAATCATGAATATATTAGACGTCGGTTTAGATAAAAATATTCTATAAAACAAATGTCATATAAATGTGACTGCAATGATCCGTTGACCAATCGATTAGTCATTAACGAAAGATCATAACTTAACATCACATTGTCTCAATCAAAACTCCAAAGACCATAAGAATTTCGCTAGAACAGTATAGTGATGAAGCACAAAACGGCAAAGAGTTGTTATGAATTGATTATTTACACATAGGAAAATAAAGAGAAAAGAATAGAAAGAGACTCCCGAAAGCTCCCCAGGTGAGGGCAAATAGCAGGCTCTGCTCCCTGAATTTCACAGCCTTTATCATCAATGCTCCTCTAACTCAAAATAAAAAAAAAAACTAAAGAAAAGAAAAAAGAAAAAGAAAGAAAGAAAGAAAGAAAGAAAGAGAGAGAGAAGAGAGAGAGAGAGAGAGAGAGAGAGAGAGAGAGAGAGAGAGAGAGAGAGAGAGAGAGAGAGAGAGCGAGAGAGAGAGAGAGAGAGAGAGAGAGAGAGAGAGAGAGAGAGAGAGAGAGAGAGCTAGAGAGGCTAGAGAGAGAGAGCTCTCTCTCTCTCTCTCTCTCTCTCTCTCTCTCTCTCTCTCTCTCTCTCTCTCTCTCTCTCTCTCTCTCTCTCTCTCTCTCTCTCTCTCTCTCTCTTATGTGCCCTTTTCTATATAAATATATAATCTTGCATACAATAAGGTTATACTCACCATCACCTTTTGCATCATTGCTCTTTGTTCTCCCTTTTCGCGTCTCTTCTAGTAACAAGACTTAAAAGTCTCTTTCAGTTATAATAACTAAACGATGATGCTTGCGGTGGAAGATGTGTTGAGTGAGCTCGCCGGAGAAGAAAGAAACGACAGAGGTTTACCACCTGGCTTCCGGTTTCACCCGACGGACGAAGAGCTCATAACTTTCTACTTAGCCTCTAAAGTCTTCCATGGAGGTCTCTGTGGTATTCACATTGCCGAAGTTGATCTCAATCGCTGCGAACCCTGGGAACTACCTGGTATGTAAATATATGACTATATTTTCTGTAAGAATGTTAAATTTATATCATTTTTCAAAAATACATCTTTATATATTCGTTTCTCTAAAGTTTTGTTTCCCTTTTGTTTTCTGAATCTTTTTTTAACGTTTCATGTGTTTTCTTTTGTGTTCTTAAGAAATGGCCAAGATGGGAGAGAGAGAGTGGTACTTTTACAGTCTAAGGGATAGAAAATATCCCACAGGGCTAAGGACTAACAGAGCCACTACAGCTGGATACTGGAAGGCTACCGGAAAAGATAAGGAGGTCTTTGCCGGCGGTGGCAGCGGCGGAGGAGCACTTGTCGGAATGAAGAAGACCCTTGTGTTCTACAAGGGTAGGGCTCCACGAGGCCTCAAGACTAAGTGGGTCATGCATGAGTACCGCCTCGAAACTGACCTTTCTCACCGCCACACGTGTAAGGTAAATGATAACTGTGTTACTTTAGCCCTAAACATGCGTCTCTTAATACATTTAATACTACCAGATTAAACGAATTTAATTGTGACATTATTTTTTTGAGTTGACTTTTTGAAACTAAAACTTAAATAGAAAATATTAACTCATTTAATTTTTCACCTTCGTTCTGTAACTTTACTCCCACCCGTGCGTCTCTTAAACTTTTTTAATATTATTTTTTGAGAAAAAAAATAATACAAATTTTTAATATTACAGGTTTAACTTTATATTTCAGCATTACAATTTTTTTATGAACTTCAACTAAAGAGTTGACTTTTAAAAACGATGAGCTGAAAAGAATGGTTTAACTGAACTATTCACTTTTTCCCAAATTCATTTGTTACACTATTTCCTCAAAACTATTTTTTCAATAGTATTGTCATTATTTGGTTTAGCTAGTATGGGGTGGACAGGGGAGAGAGCAGTTTGAGATGTGATAGATTTGATATAAACCTGTACGTGTGGGTGTCAACACCAAACACCTTGCCGTTTTCTGTTCTTCCATGCTACACTGTTGTGTCGTTTTCATCACTATTGCTTTCTTCAATTAACTCCATGTATCGTCATAAATCAATTGGTCAGCTCGCATTTCAAACAAGATCTTTATCGATCTTGGTTAGGTGTAATTAATACAATAATACAAATATGAAATATGTTTATTCTGAAGTAGCTATATACTTCGAAACATAATGTCTAATAGTAGCATTTTTTTTTTTTGAGCAACGTCTAATAGTAGCATTTTAATGTTTAATTTATGGTGGTGACACAGGAGGAATGGGTGATTTGCAGAGTGTTTAACAAAACAGGAGACAGAAAGAATGTTGGAATCCATAACCAAATCAGCTACCTCCATAACACTTCACTATCAACAACACATCAACAACGTAACCATAACCATTATCATCATCTTGAAATCTTGCCTCCTCTTCTTGAACCATCTAAAACCCTAACCAACTTTCCATCGCTACTCTACGATGATACCCACCAAAATTACAATAATAACCTACTCCATGGATCATCAGGCCACAACGTTGACGAGTTCAAAACCCTAATCAACCCAGCCGTGTCTCAGCTCAACGGAGTCATTTTCTCTCCAGAAATCAGCAACTACAACAACGAGGACGACAACAACTTTGGCATTAAGACAGAGCAATATTCAAATGGTGGCAATAACGATCTTGATGTACGAGACTACTTAGACAACCCTTTTTGCCAGGAAGCGGGTTACGGTCTGTTGGGTCTTTCATCTTCTCCTGGACCTCTTATGCTATCAGATTCTCCATATGTCCTTTAGGTTTCCAGCCGTAGAATCCAGACCTTTGGATTATATATTTGGTCTTTTATGGTTTCTTATTATTTTCAGCCTTTGTGAAAAACATAATTAATATAAATATTATCGTTCCTTTTTTGTTGGTCAAATAAATATTATTGTTCCTAAGAACCCAAATATTTGGTAGATTAAGGACTTGTTTATTTTAAAAAGTTATGTGGCTGCTGCAGCCTTGCAGGAAAAGCTATTAGTGTGTTACTTTTGATGAACTGTATTTGTGGGCGTTTCACTGTTCGATGTGATGTCATAAATACGAATAATATTTATAACTATTCTGACGTCATTGTTTTATGTCTTTTTCGGTCTATGAACTATTTATTTCCTTATTATTTATTTATAACTATCTATTTATAATACTATGCAACTGTGAAAATTGCATTTCGGATGAGTTGCTACATTTGGCCGGTTAGGCATTATACTGGTTATAGTCAACTGAAAAACTGTACAGGATTTAATAAACCAATGCAATCGTTATTTTGGTTGGCCACACACAAGCCTAACCATCTTCCATAATTATGGTCTTAGAATGGTTGAGCTAGGTTTTGGGGGAGTCTGGTTTATCTGTGTGGTAGGTGAGCCACTGGTTCAGTTATGAAGTTTTCTTCGTGAATACGCAACAATAAGTTGGTATATTAGACTATTCTTTTTTTTTGAAACACTGGTATTAGACTATTCTATATTGACTTTAAGAATACCTGAAAAACTATCTTTTCAAAATTTCACAAATTTGTTTTTATTAACAACATACTCTATTAGATTAAATAGTGTAGGATAATACAAACTAGGCCTGGGCGTTCGGATTGGTGTTCGGATCGGGTTTTTCAGATTTTGGTTCTCTTTTATAACACTTCTTAGGTCCCATTCTAGTAAATTTGCAAGTACGGATTGAGTTCGGATATAACACATCGGGTTCAGATTGGTTTTGTATGACATCCCATAACGTAATCATATATCATTCGGATTCGGGTTATATCGGATCGGTTCGGATATACCCGAAATAAAATCTAAAATTTAAAAGTAAAACATAAGAAATATTTATTTATTTATATATAATTAAGTATTTAAGGTAATTATTTAAATTTTAAATACTTATTGTTAGATAACATATCAAAATAAATATGAAATTGAATATTTGAAGTATATATTCATGTTTCATATAATTATATTGTATATAATTTTGTCATATTTTTTTTTTTTTTTGTTTTTCGAGTTACCCGTTCGGATTCGGTTAATAACACTTCGGGTTCAGATATGTTTTGTACCATCTTACAAGACCCATTCAGATATTTTTTATATTTTGGACCGGATACGGATCGAATTTTTCGGTTCGGGTTGAGATCGGATTTACGAATATTATGTGCATGCCTAATACAAACAATCAACCAACCAAATGGGTGGTATTACGAAAGTCAACATTTTCACAAATTTGTTTTTATATGAAATTCTTTTGTTTTTTCACTCGTAGCCGCTCGTTTTTTTTCCTTTAGCAAAAAAAGAAAGAGAGAAAATCTGCTTTTATTAACATCACCCCAGTTTGGAACGATGAAACCCAATAAATATCAACGAGGCCCATAAATTGATAGTAGCTAAAATGCTACGATATTGAAACCTTGATATATCAACAAACATGTGATAATCTATGAAAAATAACGAACTCCACGCCTGGATACACATATCTATATTATAAATATATGTTTGTTTCACTCCTGTGCATCCACGTCAGCGCCATGTCAGAAAGTCGAAGTTTGTAGTGCCGCCACGTGTCCAGGGATAGTCCTGGGAAGCAGGTCGGATCCGCCCCGCCCGACCCACCCCGCAGCGGGTTTAATTCATTTTGTCAAATTTAAAAATTACCCGCTCAATCTGCCAGTAGTTTTTTGGAAACCCGCACCCGCCCCGCATTAGTCAAGCGGGTCAAGCGGATACCCGCATCAATTTAAAAAAAAAAATTTAGTGACCAAATTAGAAAAATGACAAACACACGATCAAGTTTTAACCCGACAAACACCAAACAATAAGTTAAAGATCTGGCAAACACACAAACCATAAGTTCTTGTTCAAACTAAAATCAAACTTGAAAACAAATTACATAGAGCCTCTATGATAGAGAAATTCTTTCTTCCCCTGACTTGAATCCTCTGAAATTTCATATGGTAAACTGTCCCCTCATATCAACACTCGAATTTACATAGAGCCCCTGTTTTTTTTCCGTCACAATACCTGTAAAAAGACAAGAGGAGAGGATGAGAACTCAACACCATCAGAGACAAACTCACATAGACAGAGAGTCGTGAGAGAGACAAGGAGAGATACAAACTAGAGAGAGAGAAACAGATCCGTGAGAGAGACAAACTAGAGAGAGACATATTTGTGAGAGAGCCAACAAGAGAGCCAAACTAGAGAGATAAAGAGAGTATCGAAACAGAGAGACTAAGATAAGAGCCAATATACCTGGTTTATCGAGCAAGACTCAGCCGTGAGAGAGATAGAGAGTCGAGGGAGAGATTGCAACTAGAGACAGAGAGATGAGACTCGTAAGAAACTTGACAGTCGACGATTTTGATTTGCAGAGAGCCAAGAGAGAGCGAGAGACTCGATTTAGGGTTACGGCAAAGAGAAAAGAAAACTATAGATTAGGGCTTTTGGATTTTTTTTATCCCTCAAACAATAAAAACCTCACAAAGTTACATCCTAAAACTATAAAACGACACACACTAACAACCTAAAACACAAAAACGACACAAAACAAAACTAACAAAACAACATGTTTTCAATATAAGCGGGTGCCCGCTAACCCGTTTCCAAAATTACAATGACCCACACCCGCCCCGCTATTTTTTTATCTGATCCACGTGACCCGCCATTTATAAAATCAGATTTTGTTTGGGCCCGCACCCACCCCGCAGCGGGCCTAATGGGGCGGGGCCCGCGGGTGAAGAATCAAATTCCCAGCGCTATCCAGGGAGAAGAAACGCAGCATTTCATTAACATCATCTTATTGGGCTTCGTTATTTTACATGTTATTAGGCTGTGATAAAAAAAGCATAACTGGCCGGATAAGTTTGAGTTTTGCTAACCCTAATACGACAGCAGTGAAGAACGGAGACGCATCCTAACGCCGTTGGTAACTGTTTTAATCCTGCTGCTTCCTCTAGACCCATGATTAGGCATGGGAAGCAGGTCGGATCCGCCCCGCCGCGGCTTAAACTCATTTTTTCACTTGAAAATTATACCCGCAAGACCCGCATGACCGGATTTCGATAACCGCACCCGCCCCACATCAATCAAGCAGGTCTAGCGGGTTATCCGCAAAAAAGTTCAAAAAGCCAAAAGAAAAAAAAAGAATGCTTGCTTTCGATTTACGCAGAGTCAAGATTTGATAGTGTTGAGTTTACGGTTTCTGATTTGCAGAGAGTCAAAGGGTTGCTTTGACGTTTGAAAGAGATGAGTTTAGTTGAGAGAATTAGTTTACGGCGTGAAAAGAAATGTTTGTGTAAAGAAATTTAGGTTTTATGTGGATCCTATGTAAGATGACAAACACGTTTAGTTAAAGTCATTAAAACAACACACATTCTCAAGAGTCAACAGAGAAACAACACACACTCTAATAGGTATAACATCAAATCAGCACACACTTTACATCTCTATCACTCCTAAACGACACAGTATCACCTTATTCGACATAATCAATTAAACACCATAACTAAATAATAATAATTTTTGTTTATTCTACTCATCACCTTATATATAATTTCTAATAAAAAAAATAGATATTAAAAATATTAAAATGCGTAATTGAACAATGAATAATTTAAATTGATTTTATAATTGTTTGGCTACTTATATTTTTTATAATAGAT
This sequence comes from Brassica napus, assembly GCF_020379485.1. Lineage (NCBI taxonomy): Eukaryota > Viridiplantae > Streptophyta > Magnoliopsida > Brassicales > Brassicaceae > Brassica > Brassica napus. The sequence continues at coordinate 46,153,818 of NC_063449.1, read as the reverse complement.
TATAATATTTATAAATAAAATAAACATAATAATATACAATCAACATTTAAATTTAAACAAAAAATCCCGGGCGTAGCCCGGATCGACCCTAGTACAACATATACTTATACACATATAAACTTTTAAAGAATGATTAATAGGAAGGGTTCTCCACAATATAATGAACCCCACATCTTGATACACATATACGATATATACTTATACACATATCAATCTTTACAGCATGATTAATGAAAGGTTCTTAAAGTGGAGTTTTTATATTCCGCTAAGAACTCTAACATGTAAAACTCCCGTTGGAAGTGCTCTAATGCGTCAAAAAAATTGTACACTTTCTTAAACCTTCACGCACACACATATATATTATATATACTCAACCGATAATGATTTTGTTCAGCTATACCACCACTAGCTACGAATCAACCAGCGAATCTCCGGCCAGATTTGGAATATCAGTTTCATCATTTTTCACTGAGAAATTATACTTTTTACTTTTAACAAACCAAAAGAGCAGCTCTTCACTTTCGACTTCCTACTATTTCTTTGCGATATACAAAAGAAATAAATATTCATAAGTAGTATAGCTAGCATTTTAGTAATATTATTTGAGAGCTAGGCAAAATAATGCTATCATCTATCCATGGAAATAAAGCCAAGGGACAAGGTAACAGATCAGGCACATGCATGCACGTACATAATACAATAGTATACTGTATTATATAAGGGAATACTTCAATTTCGATATTAAATACCACACCACGATTTTAATAATATTATTTATCCGTCTTGGTGATTCGACATTAGTCAGTTTCGAGTAGAATATGTATGAATTGGAAGATGTCAGTGAGAAAAGGTAATGTCTTACCCAAAAAAATAGAGGTAATGTCAATTAGTCTATTATGAAAACTGAATCGAGCTATTACCACTAACCCAAATATGTCTTAAAACAACCACTTTGAGTTAGTAGTGGTAGCTCGCTTTCAGCTCGAAAATTTTGAAGACTTACAGCATTAAATACCGGTTCAATTTTGAAGACTTAGAGCATTAATTGGTGGATATTTTTTTGGGGTCTAAATTGATGGATATTTTGCAATTTAGTTAACTCTTATTACGAAATTTCTATACACGCTATAAGTTATACGATTAAATAAGGTTATCACTTAGCACTTGAACGCTGAGCAGCACTTTCCATAGTGGAAAAACTCGTGATGAATGATGATAGCTCGCGATGGTGGACCATCATTATTCGTACGTGTTTTATTTGATGGCTACACGTAGATCGGTAGAAAGATAACAATCCATATCTACATCTTGACTAACTATTATTTTTCATGTGTGTGATTGATTATCTACATCTTGACTAACTATTATCAAATACTTTCTCCTTGTCTTAATTCGCACTTAAGTTGTACTCTAGGATCTTGGCGATCTTTTGTTAGGTCAATGTTCGACGACAAAATAAGACCATCTTCATGGTCATTTCCGAAGTCCTAATGCTAATAATTTAAACTCGCGTTTGATAGTTTAGTGGGATACAGGCTCGAGATCCCAACATTCATAAATTACTCAATGAATAAATTAAATAATATAAACCCCAACAATTTGTTTGATGCTTTATCAATGGAAAAGGGAAAAAGAGAAAACTCACACAAAACACATCACACCATCTGTTCCACGGACAATGGTCCATCTGTCTACTTTTCCATATGTTCTATCGAATATTCCATAAGTTAATCAAATAAGTAGCAACGAACAACCAACATTCAATTGTGTTAATTGAGTCCGTTGATGCTTCTATACATGAACTTAGACGTAAATTAAACCAAGCGTAAATTAAACTACAAGGCGAATGCTACGTCATTGATTTCTTACATAAAAAATATATACAGAACTGGCGTTTTCTATCCAATGAACCAAATTGTGCTACGAGGGAATATATACAGAACTGGCGTTTTCTATCCAAATGATTACTATTATTATTAGTTTTTTTTTAAGTGCACTTAATTCATTTAGGATTACTATATAATATCAGTGACAAAAAAAAAGGATTACTATATAATATTGTCACGACACAAAACCATCTAAAACGTAGAAAGTCGGTAACATAATTAATACATTCACGTTACCATCGCATATTCTCGTTAATAAATACATTCAAGCATATCTGGTTGTTCGGTTCGGTACCAAATTTTAAAGTTCTGGTAGTTGATTTGGGTTGTAGTTACGTACGAATTGTGTGGTCCAACGTCCAAGTTCCAAGTTCTTGCAACTGTTTCATGGTCTCTAGTTTGTTCACAAATCACGTCGATATCCATAACACGATATATTGATAAAAATTAATTACTTTGCAATATAAAAAAGAAAAAAAGTGTTCAATGACATTAACTTTCCATTACATACACATAATAATACATTTACAATAAATATATATATTTACACATGACAGATTACCATTATCCTCTAAAATGATAAGGAATACTTTTTAATTATATATTATTGTAATGTGTAAAAAGGAAAAGTCTAAAAAAAAGGAATCAAGGCAAGAAGCTATTATTAGGTTCATCTTCACGTTGCTTGACCCGGGTATCGGATTCGGATCCTGAGCTTGAGCTACCGGGTACGCCGCCACATTTTTGACACCTGGCAACCACCAAGACCTGGCGGCAAGAAGGACACGAAGAGTGAGATCCAAGCCACGTGTCGATACACGTAACGTGGAAACCGTGACCGCACTGGGGCAACACTCTGAGCTCATCGCCGGCGGCGAACTCCATCAGGCAGATCGCGCACTCGGCCAGTTTCTCCGCCGGAGGAGAATCCGGCGAGTATGTGAGCTTCGGCAGCGATCGGAGAACTTTCTTTTTCAATCCTTTGTTGGCCGCAGCTACCGGCGGTTGGTGATTCTGATCGGAGTTCGCGGCGGAGCTCCTACTGGCAGCGATGCGACGAAGCCAGGAGCATCGAGAGACGGCGACTAAGCCGAGGACGCAAATCAGTGCGCAGAGGAGAGCTGCTATGATGACTATGAGGTCTGAGTTTAACGTCGGAGAAACTTGCGCCGGTGACGGAGGAGCGGCTTCTTGAAGGAGACGAAAGAGAAGACGCGCCATTGCTAGAGAGAGAGAGAGAAGAAGAGAGGTTTGGTTTGAAAAGTTGAGAGGGATTATGTTTGAAGAGTGTGAGCTTGTTTGTTTTGGGAGGCAAAGAGTAAAGGGTATTTATAGTGAACGTGAGAGATCGCGTCTTGCTTTATAATAATATATCACTTTCGGTTATAAGATTATTTTCTTAAATGTTTTAATTAATGTTTAAATTGTAGTGCTTTTAGTCAAAAGACTTATCAAAGTCTATGCTTCTTTTTCCTTCATGTGTCTTGTTTTCTCTTTCAGTGTTTTTGCATATCAAACGGTCTCAAGTTTTTACGTAAACAGAAACATGCAGTGTAATAATATTTACATACTATCTGGGGACTATTTATTGGAAATTTTGTCTAAAATTAAACGTTGGAGTCTATCAAATTATACATAAATGGAACAGACAAGTCCAAAAGATTAATAACACCAAAAAGAGTCCAAGAGATTAAAAACTAACTGTATGGAATGAATAATACTTTTAGTGGATTCAAAAAAATTTTGTAGTTTGGTTTCCAAAATAATATATGAGATAGTGGTGCGTGTGGGGGTAGTGCACACGCATGATGGAAATGGCAGAAGCGTGTGTGTGCGAAAATGCGATGCCTTGGACCAATGAGCACGAAAATCACGCGATAGATTGATAAGGTGTGTATCACTTATCATAATATTCTTTTTTTTTTTAAATTACTAGGAGGTTCAGGCCGAAGTCCTAATCCTCTCAAATTTGAAACCGCGACATATAATATTAGTTTCGTCACAGAGGTCATTCGAACTGGGACCTCTAACACAATGATCACAATATTCTTTCTTCTAAACAAACTGTTAATCATCAGTTTGTCATCCTAAACAACTAAAACATAAATAGCAGTTGTAATTAATGACTTAAACTAGTTTTTAGATTGCTGTATATATGGAGCATGGACTTGAGATTGGAGAAAAAAACGTTTTAAGACATATTATTGTAGTGGACTGTTATTGGGTTGTTGTATTATGATTATATAACTCTTTTAGATCAAATGTATTTTTTTTATTAAAATGCAAAATGAATATAATTGCTAGAGACTAAGTTCTATTACTATTTTGTTGTATTGTTGCTGCTGCTAGAGCCTACGTGTGGGAATTTAGACAAATTTAAGAAAAATCAGAGTATTACCCAAGAAAGATGCATTGGTAAGGAAGACAGCGTTCGCACAACAATTCCACTGGTAGATCCTACAATCTGCACTCAAAGATTTTAGTAGTTATTAATTAGTGTAGTAATACTATTTTAATTAATTTTTATTCTTATTGTTGGGTTAATTATTTAGTTGAGCATCTTACGTAATTGCCGCAATATTTTGATGACACATATGTTACGAATAACTTAATGACGTTTGACCTAGTGGATAAATATCATTTTCTATGTACAATAATGACCTTTGAAATCACGAAAAGAACATTTTGTTTTTAATTAGTGGCTGCTAGACAAGTTGGAAACCACAAAAACTAGATTGTCTTATAATTATAAACTGTAGTAACAACTTTTTAGAAGATGTTACGTTGTGTAGACTGGTAGGTATATAAGATTTACATTTTTTGAAGTCGTTATACTTACAAGTACTGTATACTATAAATTCTGATCTTGTGTCTACAAAATATTCAAAGTTTTTGTTTTTTAAACGGTCTAATAATTTTTTTTAACATAATTTTTTAAAGCTTAATAATTAATGTTCAAATATCCCACTTAACAAGTTTTCAATAAGTTTTTTTTTTTGTTGAAAAAGGGCATAGTTTTCAATAAGTTGCGAATAATGCAGTGCCTTTTCATTTTGATTTTCTATGTTGGTTCAGGACTAGCAGCCAATCAAGCCAAGATGGCATCTGGAATTGGGATAAAGACTAATTTACTAATGAAAACTTTTTAATGGTTAGATAAGATCAATCTTAAATCTTATCCCTCCATAATAATTATGAACCTTTTCCTATTTATGGGATAAAAAGTAATCTTTAGGTGTGTAATCTATGTATAGACAAATAATTAAAGTGTTGAAAACAAAAAACACAGTTATTTAAAATTGACCGTGGAATTTCAAATGACAACCACATAAAAAACAATAAATACGAGGAAAGAAAATAGATCTATCTCATAACCTTCACATACTATCCAAACTCTATGTCATACGTTGCTCGGTTGACCAAACAAACAAGGTAATGTATCACCAAAAAATTACGTATCAAAGATTCAATACTCGAATTCAGGATCTTGATCAAAACTCTTCTCTATGGGAGGATGATCAACAATACTTAATGAAATTACAATTTACTTAAAATGATTTCATCTATTGTTATGCAGCTTTTTGTACATTGTTGCCAAAGAGTACTCATGTATATGAATGTTTATCAATTTGTGTAAACGTGTTAGTTTAGCTCAAGCATTTTTTTAGCAGAAAAGATGATAAGTTGGCAGGTCTGCGCACCCTCATACATTGCCTTGTGCATGTTTCACTAATTGACAGAAAATAAGTGAATCTGTAAAGGTGGTCGTATATAGAAGCGCCTGACATTTAGATTTTTGTAATATATATATATATATAGCAACTAGGATATTATACATATATGATCTGATAAGCATGTTTCTAACCTATCTATTAATTATAATGAAAGCATCAATATGGCAAATACTTATAAATTCGTCCTGCCTAAAGTAAATACTAAAACCAGTTTTAAAATATACGTGGAGAACAATCACCTAACCGCAGTGGTGAATTATGATAAATAGTTTAGCTCAAGCATTTATAAATAGTTATAAATGTAGCTAATTCTTGACATAAGTGCTAGTGCTTGTTAGAGTTGATGTTGCCCCCCCCCCCCCCCCCCCCCCCCCCTCCCCACCACGTATCTGGCCCTTTTATCTCACGTTCGTTTTTGTTTCTTTCATAATCGTTTCAACTTTTAACTTATTTGTTTCTCCCAAAAGTTTCCTTTATTTCCAAGAATATAATTATCAACGATCATTTACTGAGTCTCTGTTTCTATGTTTTGCATATTTATTTTAATTCTTAACTTTTCTTTGTATGGAAAACTACTTTCTATTTTATCTCTCTAACAACTACATGATCTAACATTACTTGTGTTATTCTCTTACCAATTTTTTTTGTTTTTACTATTTTAATTTTTTTTTATTAGAGTTACTGTCTTTAGAATGCCATTTATTCATCAATTAACTGTATAGTTATAATTATGTATTTTTAATATTATTAAGTAAAATATGATAATTAGTAAAAAAAAATTATATATCAAAAATATTTACCTCCAGTAAAAAAAATTATAGATCTGCCACTGGCTAACCGGCCTAATCTTGTAACGAAAGCAATGAAAGTTCTTGTGAAAGTTTTTTCTTCATGGTCGCCACCATATAATTATAATTTGCGTGAAAGATGATAATAACAACTAACTGAAAAACATCCGTCAAAAGACTCGAAAAGATTTGGCGAATAAGGACGCTTGTCTATTTCTTATTCACAAACCTTTTTTCCCTTTACTTCTCACTCGATATATACATACACTACACTCCAGGTTGGTTTTTATTTATTCTGAACTATCATAAACTCGTTTTTGATTTTTCTTTAATTGTTCTATTATATGAAAGATGGAATATGTACGCCATACCTGAATACGAAATAGTGTATGGTAAGAAGAGAAGGAGCAAGCGTGTGAAATTCTAAGTTTCCAAATAGAGTTAGATGACAAAAATGAAATATATTAAAAAGACCATTTATTAGTTTGCTTGACTCTTTCTCTTCTAGTGGACTCCCCACTTTCCGATTCTCCACCGCCCATTTTTTTTTTGCTTCCTGTCACATGCTCCGCATTTTATCTATTTTTATCGGAATATTAATAGGTTATAAATTTCCCGATAAATCCTGGAATTACGTAAACTCGTTACATATCATGTTGTTTAAAAACACATTCTTTAAATGTAAAAGCTCATCACTACAAACATGCAGCTAAAAATATCTAAACTCTTAGGTGGGGGTATTAGATTTAGAAATTTGATAGAATTTGAAAGAATTATGGTTTCCATTAAATTATAGTGTTATTCAATTGTGTATTTTATCAATTCTTTTAAATTCTTGTGTTATTCAATTGTGTATTTTACCGATTCATTTAAATTCTAGTGTTATTCAATATTTGCTAGATTTAATAGGAATGTTATTTGAAAGGAATTTAATGGAAAATGTAATGTAAAATGCAAAGGATCAATTCCTTGCTTTTATGAAGGGATTTGTTATTTTTAGAACCAACTTGACCCCACGGTAATCCACTACGTCTTTAGAAGACATATCACCTACACCAGCCCAATTCCATGTCTCTCCTCTTCCAAAACCGGAACCGAAAAACTGAACTAGAACCAAACTAAATTATTCGAAACCAAAACCAGACCGCCTCAAATGCCTGAATGGTTTCTATATTTCTATATCTGAATAACCGAATCGGAAACGGAACCGAACCGAGAACCGAACGGTACCCGAATATCCGAAAAAAACAAGTTTCAACACTTTGATATAAAATAAAATGTCATCAGTTTCACTAAACCCGAATGCCCATGGCTAGTTCACCCAAAAAGATTCCTTTAGTAAAAAAAATCTATCTACAAAAAGTAAAATTTTCCCAAGTGTTTTATTTTGGTAAAAAAATATCTAAGAGTTAACTACTAGTTGTGTATTTTTTTCGTTATCATTCATAGCGTTAGTATTACCATTTGAATTCCATCAAATTAATTTACATTCACTTAAATTCTATGGCAGAAGGTAAACATAAGAATTAGACAATTGCATTAAAATCTCATAAAATCATTTAAAATACTGCAAAAGTTATTACACGTGAATTTTTTCAAATTCTTGAGTTCAATACCACCCCCTTAGTTTAATTCACAAATAAAGAGCCACTTAGAATATTATACTTTCCATCCGATTATAATAAAATTAGAAATACATTAAATTTGTAAAATGTATAGGATTCTCAAACTAGCTCTAATTTTTTGAAACCCTGTTTTTTATATAACAAGTATAAGCAAGTGAGATTTTTGTTTAAAGCATGGTTGAATTGGTATTATATTTTTTTAATAATCTACGAATTCATGGTAGATTTTAGAAAATATTAAACTAATCATGTAATTATATAAACTGTATGCACAAATTCACGATATCAATTTATTCAGTTATAACTCTGTGTATGAGTTCGTGCAAGGTTGGATTAATATTTCATATTTATTATTGCAGACCGTTTGGAATTGGATATGCACTGGCGGGATTATACACATGCAATCACGTGTGAACATCTAAAGCCCATTCTGCCTTTTCTTTTGTTTTAATTATACAAACCTTTTCTCGGACCTTGTATTATATATTTGAACATTTGATTATGCGAAAGTGTTTGTTATTATATGAAAGGAAACTTGGAACTAAAACAATTGATTTAAGAAAATGCATTGGCCGGGACAGAATAGCCTAGTGGTAAAACACTAGAGTGAACTGGATCCCAAGGCACACGGGTTCGACTCCTCCGGGATTCCAGAAAGCGCCCGGTGACAAAAAAAAAAAAAAAAAAAAATGCATTGAATGTGACCAAATTAACTTTAATTTCAGCCGCGAGATTTTCTTCATTAGTGGCTTATATACTGCCCAAACAACTTTTCCACATTATCATCTAAAAGCCGACATGGCAGTCTTTCAATCGAAGAAATAGCTTTGCCTTGCGATTAGCCTTCCACCAAACATAATTCGAATGAACTGTAAAATATTCGATCGAATTTCTTATATATACATTAAATAATAAAAATTCAATAATGCATTTTTCTTTTCAATAACTATCATTTATCTTCAAGTCTAATTTAGAAGAATACAATTCTGCACTAAAAGATGAAAATAATATATTGCTGAAACAAAATGATAATCTAGACCACTTAGTTTATTGTTGGAGTATAGGTTGAGTACAATATTGTTGTAGACATATAGTTTTACATACTAGATGGTACTAAATTATTTGATATACTTAACATCGGGTAAACGAGCGATTACACATTGCTAATTAGTCACATAGATCTTTTGTATCATAGTAAAACATTACTATCACGATGGATATATCAACTGACATTGAGTTAACATACAAATATCAAATCTGATGTGTAAAGACTAAAAAGATGAATCAAATACATGAAAAAGAAGATAATTGCAATTACTTTCCAAAATAACTTTACAGGTCGGGGAACTAAAAGTATGTAACAAAGATTTGGGATAAAACTTGTTACATCTACTGCAATTTTCTTTACCAACCTAATCACTTAATTAAAGCTATTTAAATACGGCTGCCTCTTGATAAAAACACTGTTGAGATATAGTTAAATATGCAATAGAGATCACGTGGATTACTATTAGTTAAAGCCACTATAACAAATCTAACGATAAAATCAATGACTTGTCCATGTCTCTTTTTCTTTCACTGTTTGAAAACGATCTTTGATCCCTTTTTTTTCTCTTTTTTTGAGTGATGATGATCATCAGTAAGCAAATCTTGAGCGTACCCCATCTTTGGATTCTCAAGCAGCAACACCTTTGTAATGACTTTTAAAACACATGTTTTGGTACTGATGCTAATGTTGTCAGCAGCACCACCATCTATATAAAAACCAACACAAACAAGACCAAACCGGTACAAAATATAGCTGGTTCTCTAGTGATCCCGGTTTGGATTTGGTTAATGAAATCATGACAAATTTTATTCGGTCTAGTTTATTTTGGTTCGGCTTCGGCATGTGTTTATTGGTTATTGGAAACATTAGAACAGCCAACATTTGCCTATATAATCTCGGCAATAGTAATGGAGATGATTTGGAAGATCTCTGAATTTGAATATGACTAATGGATAGAATCATAGTGTGTTTTTCCTTAGTAGTACTAATACACTTCTTCTCAAGACGATGACAGATGAATACTAAATGCAGTTACAGGTCAAACCTCAAGTTCCATTTCCCCTTCATGTTGGCGTTAAGAGTCCAATTGTTTTCTCTAATCTGCATATAAGGAACCTGAAAGAAAGACACAACACATTGTTTACTTACGAAGTTTGGAGCAGTGAACATGCTTCAGGTAAGAGAAAGAGAGAGAGAGAGAGAGAGAGAGATACCTTATCAAACATTTCGTAGCCAACTTTGATCCTTACATCCTGATCTTCCTTAAAGTTCATTATGTTCCAGGCAAACTCTGCAGCTCCTATAGGGTTCCTCTGTAAAGCACAAAATGAGCATATAATATACTAAAGCAAGAAAGATAAACTGAAGGAAAGTTCTTGAGACCAAAGAAAAGAAGAGAACCTGATTGAAGTCTTGATCAAAATCACACCGGCCTTTGACATTGAAGGTGACACTCTTGTCATCTCTCACAGGAAACTCTTTTTTCCCACGTACGTGACACCGAAGCTTTTGGCGTTTATCATAATGGATTCCTACTCCCAGGCCTGTTGCAGCCTAACAAGAAGTTTGTGACAACTCTATGAGTATCAGTCTACGGTTCAGGACAAAGAGAGATAGTGGGAAACAGCAGAAACTGAAATCAAACCTCGGGGAAAAGATGTCTAATCATCGCACAGAAGTAACTAGGAGCCCCAGTTCCAGTATCTAGCTCTCCGTGAAGCTATCATCACCAAACAAAACACACCACAGAAAATAAGACACAAAAACATAATTACAAGGTAACACAAAATTGGCAAAGCCTAACACTCATAGTCTAGTGTCACTAACAAAAATATAGCCAAAGCGAAACAAGTGTGGCAGAACAAGCAAACAGATACACAAACTGACAAGTAACTAATGACACTCGAGATTCAGGGGAAGCCTCATGAGAATGAAGTTAACCACTCAGACATAATCTTATTACTCAACTCAAAATACATTCTCAAAAGCTCAAAACTCAAATTCCTAAGTCCTAACAAGAACTCAAAGCAGATGATAGGTAGTTTGAGTGAAACACAAAACCAAAACCATTACACAACTTAGGCTCCTACAACAACTCAAATTCAAATCCTATAACAACAAATCTCAGGGCACATTTTACTCGCAGCTTCACATCAGTTTAGGCTTTTCATCATAACCAAAACTCCAGGTTGCACATAAAGTTTGAAACTTTACACAAAAAAAACTCAAACCCTTCAAATAAATTTCAATACTTTAACGCAATTAAGCTTCGAATCAAAGCAAAAACAATACCAACCAAACCAAGCCAGAGAGCATAAAGTTTGAAACTTTACAAACCCCTTCACAAAATTTCAAAACTTTAGGCAATTAACGCTTCAAAGCAAAGAACAATACCAAACCACGCCAGAGAGAGCATTACATCACCAAAGCGAGCTTGTTTCAGAATTGAAATAGAGCAAAGAGACATTCTTTATAGCCACACCAATACGAAACAAGTTTTGGAAGCTAACGAAGATTGTTTCACCTGCAAATGGGTTTTCGAGTTCACCGGGAGCTTCTCCTTCGCATGGATTTTCAGAGACTTTGAATTGCACGTATACCTCAGAGAAGTCTCCATCCTCCCTCGAGAAAATCGCCCAAGAAAATAAATCACTCTACCCACCGAAACACACAAGCAGAGAGCTAAAACACCAAAACCTCACCTAGTTTTGACTACTGTATTATCTCACCAAGGTCCAACCAATTAATCACTGCCACGTGGTCTTTTAAGCCCATATTAAAGCCCAGTATAATTGACCTCTTCTAATATAATTAGTCCGTTAGCCCATACCTGCCTCGTGTTACAGATCTAAGCCCAGTGTATATGGGCTTTTATCTGATAAAATTAGCCTGTTTTCGCGGGTTAACCCGACCCGGGAAAGTGAAGTTTTTCCGGAATAATTGTCACTCTGGTCTTCTCCAGAGTGAAGTAAAGCGAGTCACGAGACTGATCTGAATCATCTATCAACGATGAAGAAGACATCGAGCGTCGTCGATCTGTTGCTTCTTCTGCTAGCGATTAACGTTCTCGCAACGCCCGCGTTCTCCGATCTGGTTCTATCCAAAGTCGAACGTCGTGTAAGTCCCAATTCGATCTAGTTCATAGATTCACCAAGTTCCCTGATCGATTCCGCAGAGCTTCCATTTGTTGATATTTGCTTCACATTTCGAATCAGATCAAAAAGATCTAACCTTTTCTCTCGATTCCATACGATATCAGTGGGATCGGATATGTAATTCGAAGGTTTTTAAGCTTCGCTTATTGATTAAATGTTATTGCTTTTTGTGTGCAGATCGATGTGACGTCACAGATCGCTCGTGTTACCAAAACCCTTAAGGTAAATTTCAAAACTTGTCACGAGACTGCGTTTGATCTGATTCCATCTTTAACCTTGTATCCATTTTTTGGTGTCTATAGGTTGTGAACTCTGGCTCTGAGTCTGTCTCCGAGTTTACTTTAACCTTCCCTAAGTTTCTCGGCAACAACTTGGCTTACCTAACGGTTTCACACAGCGAGGGAAAAGGGAAAGCTAAACGCTTTCTAGCCAATCTCTCTGTTAAAGAAGCTCACCCTAAAGGAACGCCTGATTCGATCAGTTTCTACTCAGTTTCATTACCTAAACCCCTCAGCAAAGGAGATACTCTGACGTTAGAGGTTTTCGCTGCGTTCACGAACGTGCTTCAGCCGTTTCCGGAGAAGATAACTCAGAGAGATATCCATCTCGTTATGCTCCAAGAAAGCGCGCAGTATCTCTCTCCTTATGTTGTTGAGTCTCAGTCGTTGTCTATTAAGCTGCCCAATGCGAGGATCGAGTCTTACACCAAGCTGGAGAACACGAAGGTTCAGGGGTCAGAGATTAAGTATGGTCCGTATAAGAATCTTGCGCAGTATTCGTATGCTCCGATTGTTGTCCATTTTGAAAGCAAGGCTGCGTTTGCTGTGGCTGAGAAGCTCGTGAGGGAAATAGAAGTGTCTCATTGGGGGAACGTGCAGGTCACGGAGCATTATAATTTAGTTCACCGTGGGGCTCAACTCAAGGGAGAGTTTTCAAGATTAGAATATCAAGACAGACCTAATCCCCAAGGAGTATCTGCCTTTAGGCATTTACTTGCTAGATTACCACCCAGAGCACATTCTATATATTACAGGGATGATATTGGCAATATCTCTACGTCTCAGATGCAAAGTGATTCGAAAAAGGTTGATATCTTGGATTAAATTTTAATTTGAATATTAATGTAACTGATGTATGTGTGTGTTTAACTCTCTTTTTTTGCTGGTTGGTTGCAGACAGAACTACTTATTGAGCCTCGGTTTCCATTGTTTGGTGGGTGGAAAACTTTTTTCACGATAGGTTATGGTTTGCCACTTGGTGACTTCTTGTTTGCGTCGGAAGGGAAACGTTTCCTAGACATCTCCTTTGGCTCCCCTATGATTGACCTTGTCACTGAAAAACTCATTGTACAGGTTGGTATTATACACTTTGAACTTGTAGTATTTACCTTTCTTAGTTTGATCTTCCTTAGATTAGAGATGATGTAGCAAACTAATCCAAGCAATCAATCTTTTACATCCATGATCTCATTTGCTACAATAAAGATGTCACTGAGTGTGTGTGTTTTTGTGTTCTTTTTCCTCCATTGTAGGTGGTCTTACCTGAGGGTTCAAAGGATATATCGGTTACCACTCCATTCGACGTCAAGCAGTCTCACGAGGTAACACAGTCTTGGCTTTATCAAATATCTATCCTCTGTCTCTGTGTCTTGATTCTAATATTTGAGCTCTGCACACTTGTTATGATCGTTTGCAGATAAAATATTCACACTTAGATATAGCTGGTAGACCAGTTGTTGTGCTTGAAAAGAACAACGTTGTCCCAGATCACAACCAGAATATTCAGGTACAATATAATACATCCGACTACTATTATTCTATAGCTACAATATCCGTAGTTTAATTGGTCAAGAGAGGTGTCTTTTGTACAGGTCTACTATAAGTTCAGCAACATCAATCTGCTGAGTGAGCCATTGATGTTAATCACTGGATTTTTTGTTCTGTTCATCACTTGCATCATATACACGCGGGCTGACTTCTCCATCTCCAAGTCCTCTGCTGCATATCTGGCGAAGCTCCAATGGGATGAGGTACATTAGAACCTTGTTTCAAAGAAAATTTACATGTTATCTACTAATATCTTATGTGGTAGATATTAAAGAAATGGCACTCTCTTTCGTTTATCAGGTCCTAGCAACACTCCAGGAAGTTCAAAACATCATCCAAAAATGCGTAGCTGCACATGATAAGCTTGAAGCATCACTGCGTGATCTATCAAGAACCGGTGACATTCAAACCTGCAAAGCAGCTCGCAAATCCACTGACAGTTTTCTGAAAGATCTTTCGAAAGAACTGAGACCTCTTCTGGCTTCCTTACAATCTTTCCCATCAGCCTCTCAAATATCTCCAAAGGTTTCAAATTTTCTCTCTACCTGTTACTCATCCCTTTGTCTCCTCAGCTCTGCTTAAACTGTCTCTTCTGTAACAGGTTGAAGAGCTAGTTGCGAAGGAGAAAGAACTTCAAGAGAAGTTGATGGCCAAACACACCACTGTTGTTGAAGGGTACGAGAAGAAATCCTCAGGGCGTGATATCGAAAATCGGATCGCTTCTCAGCAGCAAAAGATCATGGCGTTGAGGCAAGAAGTAGATGATCTTCTAGAGTTCATTGATGAGATCTAGAAAACTTAAAATGTAGCAGATCCCTTTTAAGTTTAAACACTTGCTTTCAAAAACATGAAACTTTAAATCTCAATCAATTTCTCTTACAAAAAAATCATTTACAAGGATATGCATATAAGACTCACTTAGCCAATGTTGGTGCAAATATACCAGAGAAGTTTGGGATCTTATCGATGTGTCTTAACGCGTTCTCAGCGATCTGTTTAGTTTTAAAATCAGCGTTTTGAAATGCATCAACAAGTGCTGCAGTCACGTTCTGTTCTTCTCCAAGCTCTCTAGCTATATCTTCAATACGCAAGATCCTCTCAACCATCCACACAGCTCGAATCCTTAAATTTTCTGTCCTATTCTCCAACAGAACGTTCAATATAGGCGTTAACCCGTCTGCTTCAACGATCAACTTCACCGCGTTTTCTACTTCCAAACCGTCTTCTAACAGCGTCGAGAGAGCCGCAAGTGCTGGTCCAACCACCTTGTCGTTCTCATGGTCCAAGAGATCAACCAGTTTATCCACCGCTTGTCCTTCAACAAGACAAAAGCTGTCTCTCAGCGAACATATCCCTTGATGGATCTTACACATCCCTAGAACAACATGCGGTTTGCTCAGACATGAAAAAATGGAGACACAGTAGCTTGGAGGAGGCAGCTCCGGTATCACCGTCAGATTCTTGGTTTCAAGTGAAAGATTCTCCAAAGCTATAGCAGAAGCCATCTGGATGTTATCTTGACTGTATGACTGAAGGAGATCGAGGAACAGAGAAGCGAGATTGTTTTCACGGCAGAACGAAACGGCCTGAGCCTCCTTGGTGAGTGCAAAGGTGATCCTAGCTAGTATCTTAACAAGTCCTTCCAGAAAAGTTCTCTCAAACCGTTTCCCCCTGATCTCACCTTGGCGAATAAGAACAATCTTGGAGATGATTTTCTCGAAAGCACCGTCTCCTAGCAATCTCTGCGTCAGACCCCAATCTCTCTCGGGGAGCTCAGCTAAGAGCGCAGCAGCAACAGCTTGGTCCTCAGTGATCGTTGTTGTGCTTTCGGATATGATCCCAACAAGGTTCCTAAGCTGTCCAACAGTGCCGCGCAACACACTGGCTAGCTCTTCGCTCATGTGCGGTGAAATGTTATGAAGCAGCTTGATAGCAGCCAAACGCAGATCATCATTATCATGAACCTCAACGAACTGAACCAAGCTGATGATGGCACCTGAGTTTCTGATGGCGGAGACAACGTTTATAACCGAGTTAGGGCAGCTAGTTAGTCCAACAAGAACCTCCAAGAGCTTCCCCTGGATCTCCGGACCGGTGTTGCTAATTAGCAGGAGTAGGTTCTCAACTACGTCCTCCGAAACAAGAGTTTGGTGATGAGCTCCAACAGGGACTTTGTCAAACTCATAGCCAATGTTGACTATATTGGCAAGAATGGTAGCTGAGACTTCCTTAAGTCGGATGGGAAGCTGGTTCGGCCCAACGTAGAACAGGTCTTTGATAAGCGGCGGGAGAAGTCCTGTGCCGATCAAGACTTTGGCACTTCCTTCAAAAGATGAGATCTTGTTGAGAGCTCCCAAAGCAGCTCCACGCATGTCACGGCTTCTCATGAGATCGATAAGACAAGAACCAACGGTCTGCGCCACATTAAATTTCACATCGTTGTTTAAGGCAAGCTCTCCAAGATAAGATGCCATGGATGCTTTTGTCTCAAGTGAACCTGCATATCATGTTTCATATATGAGATTCAGATATACAACCAGCTTATACAGTAGGCCTAGGCGTTTTTACCTGAAACCGAAGTCCCTATCTTAACCCAAACTCAGAAATCCAAAATCCAATATGAATAGTTTAAGTAATTTAACTATCTTTTAATTAAATTTGTGAATAACTTATATATTTTGAATATTTTTTTGTTAATTTCTTAGTTTTAAACAAATATTTTTGGGTGATCCCAACCGATAATTAGTATAACCCGAAAGGAACTTATGAAGATAGTACTGAAAGTTTGAAAATCCGAATCAACCGAACCTACGGCACCCGAACTCCCAAGCCTATTAAAGAGTATATGTTTAACAGTAAAGAAGGTAGTGGTTTGGAGAAATCACCTCCAAGAAGTTTAGCTAGAAGAGGCTGGAGTCTACCATTACTAGCCATCTGTCTAACATTTTCCTCTGACCTCTCCAAGTTCGTCAAAGTCAAATCAGCTTTCTCAACAGTTGAAACATT
This sequence comes from Brassica napus, assembly GCF_020379485.1. Lineage (NCBI taxonomy): Eukaryota > Viridiplantae > Streptophyta > Magnoliopsida > Brassicales > Brassicaceae > Brassica > Brassica napus. The sequence continues at coordinate 46,136,750 of NC_063449.1, read as the reverse complement.
CTCCGACTTGCTGCTTGTAAGACCAACCAACAAGAGGATAGCTCCATGAACCGAACCAATCTTCTCACACAAGAGCTCTGATTTAGACAACTCAAACAACAAAGAAACAGCTGCCTCCCTTCCCCTTCGCGGCTCTTTGGACAAGAACTTAACTATAGTACGCACAGTGTCTCCCTCAGCCACAATCGCCTTACTCTCTTCATCTCCCTCAACGACAACTCGCAGCGTCTGCAAAGCCTTATACCTCACTTCATGACTAGTACTTTTCAGCATGTCAGTAACCAACCTTACAAGCTGAGGGTTCCGGACACGTCGTTTGATCAAACGTATGTTCCTGCAGATGTCTCTGACATTCTTCAACGCCAGCAAAATATTCGCCTCGGAGTTACCTAGATAGAGCGACTGACGAGCAATGTCAAGCTTCATACAATCATTCCTCGCTCTCCACTCTTCGATAGTGTCGCGTAAGGCTATACTCGGGCTTAGATCGGTGATGCTAAGCTGCTTGGAAGTTATGGGACATAACACAGGTTTGCCGTTTTGAACACATTCCTTGAACCATTTCTCGATGGCTTCACGCTCAAAGGTCTGGCCGTTCTCCAACGTGACTGGATCTTGCATGACTTGCTTTGTTAACGGACAGATGAATGCTTCGTATATGTTGTCGATCCCTGGCTCGAACGTAGAGCTTTGGTCTGATTGACTTCCATCACAACTTGCAGCCATATGGTAAGATCACTCACTGCAATCAAGAGTTCGTATAATAATCAGTAGAAACAAATTAAATCGGATAGTAAAATGAAGTGCATTATTTTATTACCAAACTGAGAGCTAAGCTCTGCATTTTTCTTCAGCTCAAGGAACAAATATTCATTACGTACTAATAGGGAGGGCTGGTTCCGGACAAAGCCGGATGAAATATTCGTGTATGGTTCCCAAATTTTTTACATAGTCCCCAAATTTTTTTAAAAAAGCATCCAAATTCTTAAATTTTTTTTTTTTTAATTGAAATCTATACTAAATCGTCTAAGGCTCCCAATATCACACATGGGAAGTTGGAAATGATCTTAGAGATATATAACTGAATCAACTTAGTGCAGATTGTTTTTTAAGTTGGAACTAGAGAGGATCCAAAACTGGTTTTCGTCGATACAAACTCAATATTTCAAGATTAATTGTTAAAAAACTATCATCTCAAAAGAGGAGTATGAGAAGACTTGTTAAACTCTAACATCTAAAGTTGGAAACAACAAAATTAGTATATGAAACCAATTGTAATAATATACCATAATCATAATTTTCTACAACCCTAATATGGCAAATTTTACCTAATTTAGCATCGTGGATATAAAAGGATTATAGTTCCTTTGTTAGTAAGTGACACATAAAAAAAAGAAAGATAGCACGCGTACCCAATTCGTAAACGCAATAAGCCCCGAAGAAACCGATCCAACGAAGAAGAATAAAAAAACTTTCTAGCTTGAGAATTCGATTACGATCCTTGAATCGAAAACTTGTGAGATTGATTCACTTCTTCGTCTCTACTATGTACAACAAACAGCGGAGCAATTAAGACGTGATTTGTACTATCTTTTGAAGGTTGAATTCGACGGAGATGTAAACGCGACGGAAAGAAAATGGGAAACTGTAGATGAAGAGAAGAGTCTCACTCAATGAAGAAAAAAAAAACACCGACTAAAGAAAATACGATGCGAAAAGGGTTGACTAAAATTAGAAATGTCACGACAGCCACACAGCCACGTGTACAGATAATCGACGGCTGTTAAATTCTGGAGAACCAAACCAGGTGGGTAAATAATCACCAATCAAGGTAGAGATGTCAGATATGGACCGTGAGCCTGAGCCTGACCCGTAAAAAGCAAAATTTTCTAGCAGGATTTGCGGGACGGTTTATTGCAGTACTGGACTTTTTCTGGGATGGACCGAAACTGGCCATGTGAGATTATAAAGACTCCTGTTTTTTTTTTCATTTTTTTTTACCTAAAAAAAATATGAGAGAGAATAAAAATAAGGCGATTCGTGTGATTTTTCCCAAGAAAATGAGAGGAACTCCGGTAATTACCGGCGATGATGATTTGAGCTTTGGTGGTATTTCAGTTTAGTATTTTTTTTTTTGGGATTGACAGTTTTGATGGTGTTTGGATTTATTTAATTTTTGGATTCATCGAACTAAAACATTGGTTATGAACTTATGAGTTATAAGCTAATGAAAAATATCTTCTTCGATTATCTTTAATTTGTGTGTTAAATATGTTTGGAGTGTGATAAAATTAACTGCAACTATTTTATTTGGTTAAGACAACATGAACGAGATAAAACTATGATCAAATCAGTAACGAGACTAAGCTATGGTTAGAGCCTTGTCGACTAAGCTATTTTATTCTATAACAATGATGTCGTTCAGTTGGAAAGCTAAACTATAATAATGATGTCGTTCAGCTGAAGAGTTAGTCTCATTACTGGTTAGAACCTTCTTTGAGGTGTTTTCTATTCTTAATGTTACGAGATCATTGTTCTCTCGTTAGATAGACTAGAATAGATATCGAACCCTATTGATCAGGTTTGTTTGGTCTTGCCGCGGGCTGACCCGCAAAGGCTTACTAATATTGCGGTATGGGTTTAGGTTAGTCATTTCGATGATTGAACCCGCCGTGATCCGCTTGAAAACGAACCTGCTGTGGCGGTACGAAAACGAAATGTTTGCCATCTCTAAATCCAGGGTACTGAAATCACTGACGTAGCTTAAGGCCATTTACATGCTTTTTTAAAATGAGTCGTTTTACCAACTAAAGCCTATATAGGCCCAATAACAAAGCTTTAGCCGATCGTAAATTATTTAACCTGATATGTTAAGCAGCTTTATTAAACTAAGGCCCAATCAGTAAACTAGACGATCAGAAATTAACTGATTTGATACGGATACAGCTTTACCGACTAAAAGGCCCAATAAAATTCCAGATTTCGAAACGTTATCCATGCCCTGCCCATTCAGAGCAAACCACGTGTGTAGTAACCTCAGAGAGCCGAGCACGAGTTACTACCCACGTACAAGCTCACACGTGCGGAGTATTTCCATTTATGCGTTTAAAACAAAAATAAGCCGAAACGACTGTTCAGAGGAAGAAAGGGGAAAGAGAGAGAGAGAGAGAAAATGGGGGAGGTAGCTGATACATTGACGAAGAAGAGGAAGAAGAAAGGGAGACCATCTCTAATTGAAGTCCAGAAGCGAGCTCTGAAGCAGCAACAACTGCTTCAGAGCAAGCTAGATGAGTCCAAGGAAGAGGTTAGATCCGGTTTCGGAAACCCTAATTCCGCCGCAACCCGATCCAATCGCCGGATTGTTAATCCCAGCGAAGAGGATGAAGAAGAAGAAGACGATGACGAGCGGAGAGATAAGAAGAAACGTCTTTTGCACGGATTGAACTCGCACGACGACCGTCGTGAATCTGAATTGGACGGCGATGCTTCTTCCATCAGCCGCCGGAAAATCGGCGCCGCCGGATCTGACGTTACGGTAGTTACAGAGCTCCTTGTGAATTTTATATATTAATAAAATTCGAGTTTTTGATTTTGAAATTGAAATGAAAAAAATAAAAACTGTTAATTTATGTATTTAAAATTCGCGCGTTAACCGAAGTTTCCTCTTCTGAGTGAGTGATGGAGTTTTGACTATTTCATTTTTTTTTTCTCTTCTCTCTTTTTTGTTGGTGGAAAAATGGAAATTCATAATTTCTTATCTTTATTTATTTTATTTATTTATTTTTTTTTCCTTTTTGTCTTGCCTTGTTTTTAGGTTTTTAATCTGTCTATCTTTCTTTTGAATATTATATGTTTTATTCTTTGATTCTTGGTTATTAATTTTCATAGTTATCTGAATTAATAGAAGGTTCTGCACTAAGAGTCAATCATGTCTTCAGACAAGTTCTTCAATTTGTCTTGTTACTTTTTGTTTTGTTTTAAAGTTTTGTACTTCAAAGACTTTGACTGCCTTTTCTTCTTTTGATTCTTCCATGGACATGAATGTTAGTTATTACAGGTTATATGACACCTGTATAACTGTTATTATTTTTAGGATTTCCAACTTGAGGTTAATGAAGTGTCTGTTGTTTTTTTTTGTCTTGCAGGGACAAAAGGGTTCGAAAGCGACAGACATCCTTCAAAGTATATAAACTTGGAATTTGTGTATGAATAAAAGTGAAAATTTTCTGCTGAGTAATTTAAATTAATGTGCGGCACATTTTACTTGTGGACAGGGGCGTCTCTTGTGGACTCTGGGCCCGTTACACCATTGCCAGACAAAAAGTTGCTCTTGTTCATCCTCGATAGAGTTCAAAAGTATGTCACTTTCTTTTGCTCTCGCTTCTCCATGCTCTTCTCGTTTGGTTTCTGAATAAAATGTTGTTTTATAATACCTGAAGGAAGGATACTTATGGAGTGTATTCTGACCCTGTTGATCCAGAGGAGGTGAAGTTTTCTAAATTTTTATGTTAAGATTGTGTGTGTGTCTGTTAATGCATTTGTATTACATTATCTTTATCTGTGAGAGTTTGTTTTACAGCTTCCTGATTATCATGAGATTATCAAGAATCCTATGGATTTTACTACATTGCGGGAGAAATTAGAAGCCGGCGCATATGCTACCTTAGAACAATTTGAGGCAAGTCTTGTCCTTTGAACCTATATCACCACCCTCGATACTTCTCACTGAACTGTCACATTTCACTCTGCTCTTTAATTTTGCTGGAATAGAGTGTTTGATTCTTCTCTCATATACCTAAGTCTCAATGCAGTAGTTTCTCTGTTAGCTACAACATCTTGTTTTGCCGAGAAGCATTTACTTGTAATGTGAAAAGATTGTTACTATCTTGTATCTGATATCTCCAACATTTTATACTAACTCTGTGGTTACCTCTCTCTGTATCTATGAGAAGATGCAGATATCATTTCTGATCCCCTCTCATCTCATGCAGGAAGACGTGTTTTTAATATGCACAAACGCTATGGAATACAATTCGTCAGATACTATATATCATCGACAGGTTTGTCCTTAGCTTTACATAACAAGTTTGCTACACTTTTCTCCCTTTTGGTTATCCACTAATTTTCTGATTGTGTCTCTCTCTCTGGCTATAACAGGCACGAGCAATGCTTGAGCTGGCCAAAAAGGACTTTGCAGATTTAAGACAAGAAAGTGATGGAGAAGTAGAACCAGTGTCACAGTCACAACAACAGCCTAAAATTGTCAAAAGAGGCCGTCCTCCAGGCTCAGGCCTTAAGAAACATTCTGAGCCATTTTTAACCGACCGGACTATTTCTGAGAGTTCAGCTGATGCCGCAGCAGCGCACACTCCTGGTGGAGACGGCTCTAGATTATCCGGTGCTTACAATCTAAGAAGAACACCTCCTTCTGTTAGAATCAACCATTACAGCGAGAACCAAAATGGCTTGTTGATTGATTGGGAGAAGGAGTTCCCACGTAAAGATCTATCTGCCTTTTTCTTTTTTACTTTCTAGTTCTGTTGACTTAATAACCAGTGTTCTTTTATATTTTCTGTATAGCTTCGGTTGTGAAGGCCGTCAACAAATACGGGATGAAGAATGTGGACGAGAACAGGCGAGATTCTTACTTCCTGGACATCTCTCCTTGCTCGCAAGAAGCTTCGGTTTGTACAACTCTTGAGGATGGTTTGAAACAGTTAACTCCAGTACGTGTTACCAACTCATATAATAATATCTTCTTTTTGTTTTAACAACCAAAGAATCTGACCCTTTCCTTAATTAATAACCAGGTTGGGCTGAACACTGAATATGGGTACGCTAGGAGTCTAGCAAGATATGCTGCAAATCTTGGTCCTGTTGCTTGGAGGCTTGCCAGCAAGAGGATTGAGACAGTGTTACCAAGTGGAACCGAGTTTGGTCCAGGTTGGGTTGGAGAGAAGCCAGAAGCTCCTCAGCAGCAAAAGTGTTCGAATGACTTGGCATCTGAAAGCATACATTCTTCCAAAGAAAGCAAAGGGAGTGCATCAGCTGCTCGTTTGTTGAATCAAGCAACCGTGAAGTCAGAACTGCTGATCAATCCGGAGAGCAACGGTCTAGTCCGTGGCTGCAGAGGAGTAAACCAGATGCTGGAAACTGCTGCTTTCTCGCGACAAGGCTTGTCGCCTAACACAAAACCGGAACTAAACCGGTTTCATCCTGATCTCAACGCTAAGATCGTCTCACCAAACTCACCAGTCTCTAACCTTCAGGCAGGTTCATCCCAGCAGCATCCGGATTTGGCATTACAGCTCTAACTTACTAGTCTTGAAAGCTTCTCCTGTAGGAAGAGGGAGGAGGTTTGTGGTTGTGGATGAATATTATAGGGAAGAAGTCTCTGTACAGATTGTTGCAACTTCCAGATTTGTGATAGGGTAAGAGGAAAACCAATTTAAGGGAGTACTCAACAAGTTGTATGAATGTTATTTATACAAATATTTTTCTTAAGTTGATCAATTCAGAATAATGAATGTGCATTTTGAGTTTTGATTTCAGCTTATGAGAGACGATTGTAATATGAAAGTCTGTATAATGTGCCTATGCTTCGCTTGTCTCTTGTTCTTATTTTTGCAACTGTTAGTGTCCATGCGATTTTTTTGGCAATATATACTGCAACGTTTGTTTGACTTCCATTGACTTGGGTTGTTTAGCTAACTTTCATTTGCTCTGACTATTGCTTTTCTTCGTATCTATGCTATTAAAACAGAATCTCTAATAGAATTTTGCCCTTAATTTTTAAAATTATTTACAAAAAAAATGCCACTTTTTTTAAAAAAAATTGTATAGTTAATTAATTTGCCTTTAGAACTTTTTATGTGTTAAGCTTCTTTCTTTTTTAATGAGCCGCTGATGAACAAAGAAGAGATTCTTTGAATTTTTTTTTTTTTTTATTTACTTAAATCATATTTCCATTCATGTTTCTATGATTCTATCATTAAAAAGAAGATTATATAAATCAATTATGGTTGATTTTACCATCTACTTGATTGACTTTCAAATGTGCCTTAATTGATTTTCAAATCCATTAATTTAATTGGAAATCAATTAATAATATACACGGATGTGAAAATAAAGTCCAGATTCCATAAATCAGTTTTAAGTTAGAAAGTATATTTTTATTGGATTAAAAGAGAGAAAAAAATTCTAGAACAAACCGCTTAATTTAACAAGAAAACATTTGAAATTCTAGAAAACCGTCTCTTAAGTTGTCAGCGTATAAATTTAACAAGAAAACATTAGTGAAATTCTAGAAAACGGTCTCTTAAGTTGTCAGCCTGCATCTTTATACGTTACAATTAAACCGTTTTATTTAGCTCCAACGGAAAGAAAACAAATTATAACGTTGAAAAAATAAAAAGAATTCAACAGAAGGAAGAAATAAAAAGGACGCGCAGTTCCCAAATTAGGTCTCACCGTTCCTTTATTTCCTCTTCCGTGGCCATCAAACTTTTGTACCTTTTTCTCTAAAGATTTTTTTGCCATTTAGAAGAGTGTAGACAATCTCTCTCCCTTCCTCTATTAGGTATACAAATATATCATTTTTATGATACTTGTATAAATTTGCTTCTGTTATCTACCATTTGAGATTCTCTTTCCTTCTTAAGGACAAATCAATTCAATCAAATTGTCTCCTCTGTGTTTGGTGGGTTCATAATTTTCCTATTTTCTGGAATTAAAGAGAGAGAAGAAAAAGAAAGTTTCTCTCTATCTTTCCTATTAATAATCTTGGAGAAAAATCCCTTTAGTCTATTACAAGAATCCTAGTTTTATTATTCTTTTCCTGTGTAAGGGCTCCAAGGAGCTAGGTTTGGTGATATTGTTTGAACATCATCACAAACCAGCTCCTCTCAGAATCCATTTCTTTCGGCTTATTGTTTTTCTAAAAGTTCATCACCAAAAGGAAAATGAGGTGTTTCTCTTGTCTCGACACACGAACCAAGGATATGAGAATCAACATTGATACCACATCTTACCTAACCAGTGGTTCCTCAGGTTTGTTTTTATATGTCTCCATATCTCTTTCTCTCTTTGATTTGTATTTTAGAAAACGGAATCTCCAATATGCGGTTCTCATGTATGTTTTGCAGTTGATACAAGAAGCGATGCAACAGGAGGAGGAGCAGGGTCGAAATCTGGCATTTTAGGTTAGAAATATAATTTTTAAATGATTTTTAATTTTCGTCAGACAATATTTTGAATATTATAATGATGAAATAATAAAAACACACAAATGTTTTGGCCAGTTAGTGGGAAAGTGAATAGCCCTAAACCAGGCGGTGGCGCAAGAAGTTTCACGTTCGAGGAGTTGGCCGCCGCAACCAAGAATTTCCGGGAGGTGAACATGATCGGAAGAGGAGGGTTCGGTAGTGTCTACAAGGGACGTTTATATTCAGGACAAGTAAGTTATCAACCTCTCGTCCTGTAGATTAAAACATCTGAAGTGGCCATGTAAGAATATTGATATTGAGTCAAAATGTACGTATAGGTTGTGGCGATCAAGCAATTAAACCCAGATGGGAATCAAGGAAATCAAGAATTCATAGTCGAGGTTGACATGCTTAGCGTCTTCCATCATCCAAACCTAGTAACTTTAATCGGTGACTGTACTTCTGGTGCCCAGAGACTTCTTGTTTATGAATACATGCCAATGGGTAGCTTAGAAGATCATCTTTATGGTAAGTCATTGTGTTTTACAAAACTCACAAAAATCTACTCCTCCTTTTTCATTAAAAAAATATCAGTTAAAAATTTTCACATATTAAAAACCATTAAAAACTTTATTTTACCATCTATTCACACTAAAAAAAAAAATTAAAAGTAGTAAATAAAACTGAAATTTTATTTAAAATTTTGGCATTAGGAATATATTGTAAAAATATCAAAATAACACTCTTTGTGAAAAGTAGAGAGTATTGTTCATGTTCTTTTACTAATCAACCTGACTTGTCTTGTTGTTGAACTTTAGATCTTGAGCCTGATCAGAGTCCTTTAAGCTGGAACACTCGAATGAAAATAGCTGTTGGTGCAGCTCGTGGGTTAGAGTATCTTCATTGTAAAATAAGCCCATCAGTGATATACCGTGATTTGAAGTCCGCAAACATTTTGTTAGACAGAGACTTTAGTCCCAAGCTATCTGACTTTGGACTTGCTAAAGTCGGTCCTGTCGGTAACAGAACACATGTGTCCACTAGGATCATGGGTACTTACGGATACTGTGCTCCAGAATACGCCATGAGCGGCAAGCTAACCATCAAATCAGATATATACTGCTTTGGTGTTGTGTTACTCGAGCTTATTACTGGTAGGAAAGTTATTGATTTGAATAAACCACATGGAGAGCAGTACCTTGTTGCATGGGTAAGTAAAAAAAGCCTAATAATTAGAAAGGAAAGAAAACCGGATTAAACCGGAGCCAACTTGTTGGTGTTGGTGTATGTGCAGGCTCGGCCGTATCTCAAGGACCGTACGAAATTTGGACAACTTGTGGACCCGTTGCTGCGTGGAAAGTACCCTAAGAGGTGTCTTAGTCAAGCGATATCTATCACCGAGGTGTGTCTGAACGAGGAAGCGAACCGACGTCCGCAAATAGGTGATGTCGTGGTGGCTTTTGAGTATATAGCTGCTCGGAGCAAATCTTACGAAGAGAAAAGAATGGCTCGCAAGTCTACGGACTCTGATCGGTCAAGAGGAGAAAGAAAACAGAGTTTCTAAGTTTGTGTCAACAAATCTGAAAGGCTCTGATAGAAACAGAAGGTTGCTTATATGACCTCGAAAAGTATTTGTTTTTGATTTCTTGTTTTTTTTTTTTTCTGGGGTTTTTATTTAGTTCAGTTTTAATAATGGGACTTGGTATGATGAAAAAGGTAACTTTTTGTTTAAGAAAGAACTTTTACGTTCAAGAAAAAAAGTTACGTGTAGGTAAATGTTCCACAACTTCCTTATGATATTTTTGGTGGGTAGTTTATCATCATCTCCTTTTCAGTGTCAAAATTTAAGGCGAGAACAAAACAGTATATATACTTAATACCAAATTAAATAGTATTATATTTATATTTCTGTAATGTTTAATTTATACAATTATGTTTTTTGACAAAAAAAAAAATTAGACTATTTCTCGATTTATATGTGTCATCCTTGAGAAAGGTACAATTCAGTTGGATAAGCCTACAAAATGTATGTAAATTTATGCGTAAAGATGTGGTTTATGAAGTTTGATCATACTATATATTTGTTTATTTATATATTCCTTATCTCCGAGATCTGCAATATATGTCTCCCGTTGACGGGAGAATTGCCAAGTGTGACTCAAAACTTGGAGTCAAACCAAAACAATACCCCAACTTGGGTCAAAGGCAAAAGTAACCTAAAAGGCTATTGAAATTACAACTATCCCCTTGTGACCAAACAAAAAAACGGAATTTTTTTTACGTTTCTACCCCTCGCAAGTCGTCTGTTTAGACGACTTGAAAATAAGTCGTCCAGACGACTTAACTGAAAGTCGTCTGGACAGTTAGTCTTAAACATTATTTAAAAATTTTGTAAAAAATATTTTGATAAGTGAAAAATGGGAATTATGTAATTAACATATGTCTTAGGAGGTATAAATTAAGATATAACAAATTTCAATTGTTTTCAGCATAGATGAATGAAAGTAGTGAGTCATGATATTCTTTAGTTTATGTTTCATCAACATATGTTGTAGTATTGTATGTGTTCTTAGGGTTAGATTTTGGAAAGCATTAAAACCGTTTTTGAAAATTTTTAAAATTACTTATGCGTGTTCATTTCTGTGTATAGTAAACACTATTTAAGTATAATTTGATTTTATAACGTGGTTAGTTAGTTAATCTAGTCATTTTAGTTTAGGGGTTCATTTTAGGGTCTAGGACGACTTAATATTTTGTCGTCTGAAAATAGACGACTAAATATTAAGTCGTCTGTTGTACATTATCAGCCAGAATAAGTCGTCTAAACCGGACCAAACCTTAAAGTTTACCAATGTACTTTTAAAGCTAACCGGATTATTTACCCAATATATAAGGTGATTTTTTTTTTTGTTTCATTTTTCGCGAAATTCAGAAACCCTAACAGTTCTCTCTCAAAACCCTAACAGTTCTCTCTCAAAGGCGATTTCGAATTCCCACGATTTCCGAACAAACCATCGTTCTCAACGTCGGCTATCTATCTCACTTCATTCTCACCGTTGTCGCCGCAGCTTCTTCTAACCCTAGCGCCGCCGATTCCTCTAAACCCTAGCGCCGCCGATTCCTCTAAACCCTAGCGCCGCCGCTTCCAAAATTTCCGAACAAACCGTCGCCCTCGCCACCGTGGTCACCAACGTTCTCACCGCCGCTTCCTCTAAACACTAGCGCCACCGCTTCTTCTAAACCCTAGCGCCGCCGCTTCTTCTCTGTAAACCTTAGCGCCGTTTCTCTGTAAACCCTAACGCCGCTAAGTCATCAATCTCGAGGAAAAGATGAACATAAAACGTTGTCTCTATCAATTTACTCATTCTCACCGTTTCACGTTTATTTTTTCAGATCTATAACCGCAATGACGAGTACTCCAACTCCTTCTGCGACTGGAAGACTTGTAAGTAATTTAAGTCGTCCGGCTTTGTCTTCCAACTGGACGACTTAGTAGATGACTTAAATATAAGTCGTCCATTTGGAAGACTTTCCAGACGACTTAATTATAAGTCGTCTACTAAGTCGTCTGGACTTATATTGTTGTCTTTGATTATTTTGCAGACAAAAAGGATGGATATTCCAGAACTCCCCCGTAGGTTATACACATCAGGGGAAGAGCCAGAAGCCCACAATAGCATTTCGTATCATACGGATAACAGCAAGTTGCATACTGCTCTTAGGAAAGCTCTTACTGATGACGAATTTGAAGAGCTCAAGGAGTCGAGTTTGGGAGTTTTCATCAAGTTCAAGGAGCAGGGATTTGGTTGGGCTTCAAGGCTGGTTCACTACATGCTCAGTTTCAAGCTGGACATTAAGAAGAAGTATGAGATGTGGTCTCTCGTTGGTCCAGAACCTTTGAGGTTTTCACTGTTAGAGTTTGAAAACCTCACTGGTCTAAACTGCGAGTACATCGAGGACCTTGAGACACCAAAATGTGACGTTACCCCAGAGATGGTTTCTTTCTGGGGGATGCTGGGAGTTCATCTGGAAGCTGGGCCAACTACTGATCAGATAATAGCAGCACTGAAGAGATGCGGGGATTGGTCCAGGGAAGATCGCAAGCGGCTCGCGTACCTCTCCATCTTCACTGGATTCATTGAAGGGAGAAAGTTTTCAACCGCTACACGATCTACTCTGGCAAGGCTAGTGATGGATTTAGAACGGTTTGAGAATTATCCATGGGGGAGAGTCGCGTTTAAGGTGCTAATGGACTCTTTGTGGAACAAAGAAATTGCTGGCTGTTACACCGTGGATGGGTTTATACAAGTTCTTCAAGTCTGGACGTACACAGCTATGCCGGAATTGGGTGCTAGTATTGGTGGTCCCAGAGCAGACAGTCCGTCTCCACCGATACTGGCTTACGAGGGCAGCAGAGGCCGCAGATCAATGAAAGCTGTTATCTTGAGTCAGGTATTTACTTCAATCCAAAAGACTGCGCAGACGACTTATTATAAGTCGTCTGGAAGGTCGTCCAGCTTGACGACTTATCGGACGACTTATAATAAGTCGTCTGGAAAGTCTTCCCAGCTGGACGACTTATCGGACGACTTAATTAAGTCGTCTGGAAAGTCTTCCATCTGGACGACTTATTAGACGACTTATAATAAGGCGTCTGGAAAGTCTTCCCAGCTGGACGACTTATCGGACGACTTAATTAAGTCGTCTGGAAAGTCTTCCATCTGGACGACTTATTAGACGACTTATTATAAGTCGTCTGGAAGGTCTTCCATCTGGACGACTTATTAGACGACTTATAATAAGGCGTCTGGAAAGTCTTCCCAGCTGGACGACTTATCGGACGACTTAATTAAGTCGTCTGGAAAGTCTTCCATCTGGACGACTTGTTAGACGACTTATTATAAGTCGTCTGGAAGGTCTTCCAGCTGGACGACTTAGTAGACGACTTATAATTAAGTCGTCTATTTAGTATTTTTTTTCAAATATCTAACTCGATTCTTCTATTTACTGCAGACCCGCGTGATCAACTTTGTTGAGAAGGACATTAGTGAAATGTGGCCAAAATGGGACTCTGAGGTTGAGGACCTGCCCGCGGAGAACATCATTAAAGTCATGTATGAGCGGAGACCGTGGAAGTGGACCATGGATTGCTGGGAAGTCACTGGTACTAAGGTCAATACAAAACCTAAGGTTGTGACTCCATCGAAGAAGGCCAAAGAGATGGTTGTGTTGGAGGAGGAGGAGGAGGAGGAAGACAATCCAAGACCTCGGAAGAAAGCTCGTAAAGAGGCTCCTGAAGAGGCTAGAGAAGAGGCTAGAGAAGAGGCTAGAGGGGTGACCAGAGAGGAGTTGGAAATTATGTTCAAGGGCGTAGCTGAGGCTATGAAAAAAGGGTTTAATAAGTGCATGAGGGAGTTTAGGAAGTTTTCTGATAGATTGGAAGCTGTGGAGAAGAAGGTTGGTGTCACCAATCAGGCTACCCCTCCACCTCTAACCAATCAGGCTACCCCTCAAGATAAACAGCCTACCCCTCTTGCCAAAGAAACCGGGGGTAGAAACAAACAGGCTACCCCTCATGCCAATGAAACCGTGGTTAGTAACCAGCCTCCTCCTCATCAAACCAAACAGCAGCCTCCTCCTCCTCAAAAGAAACAGCAGCAGCCTCCTCCTCTTCAAAAGAAACAGCCTCCTCCTCAAAAGAAACAGCCTCCTCAAATCAAAGATGTTAGTATCAAATCTAGGGTTAACTAGTTGTCCAGACGACTGTAAAAGTTATCTGGACGACTAGTTGACCCTGGACGACTTAAACGTAAGTTGTCTGGACGACTAGTTGACCACGGAAGACTTAATTTTAAGTCGTCCAGGGTCAACTAGTCGTCCAGACAACTTTTATTTAAGTCGTTCAGGGTCAACTAGTCGTCCAGACAACTTTTATTTAAGTCGTCCAGGGTTAACTAGTCGTCCAGACAACTTTTATTTAAGTCGTCCAGGGTTAACTTGTGTGCAACTTTTATTGCAGAGATGGTTGCCGGAGGATACAGCAACCGAGGCGAACTCGGTAAATAAAGCAGATGGTGTCACCTCCAAAGAGATTGTTGCTGTCACTTCCACCGATCACCAACCGAGCCTCGCTTGCACAGATCAACAACCGAGCCTCGCTTCCACCGAGCCAAGCGATCCAGTTTCACAACCGAGCCTGGTTGTATTGGACAAGCGTGCAAAGAGTAAACGAGCGAAGAAACCTGCTCCTACTGTGAGATCTCCTTATATGGCAGAGAAAAAAAAAGATAAAGTGGCAGCCTATAATCCATTTCCGCCAGTAAACAAAGAAAAGTTGAAGGAACTCGCTGATTGGTTGAAAACTGATCCGTAAGTGATTGCTTTACCCATAATAGCTTGATTTAGTCGTCCAAAACTGATTGCTTTTTTGTTTGCAGTCATTATTTAACTAAGATCGAGGACAAACCACGTACATCACCAACAAGGTGGTACCACTTCCTCCGGACAGCCAGAGGATGGCTGGAAGACTGCGTAAGTCTTCTGCACACGATTTAAGTCGTCTACAAAGTCGTCCAAGTAGACTACTTTCCAGACGACTTAAAGATAAATCGTCTGGAAAGTCGTCTACTTGGACGACCACGTAGACGACTTAAATATAAGTCGTCTTCGTCTGGTAACTTCTAACTTGTTATATTTAATATGCAGCATATAGATGCTTGGATTAATGTGCTAAGGCAGAGGTATCAGGAGAACCCACAAGCTTTCAGGAGCGAGCGAATGTGCTTCCTGGATCACAACTTTTCTCAGTCTTGGAGAGAGCAGTATCAGCTCTTCAAAACATCGGAACCTGATCACAAAGGTTTAGGAAGAGTTCTACCTGGTGGGGCGTCGTATTTTTATGACGGATCAATACCTTCATTTTGCCAATCAAACAAGAAGTGGGGGGAGGACATTGATGATATCTATGCGCCAGTGAACTTGGACGACAAGCATTGGGTTGCTATTTGGATATCGATCCCTAAGAGGCACATAGTCGTCTGGGACAGCATACCTTCATCTAGTGTACCAGACGCATGGGATGCGATAATGGAGCCTTTTCTCCAGATGGTCCCTTATCTGCTTGTTGAGTGCGCAGCCACCGACGAAATGCGGGTCAAATACGGGTTGGAGCCATACACATATGAGAGACCGCTGAAAGGTGTACCCACGGCCAACAATGGTGATTGTGGCGTGTACACTGTAAAGTACATTGAATGTCATGCGCTCGGGGGCTCCTTTGACCCTAAAGACTTTGCTAGGTGCAACGCGAAGAAAATGAGGGATAATATGGCGGTGGATATATGGAAGGAGCTTGTTGATCAGCATCTGAAAGAAAATGTGGATGGTGATAAGTTCGTGGGCATGTATGATTTTTGAACATGATTTTTGAACATGATTTTTTAACATGATTTTTGTATTTGAACATGATTTTTTAACATGATTTTTGTATTTGAACATGATATAAGTTGTCTGGAAGAAATAAGTCGTCTGGAAGGTTTTCCAACTGGACGACTTACAAATAAGTCGTCTGGAAGGTTTTCCAACTGGACGACTTACAAATAAGTCGTCTAGAAGGTTTGGACGACTTATTATAAGTCGTCTGGAAGGTTTTCCAACTGGACGACTTACAAATAAGTCGTCTAGAAGGTTTGGACGACTTATTATAAGTCGTCTGGAAGGTTTTCCAACTGGACGACTTACAAATAAGTCGTCTAGAAGGTTTGGACGACTTATTATAAGTCGTCTGGAAGGTTTTCCAACTGGACGACTTACAAATAAGTCGTCTAGAAGGTTTGGACGACTTATTATAAGTCGTCTGGAAGGTTTTCCAACTGGACGACTTACAAATAAGTCGTCTAGAAGGTTTGGACGACTTGAAGGGATAGTAGAAGGTCGTCTAAAAATAAAATACACTTGAAGGGATAGTAGAAGGTCGTCTAAAAATAAAATACACTGGACGACTAAATATTTAGTCGTCTGGACGGGTAATCAAGACGGGACGACTTAAATTTAGGTCGTCTGGACAACTAGTCAACTGGTTGTGTACATTCTGGTTTCGTATGGCCAGTTTCCTTGCAGTTTGAGCATCTCCGTGCCCTGTGTTTCTTCCTGGGTTTGTGTCCTCTCATCCTAGATAGCTCCAACCATTCCCAAGAAGGTATATCTTCCTCATCCACGATCCCAAAAGCCAATGGGAATATCTGAAAATTGCCATCTTGTGCGGCTGCAACTAACATAGTTCCTCCATACTTTCCACTTAGGTGAGTTCCATCCACCACAATGACCCTTCTCTGATACTTAAAACCTTTGATAGAAGCTCCAAAAGAGAGAAATAGATACTTAAATCTTTTCATAGAATCAAGTTCTATCGCCGTGATAGAATCAGGATTTGCAATGGAGATTTGCTCGAGATATGATGCCAGACGCGAATACCCTTCTTCTGCTGATCCTCTCACCAATCTTTGTGCATATAACAGTGCTCTGTATGAAGTGGTGTAATCAAGCGCCATGCCAAACATGTTCCTCATTGCATCAGTGATATGCTGCGGAGTTATCCCATCAATGATTCCAACACGATCAATGAAAAGACTACCTACATACTTCGGAGTACAGTGTCTCCGCTGAGCGATTCGGTCTCCCGCTGAGCATAAATGTTTTTCCACATACTTTGTTACCCAAAACGTGTTTGTCCCATGTTTGACACTCGCTCTGACCTTCCATCCACAATAGCTAACCGGACATGTTGCCACAACGAGAGTTTTCGTTGATTTGTATAATCTGAAAGAAAACTTACCCCTCACTGCTGCCAACCGCAGCTCTGAAAGCAGTGCACCCTTGCTAACAAAACTCTGGTTGACATAGATGGTACCATTCGATTTTCCTCCTTCAATAGCATTTGTCTTAGCATATGCCTTTTGGATTTCTTCAAAACAAATATTATCATCATCTTCCTCGTCCTCATCTGGAACCTTTCCATAAAGACTGTAATCCCCACCATTCTGATCCGTTTCACCAACAATAGAATTATCAGCATCCTCCTCCCCATTTTCCTCCTCCCCATCTTGATTTTCATCTTCAACAAACTCATTATCACCAACATCTTCATCATCACCACCAACATCTTCTTCCCATTCACCAGCTTCATCATTATCACCAACATCTTTTTCCCATTCACCAGCTTCATCAATATCCCTTTTCTCTGAAACCGTTTCGACCTTGCTGCGGCTTGATACACAAAGACATACTCTATGGGTTTTGAGTATCTCCAGCAAGTTTCGAACTTGTCTATCACTTGTAACATGAATGGGAAGACTGCCTGGAGCCATCATCATTTCTGCTGGTAATGAGTAGCTAATCTCCACACTCACTGTTCTCATGTCCAGGTTATAATCTTCTTGAGCCATTGCAACAAGTTCAGCATGTGTTGAATCTTCATTCAATAAAAACAATCTTGCTCCTTTGAGATCATCAACCACAAAATCCCAACGGAAATCTCTCAACAACCATTCTCCATACACTGCATGTAACTGAAAAATCATCTGCAAATATTCAAAATAAAACACATTAGTAAACATAGAGAAAATGAAGAAGTTCAATAAACATTGCCGCAGACGACTTAGCATTAAGTCGTCCAGAAGACTTAAAGGTAAGTCGTCTAAAGAGGTCACTTTTGCAATTGAAAATTAAAAGGGACGACTTAATTCTAAGTCGTCCGGCTTTGTTTGTTAAAAAAAAAACTTCAGACGACTTATATATAAGTCGTCTACGAGAAACGGGCTAGTTTTGCATTTGACCGAATCGTGTCAGATCTTTGACTATTTCTGGACGACTTATAATTCAGTCGTCTCTGGGAAAGTTAAAATTTCAATATTTTATGAAAACTTGACGACTTACGTGTAAGTCGTCCTAAGGTTAGTTTTGTAATTGAAAAATAAAACTTGAAATTTAACTTTCTCCAGACGACTTAGATGAAAGTCGTCCAGCTAAACGACTTAATTTAAGGTCGTCCGGGATAAGCAAGGTTTGACCAGAAAATTGGGAAAAATTCTGGACGACTTTGCTTTCCGCGGACGACTTTAAATTAAGTCTTCTGGAGGGACGACTTTATATTAAGTCGTCTGGTTAAAGTTAAATTATGAAGTTTTATTTTTCAATTACAAAACTAACCTAGGACGACTTACACGTAAGTCGTCAAGTTTTCATAAAATATTAAAATTTTAACTTTCCCAGAGACGACTGAATTATAAGTCGTCCAGAAATAGTCAAAGATCTGACACGATTCGGTCAAATGCAAAACTAGCCCGTTTCTCATAGACGACGTATATATAAGTCGTCTGGAGTGTTTTTTTTAACAAACAAAGCTGGACGACTTAATTTAAGTCGTCCGTTTGACCAGAAGACTCATCAGTAAGTCTTCTACATATAGATGACTTACTAGTAAGTCTTCTACGCGAACAGATCTTGAAAAAAAATTCAAATTCGTACCTTAAACTAGGTGAGATGACTTCGTTTGCACACAGGGTCTTCTCCAACCACCCAGAACCTCAAACGAAAGCAACCGTAAGTAAAAACGAAAGAAATATGGCTCTGTCAACCGTTACAACCACTATTTTGAATCAAAAGCTTGAGTTTTTTGGATGAATATAGAGAGAAAGTGAAAGAAATGTTGTTTTTAGTTCATAACAATTGAAACAGAGAGAGTGTAAAGAGATTTACGTGCATTAAAGGGCATTAAAAGCTCCAAACAGTTCGTACAAGGTTGTTGCCACTATTCATTGCAGTGGCAATATTGTAAATACTTGAAGAAGATGAGGTTGAGACAGTAAAGAAGCCATTTTCGAAAAAAAAAAAAACAAAATGTTAATGGCATTTTCGTAGATAAAATGCAGGTGTGGGGTTAAAATCTCAAAAAAAAAAAGAGTCAAAAGAAAAGGTTAGTTTTCTGTTTGACTCCAAGTTTTGAGTCACTTTTGAAAAAAAAACCCCGTTGACGTATCGATATCAAATTAAATCGAGAATGTGACATACATGAACAATCATTCAAATAATATAGTCAATCCTTTTAATTATTTGAGCTTCTTTCTCGCAAGAAAATAAATAAATTTGATAAATGGAAGTAGGTGATAATTAATCCTCTAATATTTTATGTCAACTTTGACCAGGCTGACTAATTCGATCTACACAACATCTGCCCACGTTTTTTACGTGAACTCGTTACAAGATAGTTTTCTAAAACGAAAAATGAAATAAAAGCAAATCGAAACCCGGTTTCTAACCTCGTTTTCATATATTCTTGATTTGACTGTTAGAACATTTCCATATACTGGTATATACAGTGTATTCGAACCCGCCATTGCTATATACTGTTCTTTTTGTTTTACCTCTTCCTACTACTGATATTTTCTAATAACCATGATACACTATATGCAAATTGTTTGGCAATTCCTCAAATTCGTTTGCTTCTGTGACCACAGAATTATCTGAATTCGTGTGTGTGTTTACTCTAGTTGTTACGTCAATGAGATATAATCGGCATAGTCCGTGTGAATGGTAATTTGGTATGCTAAATTGCTAATAATAACAATAGAATGATTCGGGTTAATAACTGTATAGTTCGAGCTAATATTAAGTAAATAACTATGATTTATATATTTGTAATAAAAAGTGTAGCTACGTGTTTATATTCCTAAACAACCTGCCGTATGTTTGTTTTAAAATAGCAACCATGTTTGTGTTTCTTTAGCCCGATAATCCAATTAATTATAGGATAGATAAATTTTAGAATTCATATTTACATAGGACTCGATCATTTAAACAAAAAGAGACTGAAAATGAAGGTCCATAAAAACTAATATTGAACTTGAAAGGGACATTATTATTTCTACTAGAGCTTTTGTCCGCGCTTCGCGCGGATTATATCTAATAAATATTTTAGTTTTCTAAAAATTTTCTTGTATGTAGATAGTATTAATTAATGATCTCTTTGTTATTGGCCTAAAACAGTTTTAACTATATTTAATTTTGAAATATCAACACACATGAGGAACATCTCTAATGACGTGGAAGGTAATGAAACATTAAATTAAAAAGATAATTTGGTAAACAAAAAAGTTAGCTAAATGTGAGAAAAAATGTTTTATATAGAATTGAGACAATTTTTAATGTTAATACAAATGGTAAAAAAACCTTTTTATTATTGCTTTACAAACACACTATATGTTTTTATAACCCAACTCGGATTCACGATCGAACCGGTAAATCCGGTGATGATATGTAATTTGACTTGGGATTTTTTCCGGTTTGGTTTTCTGAACCTATAGAGCAAGTTTTATAGTTTAGTTTATTGTTGTAAAAAAAACGCTAAAACATCCAGAAATTCGTTAAAACCTAAGACTCTACTACGTGTTAAACCGATGAGTGACTTTTTTAGTTTTTTTTTAATTAACTGATTTTTATATTTTCTTTTAATCATGTATAATATTCCCTAACTTATTTGATTTGTGATTCTTTAACTTTTGATGAAAATTTCACTATGCATCTAAAAATGAAGTGAATAAAGATGAATATAACCAAAACTAAACAATGTGATTTGTTATTAACTTTTTGTTATATACAGTATTACAATTTTCATATTTGCTTCTAGATCACTTTTTATTAATTTTTTTTTGTATTCACATTATAAATTTAAATATTTTTAATATTGATTTTGTTATATTTTTATTATATGTTCTAATTCCCAACTTGTTACAAAGACATTTCCATAGTTTTTAATTTTTCTTTTGATATTTAGTATGTGAAGAAAGATAAATTTTAAATATTTTACTATATTTTTCATAGTTATGTATAATTATATGGTAAAAATAATTACACTATTGACGCATCCGGTCGAATCGTTGATCCCGTAATCCAAATAATAGTCCAGTTCAATGTTTGATTCGGAATTAAAATCATTGCATAGAACTTTTATTATCTCCATTATTATGATTTTTTCAAACCCAACGTGATTGAAAGCAACTAAACATAAGCATAGTAGTTAATCACATTTGTTTGATTGTGTTTATTTTGAGGATTTTACTGTTTTATTCATTAATTAGAGCACCTGCTGACTGTATAGTACTCATAATGTTTCACCATTTATATAGACAATAACAAACATCAAACATTTTCTTAAAAAATAGGAACATGAGTTGTTTTTTGTTTTTTCTGATTTAGCTATTTTCCCCAGACAAATCATTTGTATTTTATTTCGGAGAGAAGTAAGGACATTTACATTGGAGCATCTCTAAGCACATTCTATTTTCTCATCTAAAATAGAGTTTAGAGTAAAAATGCTTCAATTATACTTTACTTTTTATTCTATAATAGAGTAAAAAAGGTGTACTCTATAAATAAAATAATTCATTTATTTTTTATTCATCAATTTATTTTTCACTCTAAAACTTAGTATTATTGGAGTAGTATTCAATTTTATTATAGAATAACTCTGTTTTGATGAAAAAATAGAGTGAACCATTGAAGATGGTCTTAGTAAACATCTCATAAAATATTTCAATGCTAATAAAAAATCAAAGTATCTCAATAATAAAAAAAGAAACGAAATGAAAATGAGAAGAAGAATGAAAAACTCATTTGATAGTTGTCAAATGCTTATCAGTCAAGTTTCAAAATATTAAAATTATATATAACTGACTTCGTATTTGGCATGTAAAAGCTATTTTAGCCAGCACTTGAGCATATTCTATTTTAGTTAAACAATTTGATATTCCGGAGAACAAATATGATTCAGGACTGTAATCTAATAGCAGTACGCACATCAACGCTGTTTATCATATGTTATTCAGGTACGACAAAGATACAATTTCAGAAAATTATTTATTAATTTATAGTTCCAGAAATAGTTACATACGTTCATTAAATATATTTTTTAAGTTCTCGGTCAAAAAATGGAAACATATTTTAAATTATATTTGATTTGAAACAATTTGAATAAAACTGTTAACGTATGTCAAATATAATTGTGAAACTAACTTATACCACTATCTTGTAAGACTACAAGCAACATTCTTCAACTTGAAACTGCACATTCAGACGTCCTTTCAGATCATGTGGGGAGCGCATACGTAACTGGTTGTATGAATCTTCCAATACATAAGCTCAGCAAACACTTATATGCAGGGACCTTTACCTCTCTTGTTTTCAAAATCCTTCAACCTGGTGCCTTAGATTCAGAAAGGTTCTCTAGTAATCTTGGATTTTGCCTATGCTTCTCCGCAAACTTTGCAAATGTCAGGAGCCTTCGATTTTCCAGAGAAGCTACGCTGGATTTAGAAGATGAACTATGGCGGACTCTCCATCTATCACATTCGCATGATTCTGCTGTAACATTAACAGAGTTTGAATTTTCTGACATAGAACAAAGATAAGCACAATAAGAGGAAGGAACCTCTGAGTTCCTGGAGAAAGAGGGGACAAAGGAGAGACCCCAAGGGCATGATCACCATTGGATATGGGTTGTTGTAGCTGCAATATGATCCATCAACAACTCAGTCATGCGATACACTGGCTATGTCCTTGCCAAGGGGTCTAGTCTTTTCACAGTGTTTTGTTCCTCGTGTTCTGCTTTCTCTTCGGTTTCAAATATTGCTATCATCACTAACAGAAGTTAGTGAGCTTAGAACTTGTAGAACATGGAGTGTTGAAGCACCTGCCATGGAACATGTGCTGTGATGCAGCCTCTGTATTGCTCAGTGCCGCCAGCTCATGGGCAAATGAGGAAGTCAACCACTTGCCAACTGTGAGAGTTCTTTAGCAAAAACTTCTTATGAGCCACATTTACCACAGCTAGCTTTTAGAATACCTCTCCTGCTAAAAAGTAAATTTTATTTGTTAATCTATGAATGTACAAAATTAAAAGCGTGTAAGAAAGTCAGGGATATGAAAATACATATGCTGTCTTGACTACGGTGGGATGCATACATAAATATAAGAAGAAAGACGACACTCAGGAAAGCAAGCTCCCTTCTTTGACACCAATCGGATCAGGCTCTGTGTCCACGTCTGCTCCATCAGACATCCCAACAACCTCAGCAAGCTCTCCTCCTAACTGATCCCTAAAGCTAACTCGTAGCTTCTTCCTCCTCTTACCCACAACCCCACCTTCTGATCCCCCCCCCCCCCCCCCCCCCCCCTTATCTTTCCTTTTGCCCAACACAGAACCAGATTCTCCATTGCTCAAACCGTACCGATTGAGCAAAGTATTGTAAGCAACAACAGCTTCCTCGTCAGAAGGATCAGGAGGCGGCGGAATTATATGGAAGAATGCAAAGACGGTGGTGTCTTTTACCCTTCATCCACTCGCTCAGATTCAGAATCTTCTCGTGTTTCACTTGAAGCTTCTTCACCAACCCTTCTTTTCTGATCTCTTAGTCTGGGATGTTGTGTAGACAACTAACTATTCC
This sequence comes from Brassica napus, assembly GCF_020379485.1. NCBI lineage: Eukaryota > Viridiplantae > Streptophyta > Magnoliopsida > Brassicales > Brassicaceae > Brassica > Brassica napus. Next base: position 46,113,049 of record NC_063449.1, on the reverse strand, counting down.
AGTAAACCCATGACCTGAAACATACAGAACAGAGATCTTGATGAGTTTTGTGGCGGAAAGCATTCTGAAATCAAAGGTAAGAGATGCCCTTGACCAGAGATCTTGAGGCAACAATTGAAAGCAAGAACTAATTTGAACAACAACAACTATCAATCTACAATGAAAAGACTTGGTGAATGTATGGATTATCAAATCTAAACCAAAGCTGTTGGGATTAAAATCACCAAACCAAGATTACCTATGGTGGCGTAGAAATCCTCCGTTGTAGAACAATCTGGGGCTGCAAAAAAATAATTTTATTTATATGAAGATCGAGACAGGAGGAAAGTGCGATGTGAAAGCATCCAGAAGAACTCACCATTTAATAAAATCCCCCTCTTTGCAATGACGACAATGAAACTCAATCAAAATAAATCGGTTATAATAACTTTTTTTTCTTGAAACACTGTTATAATAACTATAGAACCCAGAATTAAGTTTTTGAACTAACCTGCTTTTGACACAGAATCTGAGTGGATTGCTTTCACTCTGCATCCTTCTTTATATGAATGATAAAGGGAAGTGGAGAAAGGATGCGACTGTTTTGAAAAGGGCAATAATGTGTAAAATTAATTGGAGAAGATGTAAGCGAAACTCTGAACGGTGAAGTTGGCTGGAGTAATCGGAAAGGCCACGAAAGAGGAAGAAAGCCTTTAGGTTAGGTTGTGTCAAAGCTGATATGGCATCTTAAAACGATTTGATTGGCTGGAATTAATTTGCATACGTGGACACTCTTAGAGCTTTAGATATCCTCCTTTTAGTATAGGTTAGACTATTGTTTTTTTGGCTAATAACTGAAAGTTTCCGAGTATTGACCTGTATATCCTTTGGACAATGGACAGTGTATGAAATGTGAAAACGGTACATGTATATATATATTTTTTCCCTATTTTTATTCTTGTGCAGCCAACAAGAATGAATCATGACTCATAGACGTTGATAATTTTGGTATTCAAAAATTACAACAATCAGTCAATTTTTTTTTTTTTTTTGACATCGAACAATCAGTCAATTAAATCGAAAGGGTGGCTATACAACCACGACGAAATCAAATACACACGACCTTTTATCAAATTAAAATTATATATATTCCCACAAAGAGAGTGTTTGCTTGGTGTTTCATCTCCGTTTCTCGGCTCTTTCCTCCATCTCTCAGTTAAAATCCCCAGAGAAAAACATCTCTCTAATCTTAAGTGATCGTAAAGTTTGAAGACGAAGATAACAAAAAAAAACAGAACAAAGTCAAAGCTTGTGTATGTGTCTTGATGGGTAACTTCTGTCCTAACGGATCTTCCAGTGTTGGACACGAAGAGATCCCTGTCTCCACCAAGCCCCTCCCAGGTTCATACATTTTTTAAAAAAATGTTTTTAAAAATGTTTTTGTTTTTCTCTTTTAAATCGAACTTATGTAGTGAGGTTTTAATCTAACAAGATCGTGTGTGGATCTAACAGCCGTGAAACATGGGCAAAATCCAGTAAGTCAGAAGGTTCCGCCGCCGGTGGTGGTAATGCCGCCGGCTAGGGGCTCGAATCCAAAGTTTCCGGCGGCGGAAACAAGAACCGTAGATAACACGCCTCGTCAAAAACAGCAGGAGAAGAAGCCAAGATCCGTCGATGACCCATCTCGTGAAAAACAGCAGGAGAAGAAGCCGAGATCCGTCGAGACTCCGCCGTCAAAGCCGGTGGAGAAACAAGGTGTGGGAAAAAAGGCAGTGCCGCCGAGCGGGAAGATAGTGACGCCAAATCTAAAGATGTTCACATTAACGGATCTTATGACGGCGACAAAGAATTTCCGGCCGGAGTCGATGATCGGAGAAGGCGGGTTCGGACAGGTGTTCAAAGGATGGGTTGATGAGAAGACCTTATCTCCGTCGAGGGCCGGCGTGGGAATACCAATCGCCGTTAAGAAATCTAACCCTGATAGTGCTCAAGGGTTACATGAGTGGCAGGCAAGTAACTCCTATTTTTCCTCTTTTTTCTTTTATTTTAATTCAAATTTGCATCGGAAATCATTAAAAACTTCTAATTTAGGCAAGTATTATAGGTGCATTTTTTTTGTTGGTAAACTATATAGGAGCAAATTAGGGAAATAAATCCAAATTGCGATGTATTCGTGACATTATTAACAAAAATTACTACTAAATACCCCCAATAGACTGGGCATTTCAATGACTGTTGGAAACGTAAGCACGAGATTATATTCTTCAAACATGCTCTGGAACAACTTTAACATGCTACTTGTCGTTTTGTTGATCAATATAACGACTTTTAAAAAACGTACTGTATATTTTTGTAATACTGATTAGTTAAACAAATGATCAATGTTATTAGTTTGGCAATTATTTTGTGGTTTTATTTTACAAAACGTCATTTAGGGTATGATTGTCAATAACTAAAAAGCACAAAACGTACACGGTATAAGATATTTTAGTGGCGTTTTAGAAATCATTTATCATACATAATATTGATGTATTTTGAAACGCACACATAATATTTTTAAACCTAAATAGCTGTATTTGAATATAAATTTCATTTCAATCATTTATAATTGAATTTATTGCACCCATCTCATTTATATCACTTTTGAAAGAAGAAGCCAAAAAGATGAAGAAGAAGTCAAGGCATTCATTCTCACGTAACTGCATTAGTCATTCAAGAAAAGAATACGTTTATAATAGTCAATAAGATATACATAAAAAAGAAGAAGATATACTTACATAAATATTTAATGATGTAGTTGATGCGTGGAAATTATTTTCTTCTTTTATGTGAAGTGTATCCAGCTAGAAATTCCGTCATAGCTACAATATCAAATAAAAAAAATTAAGTAAGAAACATACACGATCATATATATTATACGTGGAATATAATATGCAACTTGTGAAAATATGAAAACAAGTAATTTTGTTTAGGATTTAGGAACAAAAGATAAAAGTAATATTGACTTGGTTCTCGACAAGGAACACAAATTTCAACTTTAAGAAGCTTAAAAATATATGTAACCATTTGAAAAAGGTTACATATATTTTTAATACCCTTGTACTCATTTCCTAACATTAGATTTTGTGTCTCTCAGTCGATAATTACACACTAATAGTATAGTTATTTGCTATCTATGTAGAAAATATTGAACAAAGCAACAAATTTTATCACTTTCTTCTTATATCAATGGGTTTAATTTAAAATGTAACCATATTGCATATGTGTGGATATATGGTAAAAATTGCAGTGTGAAGTGAGATTCTTAGGGAAGTTTCATCATCCAAATCTAGTCAAGCTCTTGGGATATTGCTGGGAAGAGAATCAGTTCCTCTTGGTCTATGAGTTTTTGCCTAAAGGAAGCCTTGAAAACCACCTCTTCTCAAGTACTATTTCTCTCATACATTAATCCTATTTATATACATCTTTTTCTTCTTTTCTTTTTGACAACCTTATTCATCTATTTATATAAGGTGTGCATGTAATGTCAATGCAGAAGGAGATGGGTTGACATGGGATACACGTTTTAAAATCGCCATAGAAGCAGCTCAAGGACTTACATTTTTGCATAACTCCGAGAAGAGTGTTATTTACAGAGACTTCAAGGCTTCCAACATTCTTCTTGATTCCGTACGGTCTCGTTTCTTTGTCATCTCTAGCTCGCACGTTTACAGCATGCTACACCTTGTTTTGGGTTAACAGTTCTTTGCCGTTTCTTACAGAACTTCAACGCCAAGCTTTCTGACTTTGGTCTAGCCAAACATGGTCCAATTAATGGATATTCCCACGTGACCACCCGTGTCATGGGCACACAAGGTTATGCAGCTCCCGAATATGTGGCTACAGGTAACTAAAAACGTGCAATGTTTGTTTGTAAAAACGTATTTCAACTTCTTTTTTGTTGTTTTATTTGGTTTGGCAAAAAAAACTTGTTTTAGTTAATTTTTTGAATATATAATTTCATTTGAATTTTAGATTATTACATAAACATGTTTTCTTTGATGTTATAGGTCATTTATACGTGCTGAGTGATGTTTACGGATTTGGAGTGGTCCTCTTAGAGCTATTAACCGGTCTAAGAGCACTAGACCCAAACCGACCATCTGCGCAACAGAACCTCGTGGAATGGGCTAAACCGGTTCTGTCCCAGAAAAAGAAGATTCAGAAGTTGATGGACCCACGGCTCGAGCACAAATATCCACTCTTGGCGGTGACCAAAACCGCCGCACTAATTTTACGGTGTCTCGAGGCTGACCCCAAGAACCGACCTCCCATGGACGATGTACTTAGAGAATTAGAAATTGTAAGGACTATCAGAGAGCAACCAAAAGAAGAGAAGCGTAACCGGAACAATGGACATAGTTCACCGCACGTCCGTAAAACCGGTCGAACCAGATAGTCAAAGTCCCCTTTGGAAGTTTGGATCAGTCATATGTACACACTCAAACATACGTAAAACCTTTATTTTTTAAATAAATAAAATATCTTCCTTCTTTTACATTTTTTATTAATGTTTTTACATCAGTACATTTGAGATTAAAATTCCTGAAAATACAATTTATTATCAAATAGTCAGATCAATATAACAAGATATTTTGCATGTAGCATCATAAAAAAATTCAATATGCAAATAAAATTGTTAAACATAAATTTTCATAAGAACTAGATTTATATATTGTAGAATTGTCATGTAATAGCTTTCATATAAAAGACTGATAAATAAATATTTAAAAATTAATTTCACAAAAAGAGACTTAGTAAGATATTATTTGTTGTACACTAGGACTGTATTGTTTTCTCCTGCAAAAAAAAAAAATTATTTTTGGTAATTGTAGAGCTCTTAATTTTCTTTTCCTTTGTGATGCAGTTTCAGTTTCTACTGACAATAAATGTTTTAACTCATAGTTTATGGAAAAAATGTAATTATTGAAAATGTGCATCTACATTTGCAAACCAACAGCACATTACAATACAAACATACTAGTAAACAAGAAAAATAAAATTATTTGTTTCTATAAAATAAAGGCACTTTACATGTTCTCTCTCTCTGCCATATCAAGCACCACCTAATAATCTTGAAAAAAAGTAAAGAAAACCTATGAACAATGCTTACACAACACAAACTATAAGTGACATCTTTCTCTCTTACTTCATTCTGTCAGGAAAGTGATCCACTGATAGAAGAACGTTCTTGCAAATGCTGAGAAGAGAGCTGAAGCAAAAGCTTTATCGTCTCTCCAGGGAAAGACCTGCAGACATCAACACATTCCTCAACATCATCATCACACCTCAACAAAACCCATTCATTGTCTTCATCTAAGTACTTCAGATCATATCTGCTCACATCTTCTATACCAAACCGTTTCGCTATCTCCCACAACAGATCTTTAAGCCTGCGCGAGTTCCTCATCCTGAACCTGATCTTCTCCTCCTCGTAGCTCACCTTCAACCTCAGAAAATCATCGTCCTGTGATGACGTCGATGGTGATAACTGCGTGGTCTGCGTTTGCTTAAAAGATCTTGTATCTTCTCTAGCTTTGTTCATAGGATCCTCCTTGTTTACTTGTGTTTCGCTTGAACAACTCGACGTGTGGCTACAAGAGGAACCAGGGGAGGAGGATTTTGCAGGCTGTGAAAGTGAAGAAGGAGGCAAGAACGTTGTCTGCTTGGATTGTTGCTCTTGTGAAGAAGCTAGGTTCGGGAAGTTAGCATAGAAGGAGCCTATAGGGAGATGATGACCTGACACTCCTTGAACAGAGTCAATGACACGTTGGATCTTCTGAAGCGAGTGACCAACTTTCTTGATCTTTCTTGATGGCCATCTCTGTATCCCATGCTGTCTGCAGATTCTCTTCAACGTCGTTGGACAAACTGAAAACAAGTTCTCCATGATCAATAAACAACACAAAATCTCTAATGAACTCAAGAATAAAAATGTTTTTTTAACCATTGTGTCAGAGGTCCCAGTAGAATGACCACTGGGACGAAACTAATATTAAAGGTTTCCGGTCTGGGAGATTACATGTTTCGTCCCCGAACCGCTAACTAGGAGTACAAACGGTGCGCCCGCTCCGGATCCAAACCCGTGTCCCCCGTATATTAATAGTTAAGGGACCCAATTTTTTTATAAACGGAAAGTTTTACATAAATTATATTAAAGTTTTAATAAATAAATTGAAAAGGGGCCAAAAAATATTTTAAATGTATATAGTTTTGTTTACATCACAAAATATTACTGTTAAAAAATTTAAAACAAAATTTTCTTTTAAAACATAGAAAAAAAATTAATGTTAAGCCGACTGGTATTAAAAAAAAAAGTTTTTTTTAACTTACCACCAATACTCTTGGCAGCATCTTTGAGACTCCCTGCAAAGTATTGGCGCAGAACATCCAAAGTAATGTTCTTCTCAGCTTTTGTTTTCTTCTTCTCAGTCACTCTACTTGAACCACCACCACCACTAGAGAAAGTGCTGTTCTCATTCACCACACTCACTCCTTTACCATAGTCAAAGCCTAGCTCTCCATCAACAGCTAAGCCTACATGTTGAGGATTACTATTACTTTCATGTACTTCACATGTCTCCTCTATCTTTGGAAGTGTCTCAACCTCACTGACCATTGAATCTCCCTCTTCTTCTAGCTCCTTCTCAGTGACTGTCCTTAAACTTCTAGGCACATGAGCCATTATAGTGGACAGAGCATTCAACATTCTCCTCTGTTCCTCTATGTCTCTGCAGTCTTTAGGCAAAAAGAACTCCAAAACAAAGTCAGCTGAGCCAGTGTGGATGCAGCGCAAGCGTATAGCGACCGTGCCGTGTAGTCCAAACATAGTTGCGTGGTGAGAGAGAGGGTACTCGGATTTTTTGTAGCTAGAGACATCGGATGAGAAGCAAGGACCGTTGGTCAAAAACGCTTCTCCGACGACTCCTTGGCCTTTTAGGAGATGGTGCTCAGAGCAAGCTTCGTGGAACTCACGGACTGTGGGTTCACCGACGTAGCAAGCATCGTCTATTGTGGATACACAGTGGATGTAGTTGTGGTCGTTGTGACGGCAGCCGGTTTTGCTTTGTTTGAGACAAGACATCCATGTTTGAGCTAGTGGGAGTTTGTGTGTCTCGCAGGCACATCTCAAGAGGTTTCTGATCTCAGGTAATGCAGCTTGGTAGGAGAAGTCAGGTCCCTGATTAGAAAAGATAAACAAAGATCAACAAACAAAAGTGAAAAATATGAACATGGTTCTAAAAATCGGTTTAGACGGCACATACGTAGCAACTCAGTCCTATCCGAAACCATTTATACAATAAATTGTTCTAAATCAGTTAAAATTTGTTTAAACCGATCTAAATTAGTCTAAATTAAGCAATAATATAAGTATAAATGCACAACTTTGTCTACTTGCTTTTGTTTTATATACCTAATTTTGATAATTCATCACAATAGTTTATAGCTAAAACCAAATACTAAAATATCTTATATAAATGTAAAATATGTATAAAATAAATCAATAATTTGTTGTGTAGACCCCGGATAATCCGCCTATTCAATAGTCTTTCTATAAAGTGTCTAATTAACGTCTAGTGATTTCTTGAACATTGGTTATGAGCTTTTTTTACCTTTAGAGAAGGCGAAACCGGAACTTCAGTGCTCCTAAGATCAACAGCCTGTGAGCAAAAACATCACTTAAGCTTTTTTCCAAGAAAAGCATAAAAGATCAAAAGGAGACAAAGCCAAATGAAACAAAACCTGAAGTGCTCTGCAGATGCTGTCAAGCTCAGGGCTCAACTTAACCATCTGAGTAGTCATAACAACCTCAATAACACCTATGCAAGTCTTACTACCTTGTTCAAACACAGGGATAGCTAACGTCCCACGGACATCGCAGTCCTGAGCATGCTGGACTCTAGGATACTCCTCGTTCTTGAAAAACCTCACATCAGGAGTCCACTCAGGAACCTGCCCCAAGAAAACTCTCCCAGGCAAACCAACCAAGTCCTTGGAGCTCGAATCCTCTTGCTCAGCAGAGAACTGATAATTCTCAGAGATCTCTCTGTAATGAGCAAGCCTCTGAGACATCGGATCATGGCTGAAAGGCTGTTCCTTTGTGGTTAAGACTCTCTTACCTCCTCTATCCACAGGCACCCACAGCTGTATAAGAGAGTCACCTCTCTCGCTAGTGAAATCTTTAATGTGTTTCACCGCTTGAACCAATCTCTCCATCACAGAAGAGCCGTGACCTCCACCGCTTGGTCCAATCCACAACCGTCTGTTCAGGGTTGAGAGATCCTCAAGACTAGACCTTTCTGCAAAGCCCTGACCATACATGTGAGATAAGGTAGAGGAAGAGATTGCTGCTGTGTTGTCTTGCTGTGGAGACCACATGAAGGAGGAAGGATCAAATGGGGCTATGGAGGTTGAAGGACTAAAGTTTGGGAACTCAGATGCATCTGTTGTTGTTGTCTCTAACCAGCAGCCATCTAGAAGCAAACCGTCCATGAATGAAGAGTCCATAGCTGGATCCATGGGGAGATGATAATTGTTATTCATTGCTCAAGTGAAGCAACAACAACATCTGAAAAAAAAAAAAAGAACAATAATAACAAAAACCCATTTGAGGAGAAGAATCAAATCAAGCAAAGATCTTGTAAATAGGGAAGAACAGAGAATCAAAGAGTGGGAAAGTTTCCAACTTTTTTTCTCTGTTTTTGATTCCTACAAGTTGGTTAAACTATACCCTAAATCCCTAATCCCTTGTGGGTTAAGTTGGTCAAGCACTAATCTGATTCCTTCTTGATGGAGAAGAAAGAAAGGCGAGACCTTTGAGGTGATTATTAGATATGAAAAACAAAAATAGAAAGAAAGAAAGAAACTCACAAAAGACGTCAGATTCACGGAAGATTCCTGGAGTAGGTTTTATAAATGTTTTTTTTTCCCTTTATTTAGTTGATGAAGAGAATCTTGATCTGTCCCTAAAGACCACTTGTTGTCTTAAGAGACAGGAGAAACAGTTGAAACAACACACCCCCAAACTCTGAGGGAAAAGAAAGGCTGTCAAGATGTCTTTGATGGGTATATGTACCTGGTTGTGAAGTTAAGTACCTCCACCTCTTCCACAAGAAATTTTAAAATAACAAATAAATAAATATATATCATATTTTAGGAAGCATCTTTATCTCATACTATATTGGAAAGAAGAAAAATACCCTTCAACTGAATTTTAAGTTCACATTTCTTATAAAATAGTATTCGCTCTGTTTTAAATATTTAATGTTCTAAAAAAAAATTCTAAACTAGATAACTTTTTCAATTTTCTATACAAAATTTATTAAATTATTATGTTAATATATGATCAGTTATATACTGAAAATTGTTTTATTATTCGTTAATTTGTGTTTAAATGAGTAATAAATAATGTTTTTGTTTAAAAATATAAAAAAAAAATCTATTACAAAAACTCTAAAATGTTATCTAATAAAAAATGAAAGATAATTACACTTTGGTCTCTTTGTATCTTTCTCTCACTTCCAGCTGCGTGGGTCTTCACTCTTGAGAGATTCCCATATTCTAGATAGAAGGAGAGCGTGACAATGATATTAAAAGTTTTTGTGAAGTTTCATGTCTTGGGCATTGAATAGCTCTCCATGTATTCTTGATATAAAAATATTGTATTTCTATATAAAACAAAGTCAACTTTTCTCGACCAATGTTGAGGAGAGGTAATTTTATGCAAAGTTTTGGAGGCAATAATAATCAGGGAACAAATAGAGCTGACCAACATTTATGAGATTTAGCAAACAAAACTATGAATAATAGTTGAATTTTCGCCGCTGACTTTGTTAATTTACTCTTTTTATTACTACTAATCGATAGGTTATAGTATTATAAATCCTACAAAGCTGGAGAAGAGATGGGTGTCTATATAAAACGGTTTCGTCTTTGAGTTTACTACATCAGCTCACCTTTCTTGAACAGTTCTTGTAGTGATCGTTTCGTCTTTGCTAGTGGAAGTTGAATAAATTAGAGGTAAATGAGCTAGAGAAATAAAAACAAAGGTTCTCCCATGTGTACACCCACGAAACCATAACATTTTTATGCTACCAGTTACTATTTTTTTTCTAAAAGCAAAGTTGGAGAGAAGATATCCAGTAATTATTAAAAAAAAAATAACAGAAAATAAGTACACGAACCAATTACTAATTGATGGGAGCAAGTTGGAATGTAACAAGAAAACAAGTGGGGAGCAGGTTTTTCGCTTTTCCCTGTGGGTAAAAAAAATGAAAAACTTAAATCAATAGAAATTAATATTCCATTTGTCGTATTGTTTATTTTTTCTTTTGGTCAGCGTTTGTCCTATTGGATTTATTAGAGGACACTTTGTAATTGAAATGGAGGGCAATGGTGGCCCACTTAGCCTCGTGCAAATGTGATACTCTTCTAGAGACATTTGTGTTCCTTGTTAAACTCTTTCACCTGTCAAAACGTTTTGCAGTTAGCTAAAATGTGTGTGAACTTTTAGTGGATTGGTTGGTCTATCAAGACCTGAGGTATTGGGTTGTGGTGAAAAGATAAACCGGTGAGTTTTAGGCGAAACCATACAACCGTATCAAACAAATTAACAAAATATATGACTGTTTTTCAAGTGAAATCAAGTCAGAGGACTCAAAAACACACAACCTTTGAAGAATCCAGAAGTCTAGTTTACGTGATAGTGATTGGTTTACCTTTGAAGATTAATATTCAAAACGATTATTGAAAAATTACGCAAAGTGAAGAAGGGAAAATAAGTGGTGGATGAGTGGCTTCCCTCCACTTGGGATTTGTCCTAAAACTCCCACTTAAGGGCAAAGAGGCTTATGTCACTCCCACTTTAATTACATACTTTGAATTCAACGTAATATACTTTAAAAATGATTCTCCAATTACATTGGTTAGATTCAGAGATTACTTTTCTTTCGCAGCTATTATGTTTGACTATGATATTATAGTTTTTTTCTCAACCACTTAACTACTAGTTAGCAGTTTTATAAAAGAATGCAAACTGAGAAAAGAGTGCTTTTACTATCAAAAAACTTATTTTGATCTCTGGTTACAATAAATATACAGTTAGAAAAGTCCAGTAATTAACATTTATAAGCTTCAAATCACATTTTAAAGCTGTAATATAATGGATCTGGTCAAATCTGTGGGAAAATGTGGTTTTATGAGATGGAGAGACTATTTGATTACTTTTGTGTTTGGTTAAATGATTATTAATGTTGCAACTTGATCAAAATGCATCTCAGTTTTGGTTCTCTCCCTAGACAAAATCTCAGACTTACCTTACCACTCGGCTTATATATATACTTTTTGTCGGCTGCCATCTTCTAGATGAACTGAATTCAGAAAAAACCTTTTGTGTGTGAAAAAAAAAGCATACTCAGCTGACATTCGAAGAAAAGGTGAGCTATATGATTGATAATGAAAGGAACAACAAACTTTGACCTAACATGTATGGAAGAAGATTCCAAGTATATAAAAAGTAAAGTGATTCTTCCTGCCAAGGGAATCTCCTTTATGATATGATATGATATTATATATACGACAAATTAGCAATAGCCTCAAGAGAATGGTCGAATAAACTTTTACAAGTTGTGATAATTTTTTCACGTCATAGTTTAGGTAATGAGTTTCCACTTTTGCTATCTTGTCACACACCCAATAAATTAGCTGACAGCATAACTGAAGCTGACACAACGATGACAAAGTTTGAAATGAACTTGTTGTATATATTGAAACTTTAAACCTGAAACTAAAATATCATCCTTTTTTTCTCTCTTAACTTTACTGAGGAGCTTATGAGTTGAAAGACGTGCAACTTTCCTTTGGGTGCTGTTTTTGAGCTTTGGGCTTTGTTGGATCGCCTTCCATCTCGGACCCTTTCCGAGTGAGACTTGAACTTAAGGGCTCTTGGACAACAGAGCATTTTTTGGGCCGAGAAACTTTCTCTGGACCAATCTCCACTTAGTTTTTTTTTTTTTTTGTCACAAATTAGTTAGAACTCAAAGTTTCAGCTGGATTACAAGATGCTTGGCAAAAACTTAACTAATTAGACAAAACACTCAAAGCCAAGCAGCCATCATGAATTTGAATTTTCCCAAACACAGATCCAAGATTCTGTAAACTACACTCAATGCTTATCACTGGATTTGTGAGCCAATTGTATATTTACAACAACCCACTGCATTATTATCGCTAAACATTATTTAACTGTGGAAGGCTTACAAAGACAAGATCTAAGATACCACAAGCCTATATATTTTCAGATACTCAGCCTCACGATAAGACGGCTAGCTGGATTCTGGTCAACAGATTGATCAACAAGTGATAAGAAAAAGAAATAACCAAATCTCGCAAATCTAATCAATCAGAGATCAATATCAGGGAAGCAAAAAGAAAAACTTAATGGTAAAAGTCACTGAGCTAAGACCAGTAAGAAAGAGATGAAGATGCTTCGGATCTCGTGTCTGATGCACGTGAGTCACGTTGCTTTAAGCGTTGCCAAGGTTTCAATCCAGCTAGTAAAATCAGTAACCTCCCTCATCCATGTGCATATGATATGTTATAAAATTCGATTAGTAGATATGCCCAAGAACCCACAAAAACACACACTTTAAAAGTTCAGATTTGTTTGTTGATCAAAAAAAAAAAAAAAAAGTTCAGATTTGCAATGAGTTCAAGTTCTCCTAGTGTTTTAAAAGTTTATAAAGTGTAATAATTCTATATAAACAATTGTTTTTGAACGGATTCTATATAAACAACAACAGGAAAAACAGTACTTGCAACTTTGGTTAATTATTGGTTAAAATTGATTCTGTATAAACAATAACAAAATATTTTAACCAAGAATTAACCAAAGTTGCATGTACTAGTTGATAGTATTTATTGGATCGACTAAATCTTTGATTAATTGTAATAATTTAAAATAGCTACTCCTTCGGTTTCAGTATAATTATTGATTTAGACTTCTATACATAGATTAAAAAATATTTAATTTTGTATATTTATTAAATAAAAATATTATTACTAATATACATAATTGTATTTCAACCAATAGAAAAATAAAATAGAATATAAAATTAATAAATTTTTAATTCAAATTATAAAACAACGTTTATTTTAGAGCTATTTGGTTGGAAATACAAGAAACAAAAGATATTTAGGTAACCATCCAAACAACTTTTTAATTAGGTATGCGGGTATATGCATAAACGAGAACTTACCACTTTGTCCTTATAGCTGTGTTTAGCTCTGCGAAACCGAATATAGATTATAATAAGGTGTGTTTGTAGATGTCAGAGGAAAAAGACATTTTATCTTCTAATGTTTCATTTGCACTGATATAGAAAACACGAGTTAAGAACGCGTGGAGTACGTGAATGATGTAATAATAATACAAATATATAAGACAAAATACTCATTTCTTTTTTTGTGACATTAAAATAATTATTTTCTAATGAAAATCAAATAGGCTTGATTTTAGTTTTCTAAACCTTTTTGGCTAAGAAACAGAAGTACAAACATTAAGCTCAAACCATACACATGTTACAATCTAAACAAAATTAAAACAAATCAGAGAAAATACGTATTGGTCATTCATGAAACTTCTTGAATTAGCGGTGGTTGCATGACGTCATCATCTCATCTCCACCACCACCGGTAAAGCTTTTGAAACCACAGTGAAGCTTCTTTAATTTGATTTTGTACTTACTGTATAGGGATGTCTTTCACCATCAGACTTCTTGAACGGAGCATCTATATTTCATCATAAATTACAACCTGAGGAAGTTGAGTCAAGTTAAAGAACGACTATTTGTTAGACCAACTTTCATAAATCGCCAACTCTGCTGAATCATCTTCAAGGATAACTCCAGAAATCCATCAAACCTTACCATCTTTTATCAGAGATACTTTACCCAATACGCCATGATAACAGCTCATAAAGAGAGGTTAAGATTGAATTTATGGTGAAATAAGTTTCCGGTCAATAATCAAACGGGGTTGAGACAAAGCAAATCTGTGAAAAGCTGGTGATAAAATACAACTAAAACTCGCACCCGGTATCAAGATCATGACTTATTATCTTCAATCAAACTGAGAGAAAGAGATGAACTTGAGGCTCTGCTCAGAATTGATGAAGAAGCACTTCAAAAATGCAAAAGAGATGAATCTGAAGAAAAAAAAAAAAGCATGAGAGATGATTATCTGGAAAAATCAAAAGAAATGGGAAAAATAACGATCGCAAGAGAGAAAATCTTGGAAACAATTTTTACATGGATAAGTGATGATTGAATACATATCCTCATGTTTAAGAAAAACAAATTATTATTTATGTAAGACGGCATGTGTAGACACAGGGGTATGGTAGGTATATTCGAAAGTTAAACAATACACATACCACATAGCTAATTAATCTTTATTTCGTGTATATGGAATGCAATTGCTCTTTATTTTAAAAAGAAAATTTTATTTTGACAACCACAATTAAGCTGAAACTAGAAAGCATTATTGATTAATATGCACACCCTTTTTTTTTTTTTTGAACAAATTAATATGCAAACTCTCCAACAAAAAAAAAGAAGTTATTTTATGCTTTAGCCCTAAATAGCTTCTTCACCGACGGTTTGCTCTTCCTCACTCTGCGACGCGTTCTCTCAATCACTGAATCACTCACTCTCTCAACAAACCCCAAAGAGCTAACCTTTCTTCGATTCTCCCTCTTAGCCAACGCTCGAGAACATATTCACAACCCTAAAGTTCCCACCTTTGCCCAGATTCGCCGAGATCTCCCCCGATTCGATTTCAATTCAATATGCCGACGAACGACGAAGAAACCGCGAATCCAATCACAACAGATCCAAAGCACGAGACTTGGCGCACCCTCCTCCTCCGCCAAGCCTCCGTCTACGGCGTCGCCGCCGGCTACTGCATCTCCGCCTCGCTCCTCTCCATCATCAACAAATGGGCCATCACCAAGTTCCCCTACCCCGGCGCCCTCACCGCTCTCCAGTACCTCACGAGCTTCGCCGGCGTCGTCCTCTCCTCCCAGCTCGGCCTCGTCGAGCACGACCCGTTGACCCTCTCCACCATGTGGAGGTTCCTCCCCGCGGCGATGATCTTCTACCTCTCCCTCTTCACCAACAGCGAGCTCCTCCTCCACGCCAACGTCGACACCTTCATCGTCTTCCGCTCCGCCGTCCCCATCTTCGTCGCCGTCGGTGAAACCCTCTTCCTCCGCCAGCCGTGGCCTAACGTCAGGACCTGGGGAGCTCTGGCCACGATCTTCGGAGGGAGCTTTCTTTACGTCTTAACCGATTATCAGTTCACGGTGGCTGCGTACGCTTGGGCGGTGGCGTATCTCGTCTCTATGACGATAGACTTTGTTTACATCAAGCACGTGGTGATGACGATTGGGCTGAACACGTGGGGGCTCGTGCTTTATAACAACCTCGAGGCGCTTCTTTTGTTTCCGATCGAGTTGCTTATAATGGGGGAGTTGAAGAGGATTAAGCACGAGATTACGGTAGAGTCTGATTGGTATGAGATGGAAGTGGTGTTGCCTGTGGGGCTGTCGTGTTTGTTTGGCTTGGCGATTTCCTTTTTTGGATTCTCGTGTCGGCGCGCTATCTCCGCGACGGGGTTTACGGTTCTTGGGATTGTGAATAAGTTGCTGACGGTTGTGATTAATTTGGTGGTGTGGGATAAGCATTCGACGTTTGTGGGGACTTTGGGGTTGTTGATTTGTATGTTTGGTGGGGTTATGTATCAGCAGTCTACTGTCAAGAAACCGACACAAGAAGCTAAACCGCAACAAGAGCAAGACGAGGAAGAAGAGAAGTTGCTGGAGATGGCGGAGAACAAGGAGAGTAGTGACTGCGTTGTTGAAGTAAAGGAGGGTGTGAAGTCAGAAGAGGAAGTATGAATCATATCCATCTAGTGAAGATGTTTTTTTTTTCTGGGTAAAGAACTATATTTGTAGTTAGTGGTTATGCAATTCTTTTGTAACTAGGAGGTATAAGAGTACTGCTTTATTTTTGTGGTTGAAGTAAGAACATGATCCAGAAGTGGAATAATATTGTTTTCTTGTTTACATTTTTGATGTGGTTCAAAACTAAGATTTGCTTTCATTCACAATGTGATGATTGTTATATGCATTTGTTCGATTTTTCTGGACCTGAGTTAAAGACATTCTTGTTCGTTCTCTTTATGTTGAGATTAAAAGAAAATGTTTTACGTGGAAAAAAAAAACATATCGTCAACAGCAGGGTTCGAACCTGCGCGGGCGAAGCCCAACAGATTTCAAGTCTGTCTCCTTAACCACTCGGACATATTGACTTTGATGATTGGCACTCAACATGAAGGTAATTATACTATATGTACACGATTAAAAAAGACCAATAAAATTAGCAGATGAGTTCTTATCATATGTTCATGTAATGTTTAAATGGTTTATCGAACTAAGCCAAGTCCTGGTATGGTGCAAGCTTTCATTATTCACAATGATTCAGGGGCTTGAAAAAATAGTTCATGAGCTTTCTCCAACTCTGCTTTGCATTTACCAAACATGACAATTTCATTAGCTTATACATGCAGACGCCTATCCGTGCATCAGGTTTATCAACAGACACATACACCCTTTACTCTATTACAAGGCAACCAAAAAAATAAGGCGTTGAACAAGGAGAGTAGGAGATACATTACACATACAAGAACCTATCAAGTTTGTTGGCTGTCTTTGTTTTTACTTTCACCCAGGGGGATTGTTCTGATGCATATTTGTAGCCTGAATGTTGTGGAACTCCGTGGGGATCACGTTTTGAAACACTGCTGGGATCGTGTTGTGAAACTGCGCTGCTAATCCCGCCTGAAACGGTCTTGGACCAGCCTGCAATTGAAAAGAAAAAACACTCATAACATCTTTGTTTGAAGTTATTTTTACAAGTTCAACTAAATGTTACCAAGTAGTTTGCATTTGAGTCCATATAGGAAAATAGACGTACCACAACATGTTGAAACCCTTCTTGGCTTCCCTCCCCAACATTTCCAGATTCCGTCACATGCTGCACCAACGAAGAAAGATCAATGAAATGTACACAAACATGCTACTCATAGAGAAAAAACTGTTGTTCATCGTTCTTGGCCGTGTGTGATTTCATAATCTATAGAGGACACAAAACATTAACTGATGATTATGATTCCATAGTGTAAAAGAGAAAGCTAACCACCACCTTTGCCTTCTTAGATGTATTGTTTAGACTACTTCTCTTCTCCTTTATGGTTTCACCTTGCCCTGCAGCATTGCCCACATGCTGAATGTTATGTTCGAGTCCAATCTGCTTCGATGTGGATCCATATTGATTGTTTTCATGGATATGATCTATGGTGGGATGTTCGATGGTATTACCTTTAATAGCACATAGTTTAAAAGCTTCTTTCATCGCAAACATGGCGACATCATAACTCTCTTGCGAAAGAGACCCTTCTTCTCCTAATATAACAGCTCGCCGACAAAGATCATTGAACCGACGGATATTACACTGCACAAGCTCAAGGTTCCCGCTGATCTGATGCCTGTTCCTAGCTGCGTTTGTCCATCTCTGCAACACGTAGTTTATCGGAATGGTGAAAACGCCAGACATCTGGAGAACAACAATCGCGTGTCTACACAGATACCCCTTGTACTCAAACGAACGGCAAGAGCAGTAAATATCCGACTTCGATTCATCCCACTCCACCAGATACTTCTGATCATCTTCAAAGTCCTTAACACTGTAAGTCGTCCCTCCCTCGCTCTCCTTCGTCAAATGACAAGCAGCAGCGCCAAGAACCTCGACCTGAAACCTCCTGAATACCACGTGAGTGTACACAAGCAGCACCTGCTTCTCAAACGGCGACGGAGACTTCAGCTCAGGCGCTTCATGCCAAGCGTCGAAATCAGCTTTGGCTTCCTCTTCGTACCTATCCTCTAGCATCATCCCATACCCTTCTAAGAAATCCTTAAGCGAAGTCTCACACTGAACATACCTATCAAACATAGAGTTCACACTCTCCGAACGGTAACGCGTTGACATCCCAGCGAACGTCACTCCCCTCATAAACGTAGGCGCCCATAAGCTACGCTCGTCGTACAAACACCTCATCCACTGAACATCCCTGAGATGAAACTTATCTATCAGCTTCACCCACCTCCTGTCAAACTCCTCCCCAGACCACGAACCGTACACACACTTGAAAAACTTCTTCAAGAACGCGTCTTGCCACATCCCCCAGTAATCAAGATTCCGAGGGAACCTGTCAAGAACATACCACAAGCAGTAACAATGACGAGTCTCCGGCAAGACAGCAGACACCGCTGCTTTGATACCATCGTCTTGGTCAGTAAGCATCACTCTCGGCATCAAACCACCCATCGCCATTAACCAAGACTCCATCAACCAAACGTAACTATAAACACTTTCATCCCCAACCAACGCGCATCCTAGCAGCACGGGCTGCACGTGATGGTTAACGCCAACGAAAACAACGAGCGGGAGTTTAAACTTACTCACCACATAACTCGTATCGAACGAAACGACGTCGTTGAAGCTCTTATAATCATCAATCCCTTTAGCATCGACCCAGAACACATTCCTCAAAACATTATCCTCATTAAAATCAACGGCGTAGAAGAACTTGTGATTCTCTTCCTGCATACGTGTCAAAAACTCGAGAAGGATCTGCGCGTCGCGAGATTCGATCGCGAGCCTCCGTCCTCTATCGTGCTGATTATTATTATTCCGAATGTAACCGTCTAGAAACGCTAGATCGTGATAAGCGGTGAGATGCTTCGAACAATCAGCCAACGGATTATTATTGCTCCTCTTATTCCTCCGGAGACGAGGATCTGAAGATTCGACTCGGTGGCTCCGGAAGAAATGAGACTGTTCCGGTAAGAGCTCGTGGTTGTGCTCCTCGACGAAGCTGTAGACGTACCACTTGCCGTCGGGGCGGCGTTTCACGTGCATGCTCGCCTTGCAGCCGATCTTGGGGGAGGCTCTAGGGTTGATCGCGTCGTCGGATTGCTGCTTGGTTCCGTAGCGGATGCAGGAGAATTTGGCGTCGATGAACTCCTTGGAGGCTCGCGATCTCCGGCTGCTTAGCTTTGCCGTTCCGAAGCCGGCGGATTTGGCGTAGTCTTTGTAGTAGGTGTAGGCGTCTTCGTGGGTGTCGAACTCCATTTGGGAGAACATTTTGAGCTCGTATTCGATACGGATCGGGTGGGTGGAACAAGGGGGGAGAGATTGAGTGAGTTAGAGTCAAGAATCGAAGAGCAGATTCATCGTCTTTACCAAAAAAAAAAAAAATGGGGAAATGGTTTTAGAAAGATCCGTAGAAACTCGAGAGTCGAGAGTGTGAGATGGTGGAAGGAGAAAGTAAAAAGCTCGAGAGTATTGGGCCGTATTGGGCATCATTAATGGGCTTTGGGTTTTCTGAAGGTACTTACTTGGGTTTGTTTTGCTAACCGGATTATTTTTATTTCTGCTTAACAGTTTATTATTGATTATGGATGTATTTTTTTTTTTTTGATAACCGGCGTGTTCGGTGGGTCGAGACCCAATCAACTAATCTTTCTGGGGGCCTGTCTATCGGCACCAGGCAGACCCGGTTATTCGCAATAGGAATTAGATATTCATGTCGCCTGACCACACAAACAGATAAATCTATTTCGAAGCTCAAGCTCGCCGTACCGCTCAGTTATGGATGAAATTTGGAAAACAAATTGTTATATAGAATAGAAGTATATATATGTTTTTTTTATCAAAAGAAGTATGTATTGTATATGTATAAGATATAAAGAAAATATTTTTAAAATAATTTAGGATGTATTTCCTCCGTATTTATTTCTCTTTTAATGAATTGAATATATTTCATGGCTAAACAACCATTTCAAATGTCGCATGATTGATCAAAAGAAAAAAAAATGTCGCATGACAAAATATTAACCATATCAAAAAATTTATAGCAATTGCTAACTTTGATTTTATTTCATTAGCAATCAACTTACCGCATCTTTTAATGATGAAACATTTTTTTGAGCAAAGATGAAACATTTTCTTAAACATTGGTTCTATGATAGTTTCATTGAGGTGACATATTTAACAACAAATTCATTATGATTTGCACAAAGCAATAGTGATTTATCACATAATCATGATGACCACCTAGAACTACAACTATCTCAGTCTTAAGAACTATCTATAAAAATTAGTATGGACAAAAAAAAAAACAGCGGAAAACACTAATAAATGACTACCGTTGGAAAAATACACTATTGTTAAATAACAACCGGTTTATAACCATTGACTATTGAGTGTGGTAGTAGTAAGACTTCCAATAAAAAGAAAAGCAAAAAGGTTAAGAGCCGTTAAGCTCTTTTTTTCTGCTCTTTGGTATTTTGAAAATTTCAAGCTATGGTTTATATAACTAAAGTCATATATAATCTTGGTTACATTAAGTTATAAATACCTGAAAAAAAAACTAAATATAGTTAATACTTAATACTACTACTATTTTGGAAACATTAATAACGAGGCGGTTGGTAGTCGTCTGGTCGGTGATAGTGAAAATACATTGGATCATGGTAGTAATAATAATAAAGGAAGAAAATAACAGTGAATTTGAAAACATAGCCGTTGGGTTCCCAGATTCCAAAAAGAAGGCGAGCCTTTTTTTCTTCATCATCACCAGGGTTTTAGTTGATGCTTCATCCAACGGCTCAGATTAACTAGCCGTTGATTTAAAAAATAAAATAAACAAACATATATTTGTCTTTGCACAGACAGACATACGCCCTATCTTCACGTCCTTCAAATCTTGATTCACTCTCCAAATCCTCTCCTTCTTGCAAGAGAGAGACAGAGATCGAATCTGTTTCTGTTTGCTCTTATGGGACTTTGCTGCTGATCGATTTTGGAAGGGCTCGTTGAATTGAAGGCTAAAGGTGAACACTTTAAAACCTTGATTTCATCTGGGTTTTGTGATTAGATTCTTTAATCGCATCAAAGACCCAATTTTTATAATTTGGAATTGCTTTGTTTCTGCGTGATCATCACCAGATGGGTGGATCAGACGAGAACAGACACGGAGTGATCGGACCCATGAACCCGCAAGGTATATAATCTGAATCAAAACAAGAACACTAATCTTTTGGTTCGGTTCTGTTTTAAATGACTTTGTTGTTAAATGAAGGTGGTTTACGAGGAGGAAAGGCGAATCCGGGGAATGGGCAGACACGAAGAGCGCTGAGTAACATAAACAAGAACATCATCGGAGCTCCGGTTTATCCTTGTGCTGTCAACAAGCGACCTTTGTCTGAGTAAAGTCTATATAATTACAAAATTTTGTGAGTCATTTAATCCTAAAGAACTAATCTTTATTCTCTTTCTCTGATTTTGTTTTTGTTTTTTCAGGAAAAATGTGATGTGTCACAAGAAGATTCTTCCACCACCTGTTCCAGTGCATCGACCAATCACTAGGAAGTTTGCTGCTCAATTAGCTGAGAACAATCCCCAAACCAAGAAGGAGGTAGGTACCTTTTCATTAATTAACATATCTATTATAGTGAATGTGTTAATATGTATGACTTATGTCAAGGTCTGATCTCAAGGTGATGTGTTTATGTTATGGTTAGGAAACCAAGAGCGAACCAGTAGATATAATCATAATAGATGTGGAAGAAGAGGAAGATGGAGACTTTAATGAGCCAATGTTTGTTCAGCACACCGAAGCCATGCTTGATGAAATCGACAGAATGGTAACATTTCAAAACCTTCGATTTTCTTGTCTGATGTATAACGCCGTGAGTAACAATTACTTTTTGTTTTGTGCAGGAAGGTATTGAAATGGAAGATTCAAATGATACTGAAGAAGAAGAAGAAGAAGAGGCTGTGATGGATATAGATAGCTGTGACAAGAAGAACCCTCTAGCTGTTGTTGATTACATTGATGACATATATGACTTCTACAAGAACAATGAGGTAAGAAGCCCTTCTTGGTGTACTGTTTCTATATGTAGATGTTCATTCTTGTCTCAAAATCACTGATTGATAACCATTCGATTGTTTTTTTATTTTTTTGCAGTGTCGTAGCTGCGTCCCGCCTAACTACATGGAGAATCAACCTGACATTAACGAGAGGATGAGAGGGATCCTTGTTGATTGGTTGATTGAGGTTAGCTTCTTTTGTTTTGTTTCTTGGAGATAGCTTTGGCAAATGCAAACGAACCATTGTTTTGACTGTGGAACACTTGTGGAGCAGGTACATTACAAGTTTGAGCTGATGGAAGAGACGTTATACCTCACGATCAACCTCATAGACCGGTTCCTCGCGGTTCATCACCACGTCGCAAGGAAGAAGCTTCAGCTTGTTGGTGTAACAGCGATGTTGCTAGCTTGCAAGTACGAGGAAGTATCGGTTCCTGTTGTGGATGATCTCATCTTGATCTCAGACAAGGCTTACACTAGGAGAGAAGTTCTTGACATGGTAAATAAACTTCGGATGCTCTCAATTAATGTTTAGGATGATCATTTGTGTTGATGGGGTTTGTGTTTCTTGCAGGAGAAGTTAATGGCTAACACCTTACAATTCAATTTCTGTCTGCCAACTCCGTATGTGTTCATGAGGAGGTTTCTCAAAGCTGCACAATCTGATCAAAAGGTTTGTTTATTATCTTAAATAGAATCATTATCATGAGGTGTGATGATAAACATGTATGTTACAGGTTGAGCTGCTATCATTCTTCATCGTTGAGCTTTGCTTAGTGGAGTACGAGATGCTTCAGTACACTCCTTCTCAGTTAGCTGCTTCAGCGATCTACACTGCTCAGTCCACGCTTAAAGGGTTCGAGGAGTGGAGCAGAACATGCGAGTTCTACACAGGCTACACTGAAGAAAAGCTCATGTAAGAAAGAAGTCTCACCAAGTTAAATATAAATTGAATACTTTCATTACAGGTTCTGAGATTTGTATTGTTTTTGATGATCAATACAGGGAGTGTTCGAGGAAGATGGCTGGGTTGCATCACGAGGCAGGGACAGGGAAGCTAACAGGAGTTTACAGGAAATACAACACATCCAAGTTTGGTTATGCTTCAAGATCTGAACCTGCTGGTTTCCTTCTTCTGTAAGGTTCATCATGTCACAACGGAATCAGAACATAACAATGAAGAGAAAGAGCCAAACACATCTCTGTGTGGTTTCAGTCTATCTCTCTCTGTATAACATGTCACTGTCTAGTGACATTATAACACAAAACTAGTCTCTATTTCTCATGAATGTTTTCTTTTTATTGAAATAAGATTGGTGGTATATGTCTTATTTTACAAAGAAAAAAAAGAAGGATTATAAAATATATACAAAAGAAATCACAAAGACTCAAGTTCGACCAATTAGTAGAAGTGTACAACAAGGCAACACAAATAACTTTTTTATAGAAAGCTAGCTCGTTCCCTGCATTGGTTTAAAGAACGGAGTGCGTTTTTCTCGCAACTCTTACATTAGTTAATTTTAAATTTAATCAATCAAAAAGATAATACTTTTTAAAATCTCTAACGTGACAGCATTCGACTGGATAAGTATAAAAAAACTTGTTCGGATGACATTGACTAATCGTCTACTACATTGCCCGTTGACTTGAATACGGAAGACGTTATGTATTTTTTGTTGTTTCAGACTTTGCTTATAAGACTCTTTGATTAGTTTTTAGTTACTAGTATCAAACAAAAAGAGAAGATGGATACTGCGAAAATGTGTCTGTGCTTATTATCAGTAACGTTGCTGCTTTTGTCTTCTACTGAGAACTCGTTCGTCACACCTTTACCAGCCGGTGAGTCAAGCTGTGTGGTTTGTTTTTACTCTCTTTTTATTTACAACTTAGTCGACAAAGCTAAAGAACAGTAGCTTACTATCCATATAAAACCACAAACCCATTTAGGAGTTCAGTTAAAAACTTCCTATTGCATCATTTCTCATTGCATAGTTCAGTTGGGAACTATAGACGGTCTAAAGAAAGATTTCAATAATTTGAGGGTTTCAATTTTCTTTTAACAAAGTTAGGAACTTATTTATATATGATTTTTTTTCCGGAAATTTTAGAGGCTTGAGGCGAATGTTTCATCCGAATTACCGTAGGACTGGTGGCCCTTAATGTCCTTGAGTTCTTAGGGAGAGAGCACAAATTGTTTGCAAGTGGTTTTATGTGTATGATTAATTAATTTATATATAAATGGTGCAGAGGAGACGTATCAAGCAAAAAGAAAAGGTGGAGCGAGAAGAATGATGATATACATGCCACCTAGCTTTTCTGGCCGTGCTTCCGGTCGCGGTCGTGGTTGGACCATGTCGACCAAACCATGAACTACCGATTACTTCATTTTAATTACAGCTACATATGTCCGATTAGTAACTTAAGCAATAAAATTGCTCTTAGTGAATTTATTTTATATAGAAAGTTAAAATCACTAAGACTTGATGTTCAATAGTAACCAACAAAATACAGAACTTGTTCCTTTCTCCTCTCTCTGGTTGTCTTCTTGTCCGAGATTTTACTTAAATGTGCCATAAGATGCATGAACGACAAAGCCGAAGATGGCTGCTTCCCCTGGATGCTGAATAGAATTGTCTCATAGCCGAAGAGCTATCTCCTCACAGGTGGCGCGCCTCCCCTTCCTCCTGTTCCATGCCCAAGTACCCTGAGCACTGATGACATGACCAATATTGAATTAGTTGCTTTAAATTTCCAAAACATTTGTTTATTGACAAGAGATATAAAGAATATTCTGATATAGCTGTTGGAGAAGAATTAAATAGATGCTCCGGGAATCGAAGACCTCTGCATGTTCAGTATTAGAGGCTCCTCCTCTGCATGTTTAGTATTTCAAATTAGAGGTTCCACTTTCTGTAGTATAAATATATGTAACCCTGTTATGAATAATTATAATCTAAGGGAATTCATTTTCTTCCAAGTTACTTTCTCTCTTAGTCTCAACTCTCTTTCTCTGTTTCTTGTTAAGGAATTATAACTTTCATTGCACCCATAGTTGTTAGTGATCATGGTATCCAAGTACGAAGAAATCTCAGTTCCTGCTGTTAATGATCTCATCTTGGTCTCAGACAAGGTTTACACTGGGAGAGAAGTTCTTGACATGGTAAATAAATGATCATAACAATGGTTTCTCTCAACATACTTTAAGATGGATCATTGTGTTGATGGGGTTTGTGTTACTTGCAGGAGAAGTTAATGGCGAAATACTTTGCAATTCAATTTCTGTTTGCCAACTCCATACGTGTTCATGAGGAGGTTTCTCAAAGCTGCACAATCTGACCAAGAGGTTTTGTATTATAACTTCTTTGATCATATCTTGAATATAATTCATTATCACGAGTTGTGACACGTGGAATATGTATGTTTCAGATTGAGCTTCTATCATTCTTCATCATCAAGCTCAGCTTAGTAGAGTACGAGATATGATGCTTCATTACGCTCCGTCTCAAATCGACAAGGTACCAAGGAATATAGCTAATAACATAACTGTAGTCTCTTTCTTTCTCATGCCAACAGCCATTTTTTGTTTTCTGGTACGCAGAGATCAATGGTGATTCAAGAAACGACTCAGAGAGAGAGAGAGAGAGAGAGCTTTGGCTGAAGCGGAATCTCTGGTTGAGAAAGAACTAGAAGGAGCCATCAGAGAGATTGTAGAAGTAGAGGTCAGTAACAATAATCTCCAACTTCCCATTAAACGTCTCAGAATTATATTTATTATTAGTTTGTTTGTAATATCATTTTTCAATTGACACAGACTTTTTTAAATGTTTCATATATTTATTATATATATTTATATAAAATAAAATTTTCATTATAATTTTCCTTCTGTAGGACCGGACAACCCCTAGTTATATATACTAGGAGTTGGTCCGCCCTACGGGTGAGTTTTAAGCTTTATACAAGAACTATAAAGCTAGAAAAAGAGAGAGACTAAAGCATGAACTTAGATAAAAGACAAAAACCGACCTTAAGAGTAGAGATTAACCTTCAAACCTGCAACAACAAACACGAAGCTTTTAATTAAAGGGAGTAGAGACGAAAAGAAAAACAAAAGAAGAAACAAAAGAAAAAAAACCCACCAAGAAGATGAAGAAACGGCAACCCTAAGTGTGTAAGAGATGTGTTTGAGGAGAATCGGAGAAGATATGAAGTGATAGAAACACAAAGCTTGTAGAGTTTTTTCTGTCTTTGAGGAGAATCGGAGAAAATACGAAGTGACAGAAACACAAAGCTTGTAGGGTTTTTCTGTATTTGAGGAGAATCGGAGAAGATATGAAGTGACAGAGACCCCTATGTATATATTGTGAGAGTCAAGAGAGGGTGTTGTGTACTATTAGGGTTTTGTTGTCTTTGGTTACTACACAAGAGGACAAAGTTCATGAACTTTTTTTAAAAAAAAATTGTAGTTTTGGTTTCTTTGTCAGTGTTTCTCGAATTGCATCATGACCTTTTGAATAATTTAAAATTTTATTTTATGTTTTTGATTAAAAAAAGTGAGAAAAAAGAAACAGTTTTATCTTGTACTACTGTACTGATACCTGCAGAAAGGAGGGAGGAAATTTTTTTTTGGTTTTAACCCTGGTGAAAAAGTTCTTTTAACCTTGGTGAAAAAGTTTTTTAAAAATACATTTTCCTTTAAAAAAACATTTTGAAAAATATTTAGAAAAAGGGGAAACAAACATCTCTAGAAAAATAGACAAGCATTCTTGTGTCTTCTTATGCAAATATTGAAACTTGTTGCTATTCGTGTTGTAGACACCAAGGCGAACAAAACCTGCCACTAATACGACGTCGTTATTTGCATAACATGTCACTGTTTCAATATTTGCATAAGACAGACAAGAATGCTTGCCTATTTTCCTAGAGATGTTTGTTTCCCCTTTTTTATTCCAATTCTACATATTTTCCCTAATGTTTTTTTAAAAGAACTTTTTCACCAAGGTTAAAAGAACTTTTTCACCAGGGTTAAAACAAAAAAACTTTTCCCTCCCTGCATGTATCAGTACAGTACAAGATAAAACTGTTTCTTTTTTCTCATTTTTTTTAATCAAAAACATAAAATAAAATTTTAAATTATTCAAAACGAAATGGTCATGAGGCAATTCTAGGGATATGAGTTTCACACTGACAAAGAAACCAAAAATACAATTTTTTTTTAAAAAAAGTTCATGAGCTTTGTCCTGTTGTGTGGTAACCAAATACAACAAAACCTTAACAGTACACAACACCCTCTCTTGACTCTCACAATATATACATAGGGGTTTCTGTCACTTCATATCTTCTCCGATTCTCCTCAAATACAGAAAAACCCTACAAGCTTTGTGTTTCTGTCACTTCGTATTTTCTCCGATTCTCCTCAAAGACAGAAAAAACTCTACAAGCTTTGTGTTTCTATCACTTCATATCTTCTCCGATTCTCCTCAAACACATCTCTTACACACTTAGGGTCGCCGTTTCTTCATCTTCTTGGTGGGTTTTTTTTCTTTTGTTTCTTCTTTTGTTTTTCTTTTCGTCTCTACTCCCTTTAATTAAAAGCTTCGTGTTTGTTGTTGCAGGTTTGAAGGTTAAACTCTACTCTTAAGGTCGGTTTTTGTCTTTTATCTAAGTTCATGCTTTAGTCTCTCTCTCTAGCTTTATAGTTCTTGTATAAAGCTTAAATCTCTATTTTGTTAATTTGTTGCTTTCGTCTGCCTTTAATGTTTATATTTTCATTTGAAAAAAAAAAACTGAAATGGTTATTAATTGATGTTATTATTTCCTCTTGCAGTATGAGTGACCGAGTAACCTATCGTGATATGGGGATCATGGAAGAGGTTCTCAATCAACGCCAAAAACAGGTGTGCTGGGCCATCAGCCTAACAAGACAGCTAGCAGCACTGCTCAAACTTCGTGGACAACTAAATATCAATGCAAGCCTGTCGATTCAGTATTTGATTAACAAAGTAGGGAGTTCACTTTTTGGAGCACAAATGCCGAGGCCATGGAATGGGTCCGTGAGGTCGTTGGAAACAGCTATCCCATTCCTGGTCAATGGGACAGTATTGGAGAATCTTGTTCCTCTGCGACAATTCGACCTACAGAGTTCAACTCCAGAAAATCATGTTCTTGGAGAGCGACGTTACAGAGCTGTACGTATTGTTGTACACCGTATCGACGAATACCGAGGTATTGTTTATTCTTGGCCCAGTTAAACCCAACGAGTTTTTCTAAAGACACATTAATATCAGCGGAGCTAAAAGACTTGAAAAAGCCCATAGTTTTATAGATATTGTTTATTTTCTGAACTTTATTTTTTCTAACTGTCAATTCTATTTTTTTTTTTAAAGATAATTTTTTCTTCTATTTCCAGATGAAGCGGCTTTTGAGGCAGATCTCCTGAGATGCCTTCACCAATCACCAGTAGCAGCGGTGATCAAACTTTACCCCTCTTATGGACATATTACTGGGAATCAAATCTACAGGCAACGTACTTCTGAGCGTGATGAGGCTACCCCACTCAAGCACTCCATGTTGTACGCATTTGGAACTCCCTATTGGGAATTCCAGGATTCATCCGGGAAACCAAAGGGAGGGGTGGCTACGTCAGAATAAGGAAGGGAGTTGGTTTGATAACAGAGTTTGTAGAGATGTTCGTAGTGGAAGAAGAGCCACGAAAGAAGAAGAGAAAGGCGGTATCTGTTGATGCTTCACACAAGAGACCAAAGAAGGTTCACAAAAGGCTGTCGCTAGGTCCGGGAAAACAGAGTAAAAGTCATAAGCTGTCTCAAGGTTTGTGTTGAATATTTATTATTGGGTTTGTGTTGTTTTCATCGTGTTTGATGGTCTCTGATGATATGATGTTATAGGGAGTAGTAATAGTACTAGCAGGGAAGCTGGAAGCTTTGTCCGACCCATCTCTCCGAAATCACTTGTACCTAGTGCTAGTGCCTTTGAGAATATGGGAGAATCAGATGATGATATTGCAGAGTTGGATGCTTCCTATTTGCAAACCAATGGGTACTTGGTGAGTGTCTCTTATTCAACTGATTCTTATTTCCAATTTTTTGTTGATTGAGTGGTGAGCGAGTAAAAAGGCTTACAAGTAAGTTGTTGTTTTTTTCTCTAGCCTCCGGATGCTACTGAAGAGCA
This sequence comes from Brassica napus, assembly GCF_020379485.1. NCBI lineage: Eukaryota > Viridiplantae > Streptophyta > Magnoliopsida > Brassicales > Brassicaceae > Brassica > Brassica napus. Next base: position 46,083,791 of record NC_063449.1, on the reverse strand, counting down.
GATATCTATGGCTGCTGCAAGCATGATTCGTTCACACAGTTTGTCTGAATTTGATGCTTTGTGCATTGTCTACAACAAGTTCCATTCTGTTTTGTCACCAGAGGTAAGTCACAACTTGTGACTCACAGGTGTGAAATATCTTAGCACTACGATTTATGCTTAGCATCTCACATATATTTATTCTTGTTTTTGCCTTGAAAGATTATCGAAAAGGAATCTGAAGTTGGAGGCAAACTCGGTGAACTTGACTCATGCGAGATTGAAGCTGGTGAAACAAAGGGAGAGATTCTGCAGAATCTGGCTGAGTTCCAGTTCTCTTGTGTAAGTAACACAAATAAGATACAAACTTTGCTTTTATGGTTTATAAACGGATAGAAAGAAACATAGGGAGTTAATTATAAACTCTACGTTTTAGGTAATGTTCAATGCGGTGCTGGAGAATGCGTGTAGTGAGATGGGAGCTGGAATGTCTGCAATGGACAGCTCAAGCAGAAACGCAGGAGAAATGCTTGACCGTCTTACCCTCGCTTACAACAGAGAGCTTGAAGCTGCTTAAATAAGCTCGCTTGAAGCCGCTTAAATAAGCTCGCTTGAAGCCGCTTAAATAAGCTCATCATTGAGCGTGTTTTATTTTGAACTCTACTGTCGAGATCTTGTTCGTTGACGAAGACTAAACTGTTTATTGTCTGAACGCACCAATGTACTCTGTTTCCATCTCTCTTTCTAAGGAAGAACATGGCTTTTTCCACTTCATGACATGCGTTAATTATAATTACAACATGCTTTTATACAATTAATCCTTAATTAGGACTCCATCATTGATTATTTTTTCTAGTTGCATTTAAACTATCTGTCTCAGATTCTCCTGCAACCAAAACAAAAAAAAATATAATCCAGCAGGAGAGTACATTGGTGCGTTCAGACAATAAACAGTTTAGTCTTCGTCAACGAACAAGATCTCGACAGTAGAGTTCAAAATAAAACACGCTCAATGATGAGCTTATTTAAGCGGCTTCAAGCGAGCTTATTTAAGCGGCTTCAAGCTCTCTGTTGTAAGCGAGGGTAAGATGGTCAAGCATTTCTCCTGCGTTTCTGCTTGAGCTGTCCATTGCAGACATTCCAGCTCCCATCTCACTACACGCATTCTCCAACACCGCATTGAACATTACCTAAAACTTATAGTTTATAATTAACTCCCTATTTTTCTTTCTATCTGTTTATAAACCATCAAAGCAAAGTTTGTATCTTATTTGTGTTACTTACACAAGAGAACTGGAACTCAGCCAGATTCTGCAGAATCTCTCCCTTTGTTTCACCAGCTTCAATCTCGCATGAGTCAAGTTCACCGAGTTTGCCTCCAACTTCAGATTCCTTTTCGATAATCTTTCAAGGCAAAAACAAGAATAAATATATGTGAGATGCTAAGCATAAATCGTAGTGCTAAGATATTTCACACCTGTGAGTCACAAGTTGTGACTTACCTTTGGTGACAAAACAGAATGGAACTTGTTGTAGACAATGCACAAAGCATCAAATTCAGACAAACTGTGTGAACGAATCATGCTTGCAGCAGCCATAGATATCTGCTCTTCAGTAGCATCCGCAGGCTAGAGAAAAAAACAACGACTTACTTGTAAGCCTTTTTACTCGCTCACCACTCAATCAACAAAAAATTGGAAATAAGCATCAGTTGAATAAGAGACACTCACCAAGTACCCATTGGTTTGGAAATAGGAAGCATCCAACTCTGGAATATCATCATCTGATTCTCCCATATTCTCAAAGGCACTAGCACTAGGTACAGGTGATTTCGGAGAGATGGGTCGGACAAAGCTTCCAGCTTCCCTGCTAGTACTAGTACTATTCCCTATAACATCATATCATCAGAGACCATCAAACACGATGAAAACAACACAAACCCAGTAATAAATATTCAACACAAACCTTGAGACAGCTTATGACTTTTACTCTGTTTTCCCGGACCTAGCGACAGCCTTTTGTAAACCTTCTTTGGTCTCTTGTGTGAAGCATCAACAGATACCGCCTTTCTCTTCTTCTTTCGTGGCTCTTCTTCCACTAAGAACATCTCTACAAACTCTGATATCAAACCAACTCCCTTCCTTATTTTGACGTAGCCACCCCTCCCTTTGGTTTCCCGGATGAATCCTGGAATTCCCAATAGGGAGTTCCAAATGCGTACAACATGGAGTGCTTGAGTGGGGTAGCCTCATCACGCTCAGAAGTACGTTGCCTATAGATTTGATTCCCCGTAATACGTCCATAAGAGGGGTAAAGTTTGATCACCGCTGCTACTGGTGATTGGTGAAGGCATCTCAGGAGATCTGCCTCAAAAGCCACTTCATTTGGAAATAGAAGAAAAAATTATCTTTAAAAAAAAATAGAATTGACAGTTAGAAAAAATAAAGTTCAGAAAATAAATAATATCTATAAAACTATGGGCTTTTTCAAGTCTTTTAGCTCCGCTGATATTAATGTGTCTTTAAAAAAACTCGTTGGGTTTAACTGGGCCAAGAATAAACAATACCTCGGTATTCGTCGATGCGGTGTACAACAATACGTACAGCTCTGTAACGTCGCTCTCCAAGAACATGATTTTCCGGAGTTGAACTCTGTAGGTCGAATTGTCGCAGAGGAACAAGATTCTCCAATACTGTCCCATTGACCAGGAATGGGATAGCTGTTTCCAACGACCTCACGGACCCATTCCATGGCCTCGACATTTGTGCTCCAAAAAGTGAACTCCCTACTTTGTTAATCAAATACTGAATCGACAGGCTTGCATTGATATTTAGTTGTCCACGAAGTTTGAGCAGTGCTGCTAGCTGTCTTGTTAGGCTGATGGCCCAGCACACCTGTTTTTGGCGTTGATTGAGAACCTCTTCCATGATCCCCATATCACGATAGGTTACTCGGTCACTCATACTGCAAGAGGAAATGATAACATCAATTAATAACCATTTCAGTTTTTTTTTTTCAAATGAAAATCAAATGAAAATATAAACATTAAAGGCAGACGAAAGCAACAAATTAACAAAATAGAGATTTAAGCTTTATACAAGAACTATAAAGCTAGAGAGAGACACTAAAGCATGAACTTAGATAAAAGACAAAAACCAACCTTAAGAGTAGGGTTTTACCTTCAAACCTGCAACAACAAACACAAAGCTTTTAATTAAAGGGAGTAGAGACGAAAAGAAAACAAAAGAAGAAAAAAAAAACCACCAAGAAGATGAAGAAACGACGACCCTAAGTGTGCTTGAGGAGAATCAGAGAAGATATGAAGTGACAGAAACACAAAGCTTGTAGGGTTTTTTTCTGTCTTTGAGGAGAATCGGAGAAGATACGAAGTGACAGAAACACAAAGCTTGTAGGGTTTTTCGGTATTTGAGGAGAATCAGAGAAGATATGAAGTGACAGAGACCCCTATTTATATATTGTGAGAGTCAAGAGAGGGTGTTGTGTACTGTTAGGGTTTTGTTGTCTTTGGTTACCACACAAAGGGACAAAGCTCATGAACTTTTTTTTAAAAAAAATTGTATTTTTGGTTTCTTTGTCAGTGTTCCTCGAATTGCCTCATGACATTTTGAATAATTTAAAATTTTATTTGATGTTTTTGATTAAAAAAATGAGAAAAAAGAAACAATTTTATCTTGTACTACTGTACTGATACCTGCAGAAGGGAGGGAGGGAAAAGTTTTTTTTGTTTTAACCCTGGTGAAAAAGTTCTTTTAACCTTGGTGAAAAGGTTCTTTTAACCTCGGTGAAAAAGTTTTTTAAAAATACATTTTCCTTTAAAAAAACATTAGGGAAAATATTTAGAATTGGAATAAAAAAGGGGAAACAAACATCTCTAGGAAAATAGGGAAGCATTCTTGTGTCGTCTTATGCAAATATAGAAACTTGTTGCTATTCGTGTTGTAGACACCAAGGCGAACAAAACCTGCAACAAATACGACGTCGTTACTCAGGAACCAGAGAGGTTTTGCATATGTATGTATTATCCCTGTGAGCTGCACATTTTTTCATTAGCCCACACGATTTTTTCTTGAACTGTTGTACTCATATCCTCCTCTCGAAATTCGAACAGTAAGCTAACTTCCTTCTTACTGATCAAATCTAGAGAAGAACCGTCGCTTATTACAACTTACTGGCAATGGAACGAAAGACCAAGTTTTCGGTTTTCATATAACTGAATCTCACATTATTTTTCCCAGCTAACCAATGCCAGAAACCGTACAATGATTGTGGTTCTCCGAAAAACTCGCCACTTGGTACGTAGTTCTAAAATCCAATCGCTTCCACGCGTAGGTCAGAATCAAAAACTGATCACTCGTCTTCCTTTTCTCACGGTAGTGGTTCAGAAACCCGTAACGATCTTATATCGACTGAATCACCATCAAACCAATTGCAATAGTAAAAAGTACCGGGTTTTCGGGTTGGGTATTATCCGATATTGTTCTGGTCGGTTAATTTTCTTATGTAAATTTGAATGTCTTTTTTTTTTTTTTTTTTCCTGTAACGCCCCACGCTCATGCCGCACGCCTCTACTACTACCCTCACTTTCTTCTGGTCTCTGCCACCGTACAACACGGCCAGCTCCATCGCAAGACTCCTCACGCCTCCGCCACAGAGATTCAGTCATCCCATCACAACCTCACCCCAATCCCTACAACCCGCCAACTCCCCACCACGTCGCTTAGATCCGTCATCCCGACCACCTGCTCCTGCTCCGGCAGAACGGTGGAGACGTATTTCTCCGTGGCCAACGACACCTAACCAAGCTCTGTCCACAGTGTCAAGCCAGAGATGTCCAAAGCTGTAGTTGACATGTGTGGTATAAATAAATGTCTTCCAAATATCATAAAGCGGGAGCTTAGGTTTTGCCTCTTCGCCTCTTCTTCCACCATGGACGAGTATGGTAGCGTGAGATCCACCTACAGGGTTCGAGAGTGAGGCTGCTATGAAGAAACTCTCGACAAGTACGGAAGCAAGCCCCGGTAATTAATTCTTTATTTATTCTTGATTCTTTTCTTTTTTGTGTAATTGTACTTGTTGGTATGGAATTTTCAGAGCTATTATTTCTGTGGAGGGATACGACACTTGTCTGCCTGAGGAAGATATCAAGAGTGAATGACTAATCACTTCATTCCAATGTGGCGAAGTCTTTAATGTTATTGTTCGCAAAGACCTTCAGAGCCCTAAATCTCGACAGGTTTGTGTCTCTTTATATATATATTTTTTGTTGTGAAGCCTAAACTAAAAAACAGTGTTTTGTTTTTGTTTTAACAGACGTGCTTTGGTTATTCTTCTTTGAGATGGCGCAGAAGAGAAGGCCTTGGAACTTAATGGAACTGACATTGGTGGATGGAATGCTCTTGTTAAAGTTGAACCGGAGGAGGTAGAAGACGAGGAGGCAGAACTTTATGAATCCTCTCTGGCTGACGAACTATATAATGACCGCAGATTGTAAGTTGATTGCCCTTTTTTTTTTTAAAAAAAAATTATATTTGTATAGTTTGTTGATAACATATATGCAAAATTGACTGCAGTTGGTTGGCGTTACCGTTAGGGGATATAACACTTTCCTCCCCTGCAGATGAAGTCGAGAGCGCTTTGATAAAACATTTCTCTTCTTGTGGAAAGATCACCCATGTTTTTGTCTCTACTCTCGATAAGAGACTAATATCTATTTTTTAACCACAAGAAGAGAAGCTAAGGCGCTGGATCTTGATGGAAGTGTTGTGAGAGGATTCAAAATAGCTGTTAGGGGCTTAGCTACAATCTTTAGTAACCGTCCCCCTCCCCTCCGGTGAAATTTGTTTCGGCTACTGTGACCCAGGTACTTTGAAAAATTTCTTGTTTCTAATTGTTTCTTCTATAAGGTAAAACTTCTCTCATGAATTCTTGTGTTTATTTGTGTTGTATGTACTCATATGATTGAGTTTGCCGGCGTGATCCACGACAAGGTCGCTGCTTTTTAAGAAGCAGAGGATGTCTGTCTAGAAATCTCTCTCAAGAAGCTCTCTATCTTTGGTGTTTATTAATTAATAAATCGTGTGAGATTATTTACAATGCAACACCTTGGGGCTTTCTTACTTATGTTTTATTGTCAGAGCTCTCATATATTATGTATGATGAGCCGTTTTTGTGTGTCTGGATGATAACCTACTCTTAATAATTATTATCTTTACTTTTATTATTAGCTCTCTACGAATTCGATTTGATTAGGTAGACAGAAGCACTGAGACTCCCAATTAAAATATTTATAGTGTTGGATTTAAAAAAAATTGTAATGTGTTCTTATGTGTGTGTAGTTTGCTTTACTTGTTGTTTGGTTTTTAAACTGACTTGGAAAGCATCATATATCAAACTGACCAACACTTTTGCACCTCCTTCAATACTACTAGACAGTGACTTCAAAACAAGTGTTGAGAACTCAATCAACTTCGACACACGTTTAGGTTCAACCTCATCACCGAACTTAGACACAATCACGTTTTAACTATCCTCGACGTTCGTCTCCGATTCCGCCTCTGTTTATATCCTCTCCACTCTCTTCCGAAAGATCTATCAATCGAATTTGCTATCATGGCTATTGTTGCTTCATCTTATATGTATTATATGTTTATTGAAAACGGAAAAACATGATAACGTTTCAAAAATCATAGTAACTAATAACCCAAACACACAAAGAGCAGCACTACCTCTGGTCCTCTGCCCTACACCTATTGAGCTCTTTACCTGCATTGATCAAGTAGACAGACGTTGTTACCTTCAACGATTGTAAGCATACATGGGTTTGATGATTATCTCTCATAATAGTTATGTACCTTGATTTATCATTCACTCGCTTGGACATTGGAGCATTATTCAGCATGTCTGGTTTATATCAGTCAGCTAAGTTGTCAAGGATGTTCCAACAAAGTAGATGTTTAGGAAACAGCAGATGTCAAAAATGAGTTTATAAAGGACCTGACTCAAATGAAGCATGCTCAAGCTGTGATACCGAGAACTGTCAATTGGTTGGGCAGCCCATGGGCAAACCCATTCAAAATAAATATGGGCGGGCCGCAGTTACACCCCCAATATTATATGGGCTAATTGGGTAAAACCCACTTTGCCCATGGGTAAACTGGTCTAAACCAAATGGGTGTTGGGTTGGCCCAAAACTATTACTTTCTAGGGTTACGATGATTTTGGGGAAAATTCAGAAACTTTCAGATTCCAGACGATTTCTTCTGCGATAGTCTTCTTTCCTTCCCTGATCTCTCTTTTCTTTCCCAGATTCTCGTACACACGAATCAGTCCTACGCCGCCTTGTCTTTAGTTATTGAATCAAGGTAAGTTTCGATTCATCATTTTCTGATCAAAACGACGTTTTCACACCGAGACCCTTAAAACTAAATCTCGTTTTGATTGAAGGTTTCTTCTCTGGATAAAGACGTCATCTTCTTCTAAGGTTTAGCTCTGTCTCCATTTGATTCTCTTGAGATTTGGGTTTGAGGGTGAATGAATCTCGTTTTATATTTTGTGGTTTATTTTTAAAAATTCATAAGTCTCTCATTTCATGTTTTTATGGTTCGCTGTTTCAGTGTTCTTCGAATTGTTGAGAGACTCGTTTTGTGATACTTTTGTTTTCAAGAGTAAGATTAAGGGTTTGAGGGGAACGTGAGATTCGCTGCTGAGATTTTTTTTTTGCTTTTGAAAAAAATGTCAATATTTATTGGTAATTCATTACTCCTGCTCTTGTTTTCTAGTTCCACAAATGGCAAACGTTTCTAAAATTATTTAATCTAAGGTTCACTTAATTCACGTATCTGATTTCATAATGGATATGATCTGAATAGATTATCATATTTGTTTTACAAGTTGGTGAGTTTATTGCTTGTTATCTCGTGTTGTTGATGATGTCAATGTGAACTTTTTTTTTTTGTTCGTGTGGAACTTATGAATAGTTTTTTAATTATTATATTAGAAAGATTCTGTAATGTGCTTGCTTACTTGGGTTTCCTGAGTTAACTCATAGGTATCGTTTTCGTTTTTGTTGTGGGTTTAGCTTCGTTCTCATTTAAATATTTTTTGTTCAGAAAATGGAAGCTATAGACTTGAACAATGATGGTCAGAATGATGTGATGGATGAAGATATAGAGGATCATAAAGTTTTAGAGGATTCAGAGGCTAACAGAGGCACACAACCGAGACAAGTTCAGTCACGCCGTAGAGTCTCTAGGTGCTGGAAGAGTTTACTATACTTGGAGGAAGGCTGTCTGATGGTTCAACTAAGATCAGATGCAACCTTTGTAGAAGGTTTTACTTCTTGAATCTTCGTAGGAATGGAACCTCAACTCTGACTCGTCATATGAAGGTATGTCCAAAAGCTGTTGGAACACCTAGAAGTAGTGCTAGAAGGTGGATATGATGGTGTTTCGTGAGATGATAGCTATGGCCATTATAGAGCATGATCTTCCTTACAAGTTTAGAGTATACAGGATTAGAATGGCTTTTACTTATGCTAATTCTAGTATTGAGTATTGGAGTAGAAACACAGCACCTTTTGATGTGTTGAAGATTATGAAAGTGAGAAGCAGAAACTTAGGAAAATCTTAAATGATTTTCCTGGAAGGTTTCTTTGACAACAGATCTCTGGAGGCTTAATCTTATTGTTCAAGACGGCTTAGCAGTGATTGGAGGAGCTTTGCAGAAATCAGGGAGAGTGTCACGTTTTGTTAGAGGATCAGAAAGCAGGGAAAGAATGTTTCAAAACTGTGTGAAACAGTGGGAACCGAGGTCGAGGGTGATGAAGGTCTGGTCTTAGATGTAAGCACACGCTGGAATTCTACTTTCCTTATGCTTTCTAGAGCTATCAAGTTCAAAGCTGCACTAGGTAACTTGGCCGATGTAGAACCGAGTTATGTGAGCTGTCCCTCTTATTCTGAGTGGAGAAGAGTAGAAGTGATATGCGAGTTGTTGAAGCCATTTTTTGAGATTACAAATTTGATTTCGGGTTCCTCATACCCAACATCAAATTTGTATTTCAATGAAATTTGGAAGATTGAGTGTTGATTGAGAGCTCATGCAAACTATTCTGATCCTGTTATTTGTGAAATGGTGAAGTGTATGAAGCTCAAGTTTGAGAAATACTGGGAAGAATACAGCGACATCCTTGCAGTTGCTGCAGTTTTGGATCCAAGACTGAAATTTCACTTCTTAGAATATTGTTGTTTCTCGGTTTTGGATCAGTCTACTTGTAAGAGAAGGTTGGCTAATGTTCGTTCAAAGATCTATAAACTGTTTGGAGCTTACAAGAAAAACCAGAGAATTAGTAGTGCTGCAACAACTTCGCAAGGAGAAATACCCGATGTTCCTACCGTTTATGGGGTAAGTTATGCTCTGTAGTAATTTCTGATAAGTGTTATGAATTTCTGATATCATATAAGTGATGTTTAACCTGTTTTCAGGGCTTCTACGCCTTCTTTTCTCAGAAAGCTGTTGGCAATGGCAAGTCTGCTCTCGACATATATCTAGATGAGCCATTGCTTGACATGGCCGCTTACAAGAACTGAATGTGTTACATTACTGGAGAGACAACTCAGCTCGGTTCAAAGAGTTGGCAACAATGGCACGAGAGGTTCTGAGTATACCCATAACAACTGTTGCTTCAGAATCATCGTTTAGCATTGGTAGTTGAGTCCTTAACAAGTACAGAAGCTGTTCTTCTACCTACTAATGTCCAAGCCTTGGTCTGTACAAGAAATTGGTTAAAAGGTTTCCTGAAATGGGTTAGTGTTGGTTATAATCTATTCATATATTAAATTGCTTCAGAATCTTCATACTTTTTTTTTGTAGGTGATGAGTCTGTTGAGAAGACAGAAGAGGAGAAAGAAGAAGAGGATAAAGAGAAGGAGAAAGAAGAGAGTGGAGAGTCTATAGACTTGAATTGAGGTATGATTCTACACATTGAAATGTTCTAGCTATTGATCTGAAGATAAATGATTTAGTTTACTCTTGCAAGTTGCAAGTAACTTTTTTGAGTTTGTGGGCTAATGAATCTCATTTTTTGTTTTGTTTTGGATTCAAAAACCAGCATTTTCATTCACTTGCTGCCTCAGCTTGGTTTTAAGGTATCTCTTGGACTCTCTTCTTTGTTATTTATGCTCTCTGCTTTGATTAGGTTAGGCTAATTAACAATGTGTTTCTGCTTTGGTCATATTGAAAAGATCGTTTTGAAGTTAGTCTTCTTTGTCCTTACACTGTGTTCTGATTGCTATATGTCAGCGTTGTTAACACTGTGTTCTAATTGTTATATGTCATAATTGCTATATTTTTTCTCATTAACTTGGGTCAAAATCTTCTCATGTCTGGTTTTTATATCTGCAAAGGTTGAATCTTCTTTTTTGTTTGTTGTTGCAGGCTGCAAATAAGAGAGACAAAGTTACAAAGCTGGAACAAAGTGAATTCATAAACAGTGTTAAAAACTTAAGTCTTTTGAGATTGTTTCAGATTTTCAGATTTTTCAATGTTGTTTAAAGTTTCAAAATTTTACTACTCAATTTTGGATATTTCTATCATATTTCAATGTTGTTTAATATTTAAAGTGAGCTTAAATTGAATTTAAACAGATTTGGACCAATACTTAAATTGCTTATAAATGGCGGACTTGGGTTGTCCAGTTGGGTAATGGGTGTTATTGGGTGTGGGTGTTGTTGGATGTGGACTAAATATGGGTGTGGGTGTTTTGAGCCCAGAAAAAAAAATACCCAGTTGGACATACCCATTTGGGTGCGGTCCAACCCAACTGACAGGCCTTACCATCCTGTTCCAAGATATTCGGAAAAGCCACAAACAAACTTTCAGTTACAATCATGAGAAATCATCAACACAAGATAATTAAGTTTATCAAAATAGAACACATCACATCAAGGGTAAAAACATATACATTCTTGAAATTTACGAATCAAGACGATCTCCTTCCAGATGTTATCATTGGTGAATCCTAAAGAAGAAGAAAAAAACTATATCTTGATCCATCGATAATGATTCTACATGAAACATATGCACTTATAAATCATAGCTAGTGACTGTGACAAACAAAAGCACGAACTGCATATATATATATATTCACTTGTTACAAAGGCAGAAGGACTAACTAATCAAACTTCAAAACTTATATATATTTTTTTTTGAAAAATACAGCGTCACAGCATTTTGACTAGCTAATAGTTTTTAATGTGCTCCTTCGTGACTTTTTCAATATAAATGCAATGGAAAATTTGTTAGAAATTAGAATAAGGAATTTCGAATAACTTTTAGTTTTGTTTCGTATAAAAAAGACGCTTGATATAATTTAGTACACCAAACAAAAAGAAAAGCAAAGGAAGAGAGAGAATGGATCAAAGAGAATGTGGTGGGACTATTGCCCAAATGTGTATGTGCTAGGTTTTTCGAGACGTAAGAGCACCTCCAATGGTGTTATCCACCATTGGAGTCCTTAGCATTAATTTAATTTTTTTTTTTGAATAGTTAAGGACTCTAATCAGAAATATTGGTCCAATGGTCTTATCTGGAATCCTTAAAAAAAAAAAAATTTAAACAAGAAAATTTGAAAATGTTATTTTTATTGAAACACAAAAAAAAAACATACAACTATCAAACATTTTCATCATTAAATTTGTTCCAAATATTTTGAATCAAATCAAATTTAAGTTGTTCATGTATATGTTGGTCACGAACTTGGCTACGAATTTCAAGCATAGCACGAAGATTTGAAGGCTTGCGAGCATATGACATATCCACCTCTGAAGTTCTACTCGATTCGCCTTCCTCAAACTCTGATATATCACACTGAGTATATCCATTGCGTTCATTTTCTACGATCATATTGTGCAGTATGATACATGTTCGCATAACCATCCCGATTTGTCTCTTGTCCCACAAAATAGCCGGGTTTTTGATTATTGCAAATCGAGCTTGCAATACTCCAAAAGCACGCTCCACGTCTTTTCGGGTTGACTCTTGTACTTTAGCAAATAACTGTTCTTCTGGACTTTGAGGGTTTGAGATAGATTGGATAAATGTTGACCATCTTGGATATATACCGTCTCTGAGGTAGTAAGGCAATCCATAATGGTGTCCGTTGACCTGGTATTGTACCCTTGGAGCTCTACCTTCGAAAATGTCATCAAAAACAGGAGATCGATCGAGGACGTTAATATGTTTAAGTTAAGGGATTAACTTGTTGTATATTGATGCTTGTTACTTGCTTGTTGCTTCTTGGTTGCATCAACTTGATGCGATCAACTTGGGATTAACTTGCTTCTTGGTTGCGTCAACTTGTTGTATATTGATGCTTGTTAACTTATGGTCTTTTGTGTTTGACAAATTGATGCGATCAACAAGAAGAAGAGAAACTGCATTTCATGATAGTAGTTTGATACATAGATGGTTCAAGTTCAGACATGAAAGGAAAAACATACATACACTAAGTTATAAAGACAACACTTGAAGATATAAAGACAACACCCGTGAACTTCTTGTCTTGGTTCACATCCGCAAGGAAAAAATACATGACCCGTGAAACTAGTAGACAACCCGTGACCTCTTCTCTTGTACTCTTGACAACCCGTGACCTCGTCTCTTTACTCCACCTGAAACAAAGCATTTCATATCAGTCAACAGTTCATATCACAACAAAGTAAACTATAATGCAAGCAAAGCTAAACAAACATCACTCATGAAGACAAAGCTAAGACAAACCATCACTCATGACAACAATTAAGACAACAATTTATTTTTGAGAGCTGATTCCATCTCATCGAGGGGCTCCGGCTTTGCAAGCAACCTCTCCAGCAAACTTTGCCTTGAGATTTTGCTATCTCTCATAAGTCCCTTCTAGCTGCGAGAACTCCTCATCTTTTCTAGTTTTTTGCCTCTTACCCCGCGGCCTTAGCAGCCTTGACACCAACTGGTCTATCTTCTGGCTCTGGCACAGGCACTTCAGGAGCCTTCCGCTTATCCTTGTCCTTCTCCATATAAGTGGAGCACCACTTAACATCATGCCTAAGCTCCCCTCCACGCGTGTTCTAAGGTGAACTTCATGTTCTGGTCGCTGTTGAAGATATCCAAGGCTGCCTTCATGACGTCGTTTTCACTTTGCCCGATTTTTGATGTGAACTTCATGTTCTGGTCGCTGTTAAAAACCAAACTTTTAAAGAAAACCCTAATTCGATTTGAACAATTTGGGTTTTCTCAATCCCCAACCTCTAATCGCCTCGACAACATCAAACCATCACCAACAGAAGA